>NC_086444.1:180172653-180526153 GCF_028390025.1 Pseudophryne corroboree | reverse complement strand
ATAGTAGTACAGTGCTGCATTGTGGTGACCACCAGTATATAGTAGTACAGTACAGTTGTCCATTGCTGTATCTTGCAGCTCCGTGTCAGACTCAGTTCGATTCTCTGGATCAGTGCTCAATATCTGTGCTGCATTGTGGGGACCAATATATAGTAGTACAATGCTGCATTGTGGTGACCACCAGTATATAGTAGTACAGTACAGTTGTCCATTGCTGTATCTTGCAGCTCCGTGTCAGACTCAGTTCTATTCTCCAGATCAGTGCTGAATGTCTGTGCTGCATTGTGGGGACCTGTATATAGTAGTACAGTGCTGTATTGTGGTGACCACCAGTATATAGTAGTTATAGTAGTACAGTACAGTTGTCCATTGCTGTATCTTGCAGCTCCGTGTCAGACTCAGTTCTGTTCTCTGGATCAGTGCTCAATATCTGTACTGAATTGCGGGGACCAGTATATATTAGTAGAGTGCTGCATTGTGGTGACCACCAGTATATAGTAGTACAGTACAGTAGGCCATAGCGTTATCTTGCTGCACCATGTCACTTCTAGTATCCTGATCAGTGCTTAATATCTGTGCTCAGTGTCAGTGCTGCATTGTGGTGACCAGTATACTACAGTACAATAGTCCAGTGCTGTTCTCGCTGCTCAGTGTCAGTTCTCCGTAGTATCAAAAGTGATCAGTTTAATCAGTTCTCAGTATAATCAGTGCGCTGTTAGACGTGCGCCCGTTTTCCGCCATTAGTGCATTGGGATTTAGACAATTGATGAAGTTATTGTGTCCCCGGTAGAAAATCCCATCTAGATTCCACTTCACTAGGCAGGCGATAGCGAGATTTTACCAATTAATATCAGTGATTTATAATTATTAATTACAGTGATCTTGCCAAATAACTCCCGTGATTTTGTCATTTTCTTCCAGTGATTTGTACAAATAATACCATTGATTAGAACGAATAATTCCTGTGATTTTGTCATTTTCTTCCAGTGATTTGGACCAATAATGCCATTGATTAGAACGAATAATTCCTGTGATTTTGTCATTTTCTTCCAGTGATTTGGACCAATAATACCATTGATTAGAACGAATAATTCCTGTGATTTTGACATTTCTTCCAGTGATTTGGACCAATAATACCATTGATTAGAACGAATAATTTCTGTGATTTTGTCATTTTCTTCCAGTGATTTGGAACAATAACACCACTGATTAGAACGAATAATTCCAGTGATATTGAGGTGTTTGTGTCACTTAGCTTAGCCATCCAGCGACCAGAGTGCACCTCTTTTTCTATTTTCTTTGCATCATGTGCTGTTTAGGGACTATTTTTTTAAGTGCCATCTTGTCTGACACTTCCGTATATGTCCAGTGGTACTGCTGCCATTTGATATAATTCCCGACATTACTGCCATTTAATTCCAGTGATTTTGTAATATTCTTCCAGTGATTTGGACCAATAATACCATTGACTAGAACGAATAATTCCTGTGATTTTGTCATTTTCTTCCAGTGATTTGGACCAATAATACCATTGATTAGAACGAATAATTCCTGTGATATTGAGGTGTTTGGGTCGCTTAGCTCTGCCATCCAGCAACCATAGTGCACCTCTTTTTTTCTTTTCTTTGCATCATGTGCTGTTTGGGTCCAATTTTTTTAAGTGCCATGCTGTCTGACACTGCAGTGCCACTCCTAGATGGGCCAAGTGTTTGCGCCAGCCACTTGGGTCACTTAGATTAGTCATCCAGCGACCTTGGAGCAAATTTTAGGACTAAAAATAATATTGTGAGGTGTGAGGTGTTCAGAATAGACTGGAAATGAGTGGAAATTATTGTTATTGAGGTTAATAATGCTATAGGATCAAAATTACCCCCAAATTCTATGATTTAAGCTGTTTTTGAGGATTTTTTGAAAAAAAACACACCTGAATCCAAAACACACCCGAATCCAACAAAAATTTTTAAGGGAGGTTTTGCCAAAACGCGTACGAATCCAAAACACGGCCACGGAACTGAATCCAAAACCAAAACACAAAACTCGAAAAATTTCCCGTGCACATCACTACTTATAACCAATACAGGGAAATGGCACTGATGTTCCCATTTGAATGTATGTATCTGTGATTTATTCCCCCCCCCCCAAGAATGTAACAGCTGCACAATGGAGTTAACATAGAAACATAGTTGTTGAGGTTGAAAAGAGGCGAAATGCCTATCAGGTTCAACCTGTATTCTGTGTTTAGCTGTGCACATTATAATGCACCAGTTGAAATAATGGTTTCGTACCAATTGTCAACTATATTTCGTACAACTCCCAGATACTAATGCCAATATATTAAATGCTGTAGCCTTGGATACTTTTTTCAGCTAGAAAGCTGTCCAATCTGATTTTGAATGCATTTACAGAGTCCGCCATTATTACCTTCTCCGGCAGGGAGTTCCAAATCTTTATTGCCCTTACCGTGAAGAACTCCTTCCTACGTTTTGTACGGAATTTTCTCTCCTCTAGCCTCAGTGAGTGTCCACGTGTCCTATACAGAGTTCTATTAATAAACAAATCCCCTGCTAACTCCTTGTAATGACCCTTTACATATTTGATGATATATCTCCTCTTAGACACCTCTTTTCTAGAGTATACATATTTAACCTAGTTAGCCTTTCCTCGTACTACAGTGTCTCTAACCCTTTAATCAGTTTAGTAGCACGCCTTTGAACTCTTTCGAGTTCCGCAATATCTTTTTTATAATATGGTGCCAAAAATGTAACACAATATTCCAGGTGCGGACGTACCAATGATTTGTACAGAGGCATGATTACAGTACATCCTTGTCCCTGGTCTCAATACCCCATTTTATGCAAGCAAGGACTTTACTTGTCTTCGTCACTGCATTTTGACACTGTGTACTGTTATTGAGTGTATTATCTATGAGGACCCCCAAATCTTTTTCCACTACTGATACCCCTATATTTTCCCCATTAAGTGAATAGGATGCAAGTTTGTTTTTAATCCCAAAATGCATAGCTTTGCATTTTTCAATATTGAACCTCATTCCCCATTTAGACACCCAGAATTCAAGTTTAAGTAAGTCATTCTGTAGAGACTCTACATCTATTTCCGAATTAATTACCTTACACAGTTAAGTATCATCTGCAAAGATTGATACTATGCTTCTCAGGCCTATTCCTAGGTCAGTAATATATATATTGAACAGTAGCGGACCAAATATGGACCCTTGTGGTATACCGCTGACTACTGGTGCCCAGCTGGAGAACATCTCATTGACCACTACTCGTTGTACCCTGTTATCCAGCCAATTACCTATCCATGTACAAACAGTGTATCCTAGGCCAAGTTCCCTTAATTTGATGATCAGTCTTTTGTGAGGCACTGTATTGAAGGCTTTTGCAAAATCTAAATAGACCACATCCACTGCTTTTCCCTGGTCAAGATTATCGCTCACTTCGTCGTAGAAGCTAATTAAGTAAGTTTGACATGATCTGTCCCTCACAAACCCATGCTGACTCCTGCTAATGGGATCAGTACGTAATCCCGCTGGACGGGATCCCGGCAGTCGAAATACCAACGCCGGAATCCCGACCACACAATCCCGACACGGGTGGCGAGCGGGACGCTGCCCCTTGCGGGCTAGCTTCGCTCGCCATGCTGCGGGCACGGTGCCTCGCTGCACTCGGCACACTATTATATTCTCCCTCTATGGGTGTCGTGGACACCCACGGATGGAGAATATGTCGGGATTGTGGCTGTCGGGATTCCGGCGTCGGTATTTCGACTGCCGGGATCCCGTCCAGCGGGATGTTGACCGCATCCCCTGCTTGCTATCCCTCAAAATTCCTTCCAATATTTTACCCACTATAGAGGTTAAACTAACTGGTCTTTTGTTTCCAGGATGATTTTTAGAACCCTTTTTAAATAATGGCACTACCTCAGCTATACGCCAATCCATCGGTACCATACCCAATTTAATGGAACTATAGAAAATCAAGTATAAGGGTCTTGCAAGCTGTGCCTTAAGCTCCATAATAACCCTCGGATGAAAACCATCTGGTCCCGGTGATTTATTAATCTTTATGTTGCTTAGTCTCTCCAGGACTACGTCCTCACTTAAACAAGCATCTAGCCAAGAATTATTACCTTCACTGTCGTTATGCACTACTAACACCGTCTGATCCTCCCTGGTGAAAAAAAGCTGTTAAGTATATCCGCTTTTATTTTGTCATTGTTTCCAAGGCTCACAGTTCATCTTTTAATGGGCCTAGGTTCTCATTTTTTAACTCTTTAATGTTTATGTATTTATAAAACTCTTTGGAATTGGCTTTACTCTCTATAGCGATTTGTTTTTCGTTTACAATTGTAGCTGCTCTTATTACTCTTTTGCATCTTTTATTGCATTCCTTGTAATACTGGAATGACTCCTCCCCTCCATTAGTTTTAAATGCTTTAAAAGAACACCTCTTTTTAGCCATTGCTTCTTTGACATCCTTATTAAGCCACATTGATTTGAGTCTAGTACTCCTGCGTTTACTGCCCAAGGGTATGAATTTGTGAATATTTGCTATCAAGCAACCATTTTAAAGCATCCCACATTTCCGACGTGTCTTTACCATGAAACAAAACTTCCCAGTCAATGTCGTTTAGCATATTGAAGATAGCTTTTCTAAAGTTGAATGTTTTGGTTGATCCCTTATAGCTATGTTTCTTGAAACTGATGCTGAATGTGATCATATAGTGATCACTGTTTCCCAAGGTCTCCCCAACTGTAATGTTTGATACAATGTCCACATTATTGGTAATAACTTGGTCCAGAATATTATTACCTCTGGTTGGGTCCTCGACTAATTGAGACAAGTATTGATCCTTTAATGTGTTTAGAAACCTGCTGCTCCTAATTTTTACACATGAATCATTACTCCAGTTTATACCCAGATAGTTAAAAATCCCGTAACACTAGTATGTCCCCCATTCCCGAAGCTTTTTCAATTTGCTGTGAGAGTAGTTCCTCGTCACGTATGCTAATATCTGGTTGCTTGTAGCATGTGCCAATGACTAGTTTCTTTATTTCAGTGCCCCACTAGTAATCTCAACCCATAGTGATTCCACATTATCACCAGTCCCCTCGTAAATAACATATATTAAGTTTGGTTTTAGAGATGGTTTTACATAGAGACATACCCCTCCTCCCCCGTCCCTCCTAAAAAGTGAATATCCCTCCAAATTAGTAACCCAGTCGTGAGAGTCATCCCACCATGTTACTGTAACACTTATAATATCATACTGATTTTTTGATACATGCCATTCCAATTCCCACATTTTACCTGATAGGCTTCTTGCGTTCACAAGCATACATTTTATGTTAATATTTCATTTGCCCTTTTGCTTTAATGGTGACTTACCATAATTTACAAGTGCCTTTCTAGAATTACTCTTACCGACTGTTATTATATTCTCTACCTTACCCCCCCCCCCCTCCCCTCCATCAGGGGTTAAGGTGCAATCAGTGAGATTGCTGGACTATTCATGGAGTTAGGGAGATTGCTTCTATTTCAGGGAGTCTCCTGCAGAATGAGGGAGCGTAGGCAAGTATGTTTATACCAACAGAATAATGTGCAAAAAGACAGCAAAATACATGTACAGTAGTTTAATTTGGACCACATGGCCTGCCTGGTAGTGGTGTCACATCCTATAGCAACAATATTAACACAAGGTCCCAAAGGTCAAAGCGCAACAAAAAAACATTACACTGTTCAACACTCAAGTCACGTAATCGGTCAGGCAGAGATGTACCTATCTGCCGGTAAGCTCAGGGTACCATGTGTAAAATGTGGCACTGGTGCTCCCGAACTGTGCCATGTGGAACGCAAAACTGGATATATGCAGCTAGCTCTTCCTGTGGAATGCTCAACTTCTAATGCAGCTACCAGTTAGCAAGCAACATCAGTGCACATGTGCAGACCAGTAGGGACCATATGGTAGCACTGATCCGAAGTTTTGAATGACCAGCTAAACTACAGGAATAATTTATTAAACTCTGAATTCCCCAAACAGGAGTTAAAGGGAATGTCTCATATCAGCACATCCCTAGGCATACAATGCTAGCAAACTCAATGTGATATTAGAATATTGCTAGAGATGTGCACAGGACCATTTTGGCTGGATTTGGAATTGGCCCTGATTCGTCATCCGGTTTTGTATTTGTTTTTTGCCAAACTGCCGTGACTGGTTTTGGTTTTTTGTTTTCAAAAATTGACAAACAAAACTAAAATTAGTGATGTGCACCGGACATTTTTCGGGTTTTGTGTTTTGGTTTTGGATTCGGTTCCGCGGCCGTGTTTTGGATTCGGACGCGTTTTGGCAAAACCTCCCTGAAAATTTTTTGTCGGATTCGGGTGTGTTTTGAATTCGGGTGTTTTTTTACAAAAACCCCTCAAAAACAGCTTAAATCATAGAATTTGGGGGTCATTTTGATCCCATAGTATTATTAACCTCAATGACCATAATATCCACTCATTTTCAGTCTATTCTGAACACCTCACACCTCACAATATTATTTTTAGTCCTAAAATTTGCACCGAGGTCGCTGGATGACTAAGCTAAGCGACCCAAGTGGCCGACACAAACACCTGGCCCATCTAGGAGTGGCACTGCAGTGTCAGACAGGATGGCAATTCAAAAAAATAGTCCCCAAACAGCACATGATGCAAAGAAAAAAAGAGGCGCAATGAGATAGCTGTGTGACTAAGCTAAGCGACCCAAGTGGCCGACACAAACACCTGGCCCATCTAGGAGTTTGCAGTTTCAGACAGGATGGCAGATTTAAAAAATAGTCCCCATACAGCACATGATGCATAGAAAAAAAGAGGTGCACCAAGGTCGCTGGATGGCTAAGCTAAGCGACACAAGTGGCCGACACAAACACCTGGCCCATCTAGGAGTGGCACTGCAGTGTCAGGCAGGATGGCACTTCAAAAAAAATAGTCCCCAAACAGCACATGATGCAAAGAAAAATTAAAGAAAAAAGAGGTGCAAGATGGAATTGTCCTTGGGCCCTCCCACCCACCCTTATGTTGTATAAACAGGACATGCACATTTTAACAAACCCATAATTTCAGCGACATGGTCTGCCACACAACTGTGACTGAAATGACTGGTTGATTTGGGCCCCCACCAAAAAAGAAGCAATCAATCTCTCCTTGCACAAACTGGCTCAACAGAGGCAAGATGTCCACCTCCTACTCACCGTCCGATTCCTCACCCCTTTCACTGTGTACATCCCCCTCCTCACAGATTATTAATTCGTCCCCACTGGAATCCACCATCTCAGGTCCCTGTGTACTTTCTGGAGGCAATTGCTGGTGAATGTCTCCACGGAGGAATTGATTATAATTCCTTTTGATGAACATCATCTTCTCCACATTTTCTGGAAGTAACCTCGTACGCCGATTGCTGACAAGGTGAGCGGCTGCACTAAACACTCTTTCGGAGTACACACTGGAGGGTGGGCAACTTTGGTAAAATAAAGCCAGTTTCTGCAAGGGCCTCCAAATTGCCTCTTTTTCCTGCCAGTATACTTACGGACTGTCTGACGGGCCTACTTGGATGCGGTCACTCATATAATCGTCCACCATTCTTTCAATGGTGACAGAATCATATGCAGTGACAGTAGACGACATGTCAGTAATCGTTGGCAGGTCCTTCAGATGTCAGCACTCGCTCCAGACTGCCCTGCATCACCGCCAGCGGGTGGGCTCGGAATTCTTAGCCTTTTCCTCGCACCCCAAGTTGCGGGAGAATGTGAAGGAGGAGCTGTTGACGGGTCACGTTCCGCTTGACTTGACAATTTTCTCACCAGCAGGTCCTTGAACCTCTGCAGACTTGTGTCTGCCGGAAAGAGAGATCCAACGTAGGTTTTAAATCTAGGATCGAGCACGGTGGCCAAAATGTAGTGCTCTGATTTCAACAGATTGACCACCCGTGAATCCGTGAATCCTGGTTAAGCGAATTAAGGGCTCCATCCACAAGTCCCACATGCCTAGCGGAATCGCTCTGTTTTAGCTCCTCCTTCAATGTCTCCAGCTTCTTCTGCAAAAGCCTGATGAGGGGAATGACCTGACTCAGGCTGGCAGTGTCTGAACTGACTTCACGTGTGGCAAGTTCAAAGGGTTGCAGAACCTTGCACGTTGAAATCATTCTCCACTGCGCTTGAGTCAGGTGCATTCCCCCTCCTTTGCCTATATCGTAGGCAGCTGTATAGTCTTGAATGGCCTTTTGCTGCTCCTCCATCCTCTGAAGCATATAGAGGGTTGAATTCCACCTCGTTACCACCTCTTGCTTCAGATGATGGCAGGGCAGGTTCAAGACTGTTTGCTGGTGCTCCAGTCTTCGGCACGCGGTGGCTGAATGCCGAAAGTGGCCCGCAATTCTTCGGGCAACCGACAGCATCTCTTGCACGCCCCTGTCGTTTTTTAAATAATTCTGCACCACCAAATTCAATGTATGTGCAAAACATGGGACGTGCTGTAATTTGCCCAGATGTAATGCACGCACAATATTGCTGGCGTTGTCCGATGTCACAAATCCCCAGGAGAGTACATTTGGGGTAAGCCATTCTGCGATGATGTTCCTCAGTTTCCGTAAGAGGTTGTCAGCTGTGTGCCTCTTCTGGAAAGCGGTGATACAAAGCGTAGCCTGCCTAGGAACGAGTTGGCGTTTGCGAGATGCTGCTACTGGTGCCGCCACTGCTGTTCTTGCTGCGGGAGGCAATACATCTTCCCAGTGGGCTGTCACAGTCGTATAGTCCTGAGTCTGCCCTGCTCCACTTGTCCACATGTCCATGGTTAAGTGAACATTGGGTACAACTGCATTTTTTAGGACACTGGTGACTCTTTTTCTGAGGTCTGTGTACATTTTTGGTATCGCCTGCCTAGAGAAATGGAACCTAGATGGTATTTGGTACCGGGGACACAGTACCTCAATCAAGTCTGTAGTTGCCTGTGAATTAACGGTGGATAACGGAAACACGTTTCTCACCGCCCAGGCTGCCAAGGCCTGAGTTATCCGCTTTGCAGCAGGATGACTGCTGTGATATTTCATCTTCCTCACAAAGGACTGTTGGACAGTCAATTGCTTACTGGAAGTAGTACAAGTGGTCTTCCGACTTCCCCTCTGGGATGAAGATCGACTCCCAGCAGCAACAACAGCAGCGCCAGCAGCAGTAGGCATTACACTCAAGGATGAATCGGAGGAATCCCAGGCAGGAGAGGACTCGTCAAACTTGACAGTGACATGGCCTGCAGGACTATTGGCTTTCCTGTGTAAGGAGGAAATTGACACTGAGGGAGTTGGTGGTGTGGTTTGCAGGAGCTTGGTTACAAGAGGAAGGGATTTAGTGGTCAGTGGACTGCTTCCGCTGTCATCCAAAGTTTTTGAACTTGTCACTGACATGATGAATGCGCTGCAGGTGACGTATAAGGGAGGATGTTCCGAGATGGTTAACGTCCTTACCCCTACTTATTACAGCTTGACAAATGCAACACACGGCTTGACACCTGTTGTCCGCATTTGTGTTAAAATAATTCCACACCGAAGAGGTGATTTTTTTTGGTAATTTGACCAGGCATGTCAATGGCCATATTCGTCCCACGGACAACAGGTGTCTCCCCGGGTGCCTGACTTAAACAAACCACCTCACCATCAGAATCCTCCTTGTCAATTTCCTCCTCAGCGTCAGCAACACCCATATCCTCATCCTGGTGTACTTCAACAGTGACATCTTCAATTTGACTATCAGGAACTGGACTGCGGGTGCTCCTTCCAGCACTTGCAGGGGGCGTGCAAATGGTGGAAGGCGCCACCTCTTCCCATCCAGTGTTGGGAAGGTCAGGCATCGCAGCCGACACAATTGGACTCTCCTTTGGGATTTGTGATTTAGAAGAACGCACAGTTCTTTGCTGTGCTTTTGCCAGCTTAAGTCTTTTCATTTTTCTAGCGAGAGGATGAGTGCTTTCATCCTCATGTGAAGCTGAACCACTAGCCATGAACATAGGCCAGGGCCTCAGCCGTTCCTTGCCACTCCGTGTCGTAAATGGCATATTGGCAAGTTTACGCTTCTCCTCAGACGTTTTTAATTTTGATTTTTGGGTCATTTTACTGAACTTTTGTGTTTTGGATTTTACATGCTTTCTATGACATTGGGCATCGGCCTTGGCAGACGACGTTGATGGCATTTCATCGTCTCGGCCATGACTAGAAGCAGCAGCTTCAGCACGAGGTGGAAGTGGATCTTGATCTTTCCCTATTTTACCCTATTTCACATTTTTGTTCTCCATTTTTTAATGTGTGGAATTATATGCCAGTATCAATAGCAATGGCCTACTACTATATATACTGTGCACAACTGAAATGCACCACAGGTATGGATGGATAGTATACTTGACGACACAGAGGTAGGTAGAGCAGTGGCCTACTGTACCGTACTGCTATATATTATATACTGGTGGTCAGCAAACTGTGCAAAACTGAAATGCACCACAGGTATGGATGAATAGTATACTTGACGACACAGAGGTAGGTAGAGCAGTGGCCTACTGTACCGTACTGCTATATAATATATACTGGTGGTCAGCAAACTGTGCAAAACTGAAATTCACCACAGGTATGGATGGATAGTATACTTGATGACACAGAGGTAGGTAGAGCAGTGGCCTACTGTACCGTACTGCTATATATTATATACTGGTGGTCAGCAAACTGTGCAAAACTGAAATGCACCACAGATATGGATGGATAGTATACTTGACGACACAGAGGTAGGTAGAGCAGTGGCCTACTGTACCGTACTGCTATATATTATATACTGGTGGTCAGCAAACTGTGCAAAACTGAAATGCACCACAGGTATGGATGGATAGTATACTTGACGACACAGAGGTAGGTAGAGCAGTGGCCTACTGTACCATACTGCTATATATTATATACTGGTGGTCAGCAAACTGTGCAAAACTGAAATGCACCACAGGTATGGATGGATAGTATACTTGACGACACAGAGGTAGGTAGAGCAGTGGCCTACTGTACCGTACTGCTATATATTATATACTGGTGGTCAGCAAACTGTGCAAAACTGAAATGCACCACAGGTATGGATGGATAGTATACTTGACGACACAGAGGTAGGTAGGGCAGTGGCCTACTGTACCGTACTGCTATATATTATATACTGGTGGTCAGCAAACTGTGCAAAACTGAAATGCACCACAGGTATGGATGGATAGTATACTTGACGACACAGAGGTAGGTAGAGCAGTGGCCTTCTGAACCGTACTCCTATATATTATATACTGGTGGTCTGCAAAATTATGCACTGTACTCCTACTATATACTACAATGCAGCACAGATATGGAGCGTTTTTCAGGCAGAAGACGTATAATACTGGTGGTCACTGGTCAGCAAAACTCTGCACTGTACTCCTCCTATATAATACTGCTGGTCCCCAGTCCCCACAATAAAGCAGTGTGAGCACAGATATATGCAGCACACTGAGCACATATAAGGAGCGTTTTTCAGGCAGAGAACGTATAATACTGGTGGTCACTGGTCAGCAAAACTCTGCACTGTACTCCTCCTATATAATACTGCTGGTCCCCAGTCCCCACAATAAAGCAGTGTGAGCACAGATATATGCAGCACACTGAGCACAAAAATGGAGCGTTTTTCAGGCAGAGAACGTATAATACTGGTGGTCACTGGTCAGCAAAACTCTGCACTGTACTCCTCCTATATAATACTGCTGGTCCCCAGTCCCCACAATAAAGCAGTGTGAGCACAGATATATGCAGCACACTGAGCACAGATATGGAGCGTTTTTCAGGCAGAGAACGTATAATACTGGTGGTCACTGGTCAGCAAAACTCTGCACTGTACTCCTCCTAAATAATACTGCTGGTCCCCAGTCCCCACAATAAAGCAGTGTGAGCACAGATATATGCAGCACACTGAGCACAGATATGGAGCGTTTTTCAGGCAGAGAACGTATAATACTGGTGGTCACTGGTCAGCAAAACTCTGCACTGTACTCCTCCTATAATACTGCTGGTCCCCAGAATAAAGATATTTGCAGCCCCCTGAAAGTTCTGAAACAAAGTGAGAGGACGCCAGCCACGTCCTCTCACTATCATTTCCAATGCACGAGTGAAAAATGGCGGCGACGCGCGGCTCCTTATATAGAATCCGAATCTCGCGAGAATCCGACAGCGGGATGATGACGTTCGGGCACGCTCGGGTCAACCGAGCAATACTGGAGTATACGAGTATGCCTCGGACCCGTGTAAAATGGGTGAAGTTCGGGGGGGTTCGGATTCCGAGGAACCGAACCCGCTCATCACTAACTAAAATCACATAATTTGGGCCTTTTTTTTGTTCCATGGGGGTGATTCAGACCTGATCCTAGAGGTGCTAAATTTAGCACATTTATGATCAGAATCTCTGACATGCGGGGGGACGCCCAGCACAGGGCTAGTCCGCCCCACATGTTAGGCGCCCGCAGGAGACCCGCAGCCATTTTTGTGATCGCATCGGCTGCGTGTGATGTCATGCAGCTGCCCCGACTACGGCCACCTGTTTCTCCGTTGCCGCCCCTGTTTTGAAGTCTCATCCCCGCAATGCTCCGTCTCCGTCTTTGAAACCGTCTTTGAAATGGAGCATTGCCTCCCCCGGGGCGCCGTAGAAAATGCAGGCGCATGCGCAGGATGGGCCCTGCGCAGGGCCCCGCATCCTCTTAGCAATTTTTACCATTGGATCGCTTATTGCGATTGCGATCCAACCTGAATCAGGCCCTATTTGTAAAATATAAAATATACATCACAATATCAGATGCCACTAAGCGAGCAAAACTGCTGGCAAATGGCAGTAATAACATTTTTCTCATGTAATAGTTTTAAATAATAAGTGAAATCACATTTCCCTTAGGTCAGTCATGTAAAAGACAAGGGCCTCAAACCAGAAATAACCAGTCTTAGACGGTCTGGTGGGGTGTGTGAGGTCATGCTGTGATGTCATAATGGAAACAGCCTATGTCGGGGCTATGCTGTTGCTGTCTCTTGCATATGCTTTCAGAGGCCTGGCACGGCATAGCACACTGGTAGAAGGTTAGTGACTGGACAAAGATAAGAGCAGCTTATTTTGAATCGTCGGCAGACTTTTAGCATGACTATTATAATATATGACTTGTGACCTTGGGGATAGCATAGTATTGGATAAAAACAAAATTTCACACCTACTGGGACAGTGCCATTACGTAACAACCACAAGCGGCTGCAAATGGGCCATTGGAGATATATGAAGGGCGCTGTCTAGATAGGCCTATAATGTTCCTAATGAAATCCTTTATGTGCGGCTACACCTATGACATCTCCTTGGAGTTGTTTGGTGAGTCTATAATTTTGCAAATTAAATCCTTTACTCTCTCTCTCTCTGCCTGCCTTAATCCCAGTGTGCCAGTGTTGCACGCTGATCCATTTTTATTAATATGTAGAGATGTAAGATAATTAAATTGTGCTTTAATCATTACTTTTGTTTTTATCCAATACTATATACAGATGTAGCCATGCTGATCATGGCTACATCTGAGGGAAACGTGCACCCTCGACGCAGCTATGCGCACCTGTGCCTAGCCATGTCGAGTTGCGGCATTTGCCGCCCCCATCCATGTGAATGGGGCACACACATGTCTTAGACGTCCAGACGTACGCGGTGCGGTCGCGCCTAACAAGGCGCAATCGCCTTAAGATGTAGCCACAACGAGAATGGCTACATTTGTACAGTTGTAATTCCTGTTAGCGTCAGAAATGAATGCTATGGTGGTTATGACAGTCCCCCTCCCCCCCCTCACTCCCACTCAGGGTTGGACTGGCCCATAGGGGTACAGGGGAAACCACCGGTGGGCCCTACTGCCTGGAGGCCCACCTCCTCGTCTATGGATCAGGTCCCGTCTGTGCACTTGAATTGTACATTATACATATTATCTACAGTGCATTGCAGTTATTAATCTGGTACATTATCATGCATGCACTAGAATTATTTACTATATATATTTATCATGGGGCCTATACCATGTTAGCCAAGCCTTTGTGGCAGCAGGCCAAACCCCTAAGCATGGGCCTTTACCTCTGCATTCCCCCAGTGGGCCCTCCATGCCCCACTCATCTCTTGCTCTCTTTTTTCACTCTCTCACCATTGACGTATAGGTGCGTTTTTCTCCTGCCGGGTAAATAGGTCAAAATATCAGATTTGAGGTGACAGATGGGAAGACTGGGTTAGGCAAGGTTAGTTGGTGGGCGGGTGGTTTGGGCAAACCAGGGACGTGCAGTCAGGGGAGGCAGGGGAGGCAGTGCCTCCCCTGTCATCAATGATTAAAATAATATAAAAATATACTTCTGACACATATTCTGTGTCATAAGTATCTCCTTTATATTAATCTAATCATTATCCCTGTTTAAATGTGTTTGGGAGGCACCGATCGTGGTGCCTCCCATTGTGAATGGGGAAGGGTGTGGGAGCGGGGGGTGGGGTTGGACGGGGCCTAGCCATGGGCATTAAAAGTCCATTGGAAATGCATGGGAGGTGCTGCTTTCATACAGGGACGTGCTTTCAACCCATGAAAGCATGCCCCTGTCAGTGAGGACACAGTGATTGGCCAGCAGATCCGTCAATGTATCCGCTGCCGTCACTGTATGGGTGCGCGGAGGTGCGGGCGTCGGTGGCAGTGAGAGTATTAGTGGCACTGCAATTCTGCAGAGTTTGGCAGCGGAGCGGAACCAATTTCAAAAATGGCACCTCAGCGTAATTTTTGACATTCAAGATGGCAACCACGAGTCAATTACGGCTCGCTGCGAGGCATCGGCGTCAGTCCGACGGCGGAAGAGCTCCTAAAGAAAGAAGACGCTGGAAGTCCTGGATGGGCAGCAGCCATGCAAACGAGCTTAAAGGCCGCCGCCCCCAGGTGAAGACCCTGACTAATAAACTTTTTTTTAAAGATGGAGTGGTGTTTTTATTTTAATATTTTCTTTACAGGTGGACTACAGGTGCCAGTGGGCCCTTTATGTACGGACATGTTGGCACTTGTGGTTCTCCAAGTGCTATGCATAAAAGCTTAACAGCCGCCGCCCACCAGGTGAAGACGCTGGAAGCCCTGGGAAGGCGGCAGCCATGCAAAAGAGCTTAAAGGTCGCTGCCTCCCAGGTAAAGACGCCGGAGAAAGACGACGGAAGCCCTGTGGAGGCGGCGGCCACCTAGGTGAAGACGGCGGAAGCTCTGGAGAGGCAGCGGCCATGCAAAAGAGCTTAAATGCCGCCGCCCCCAGGTGAAGACCCTAACTAATAAAACATTTTTTAAAGACGGTGTAGTGTTTTTATTTTAATATTTTCTTTACAGGTGGACTACAGGTGCCAGCGGGCCCTTTATGTCCGGACATGCTGGTACTTGTGGTTCTCCAAGTGCTATGCAAAATAGCTTAACAGGTGCCACCCACCAGGTGAAGACGCTGGAATCCCTGGGAAGGCGGTAGCCATGCAAAAGAGCTTAAAGGCCCCTGCCTCCCAGGTGAAGACGCTGGAAGCCCTGGGGAGGCGGCGGCCCCCAGGTGAAGACGCCGAAAGCCCTGGGGAGGTGGCAGCCATGCAAAAAAGCTTAAAGGCCGCTGCCTCTCAGGTGAAGACGCCGGAAGCCCTGGGGAGTCGGCGGCCATGCAAAAGAGCTTAAATGCCGCCGCCCCCAGGTGAAGACCCTGACTAATAAACTTTTTTTTTTAAAGACGGTGTGGTGTTTTTATTTTAATATTTTCTTTACAGGTGGACTACAGGTGCCAGCGGGCCCTTTATGTCCGGACATGCTGGCACTTGTGGTTCTCCAAGTGCTATGCTAAATAGCTTAACAGCCGCCGCCCACCAGGTGAAGAAGCTGGAAGCCCTGGGAAGGCGACAGCCATGCAAAAGAGCTTAAAGGCCGCTGCCTCCCAGGTGAAGACGCCGGAAAAAGACGACGGAAGTCCTGGGGAGACGGCGGCCCCCCAGGTGAAGATGCCGGAAGCCCTGGAGAGGCGGCGGCCATGCAAAATAGCTTAAAGGCCGCCGCCCCCAGGTGAAGACCCTGACTAATAAACTTTTTTTTTAAAGATGGTGTGGTGTTTTTATTTTAATATTTTCTTTACAGGTGGACTACAGGTGCCAGCGGGCCCTTTATGTCCGGACATGCTGGCACTTGTGGTTCTCCAAGTGCCAGCATGCTGAGGCAGGCTTGCTGGGACCTGTAGGCCACTTGTAAAGAACAATATTAACAATGAACTCTGCACCCACCGCCATCAGGGGTGCAGGGCATAGCACTGGGCTATCAGCTCGGGAGGGGGGACTCCATTTTTTTTGGGGGGGGGTCCCCTCTTCCCGAGGAATTCCAGCCCTGGGCTGACTAGCTTGGGGGGCAGATTAATGGTATGACAGGGGGACCCACACTGAGTGTCTCCCCTGCTATGGCATTATCCCCCCTGGCTGGTTCTGCCTGGTGCTGGTTTTAGCAATCTATAGGGGACTACAATTCCCCCCCACTCTATGGGGGGGAGGGGGGAAGAGGAGGATGGTTAGCTGCCAGTGCCTCCCCAGCCACTGACCTCACCGCACGTCACTGGGGCAAACTCTGCATAGTCTCTTAATGCCTAGAGGTACGGGCAGTCCTTTAGCCATAGGTCCCCAGAGTTTCCCACCACAAGAGGGTTTTTCCTCTCCTGAGTGCTGAAGTATGACTTCATTAGTCATGAGGTTCCCGCCATCTTGTTCCTCTTATAGGACAAGTTTGTAAGATTACTGGACCAATCTTAGTCTAAAATTCCCTATTTTAGAATGCAGAGTAAATAATAATATTAAAAATTACAAAATAATAATAATAGTAATAATCACCATCATCATCATAAGAAGACAAAGAAGAAGATGAAGACAAAGAAGAAGAAGAAGTAGAACAAAAATAGGCTAAATTTTACTTAAAATAAAAATAGACATTTATTTTTTAAATATATTTTGCTTGAAGTTGTCCTAATAAATAAATTCTCTCAAAAGGTGAAGAAATTACACATATTTAGGGAGACAAATGTATTAGGAGAGTTTAGAACCATGCATTGTTTATTCTACACAAGAGAGTACCGTGTGAGGCAGCCATTTTGGGTCCACTACATAGATAACACTGTGCAATAAGTAAAACATGGCAGTAAGGCATACAAAGGTAAAATGAAAAGCAACTAACGGGACACCTAGTTTGCAGCTTACACAGTAAGGAAAATGGTCTTACACTATAATTGCTTTTAGATATCTTTCTCCTTTATAACTATTTTAAAGTGAGCTGAGGGGAAAATAACAATAGAGGGTCCAGTTACAGTATAAAATAATAAAGAAAAATCATCTGGCCAAAAAATAAAAATGAATAATCACTGTTACACACTGGTCCTCACTGAGCGGAGGTTGAGATGAGAGGGGTGTTATTCGGCAGGATCACTGGAAGTGTTGTGGATCTCTGATAATCTCAGGTCTCTGAGGAGTTAAGTAAAAAACTACTGTCTCCCACTGTGATGCTCTAAGACATTGACAAGATGCCGACGCATTTATGTGCAGGATTTAGGTCAGCAGCCATCTTGGTACAGGGAGTAAAGCCTTCCTGAAGGAACAGTATGGAATCTGCACAGTAGCGCTCTCCCCTTTCAACACTTTTTTCATACAAATAGGATAACAATGATAAAACTCCCACATAGTCATCTAAATGGGATGTAGTCACCATCCCGGTGGTCAGCATACCACCACCGGGATCCCGGCCACCGAATGCTGTCAGTGGGGCCGAGGACTATTCCCACTAGCTGGTGTCCATGACACCCATAGAGTGGGAATAGAACCTGTGGTGAGCGCAACAAGCCACCAAGACCGCAGCGTGAAGCCCGCAGCAAGGGGCTTCGTTTCGCTTGCCCCTCTCCCGGCATGCTGGCAGTCAGGATCCCGACGTCGGTATGCAGACCGCCAGGATCCCGGCCGCCGGTCAACAACGCATCTGAATTATTACTTGTGCCTGGTGTAGGATTTTCAAATATGTGTAGTTTACTGTATACAAGGATATAAAACCTGAGATCTAAGGTGTATTACATGTAGTTAAAAAATAAGTTTATTTTATGGCAGTAGTTTCCAAACAGGGGGCCGTGAGACCCTGGGGTTCCTCGGCAAATGGGGGTGATAAGGGGGGCCTTGCAGTGGTGCCGTAGTTTGGTGGTCCATGAACAATTCAAATTATTTATACTGAATTTAATTGTCAAAACCAGTCCTTCACCACATAACTGAACCTAAGGATGACATATTATAGTGATGTGCACCGGAAATTTTTCGGGTTTTGTGTTTTGGTTTTGGATTCGGTTCTGCGGCCGTGTTTTGGATTCGGACGCGTTTTGGCAAAACCTCCCTGAAAATTTTTTGTCGGATTCGTGTATGTTTTGGATTCGGGTGTTATTTTTACAAAAAACCCTCCAAAACAGCTTAAATCATAGAATTTGGGGGTCATTTTGATCCCATAGTATTATTAACCTCAATAACCATAATTTCCACTCATTTCCAGTCTATTCTGAACACCTCACACCTCACAATATTATTTTTAGTCCTAAAATTTGCACCGAGGTCGCTAGATGACTAAGCTAAGCGACCCAAGTGGCCAACACAAACACCTGGCCCATCTAGGAGTGGAACT
Organism: Pseudophryne corroboree; assembly: GCF_028390025.1. Classification (NCBI taxonomy): domain Eukaryota; kingdom Metazoa; phylum Chordata; class Amphibia; order Anura; family Myobatrachidae; genus Pseudophryne; species Pseudophryne corroboree. The sequence continues at coordinate 180,507,378 of NC_086444.1, read as the reverse complement.
GCAGTGTCAGACAGGATGGCACTTCCAAAAAATAGTCCCCAAACAGCACATGATGCAAAGAAAAAAGAGGCGCAATGAGGTAGCTGTGTGACTAAGCTAAGCGACCCAAGTGGCCGACACAAAGACCTGGCCCATCTAGGAGTGGCACTGCAGTGTCAGACAGGATGGCACGTCCAAAAAATAGTCCCCAAACAGCACATGATGCAAAGAAAAAAAGAGGCGCAATGAGGTCGCTGGATGACTAAGCTAAGCGACACAAGTGGCCGACACAAACACCTGGCCCATCTAGGAGTGGCACTGCAGTGTCAGACAGGATGGCAGATTTAAAAAATAGTCCCCAAACAGCACATGATGCAAAGAAAAAAAGAGGTGCACCAAGGTCGCTAGATGGCTAAGCTAAGCGACACAAGTGGCCGACACAAACATCTGGCCCATCTAGGAGTGGCACTGCAGTGTCAGACAGGATGGCAGATTTAAAAAATAGTCCCCAAACAGCACATGATGCAAAGAAAAAAAGAGGTGCACCAAGGTCGCTGGATGGCTAAGCTAAGCGACACAAGTGGCCGACACAAACACCTGGCCCATCTAGGAGTGGCACTTCAGTGTCAGACAGGATGGCAGATTTAAAAAATAGTCCCCAAACAGCACATGATGCAAAGAAAAAAAGAGGTGCACCAAGGTCGCTGGATGGCTAAGCTAAGCGACACAAGTGGCCGACACAAACACCTGGCCCATCTAGGAGTGGCACTGCAGTGTCAGGCAGGATGGCAATTAAAAAAAATAGTCCCCAAACAGCACATGATGCAAAGAAAAATGAAAGAAAAAAGAGGTGCAAGACGGAATTGTCCTTGGGCCCTCCCACCCACCCTTATGTTGTATAAACAGGACATGCACACTTTAACGAACCCATCATTTCAGCGACAGGGTCTGCCACACGACTGTGACTGAAATGACTGGTTGGTTTGGGCCCCCACCAAAAAAGAAGCAATCAATCTCTCCTTGCACAAACTGGCTCTACAGAGGCAAGATGTCCACCTCCGACTCATCGTCCGATTCCTCACCCCTTTCACTGTGTACATCCCACTCCTCACAGATTATTAATTCGTCCCCACTGGAATCCACCATCTCAGGTCCCTGTGTACTTTCTGGAGGCAATTGCTGGTGAATGTCTCTACGGAGGAATTGATTATAATTCATTTTGATGAACATCATCTTCTCCACATTTTCTGGAAGTAACCTCGTACGCCGATTGCTGACAAGGTGAGCGGCTGCACTAAACACTCTTTCGGAGTACACACTGGAGGGGGGGCAACTTAGGTAAAATAAAGCCAGTTTCTGCAAGGTCCTCCAAATTGCCTCTTTTTCCTGCCAGTATACGTACGGACTGTCTGACGTGCCTACTTGGATGCGGTCACTCATATAATCCTCCGCCATTCTTTCAATGGTGACAGAATCATATGCAGTGACAGTAGACGACATGTCAGTAATCGTTGGCAGGTCCTTCAGTCCGGACCAGATGTCAGCACTCGCTCCAGACTGCCCTGCATCACTGCCAGCGGGTGGGCTCGGAATTCTTAGCCTTTTCCTCGCAGCCCCAGTTGCAGGAGAATGTGAAGGAGGAGCTGTTGATGGGTCATGTTCCGCTTGACTTGACAATTTTCTCACCAGCAGGTCTTTGAACCTCTGCAGACTTGTGTCTGCCGGAAAGAGAGCTACAATGTAGGTTTTAAATCTAGGATCGAGCACGGTGGCCAAAATGTAGTGCTCTGATTTCAACAGATTGACCACCCGTGGATCCTGGTTAAGCGAATTAAGGGCTCCATCCACAAGTCCCACATGCCTAGCAGAATCGCTCTGTTTTAGCTCCTCCTTCAATGTCTCCAGCTTCTTCTGCAAAAGCCTGATGAGGGGAATGACCTGACTCAGGCTGGCAGTGTCTGAACTGACTCCACGTGTGGCAAGTTCAAAGGGTTGCAGAACCTTGCACAAAGTTGAAATCATTCTCCACTGCGCTTGAGTCAGGTGCATTCCCCCTCCTTTGCCTATATCGTAGGCAGATGTATAGGCTTGAATGGTCTTTTGCTGCTCCTCCATCCTCTGAAGCATATAGAGGGTTGAATTCCACCTCGTTACCACCTCTTGCTTCAGATGATGGCAGGGCAGGTTCAGGACTGTTTGCTGGTGCTCCAGTCTTCGGCACGCGATGGCTGAATGACGAAAGTGGCCCGCAATTCTTCGGGCCACCGACAGCATCTCTTGCACGCCCCTGTCGTTTTTTAAATAATTCTGCACCACCAAATTCAATGTATGTGCAAAACATGGGACGTGCTGTAATTTGCCCAGATGTAATGCACGCACAATATTGGTGGCGTTGTCCGATGTCACAAATCCCCAGGAGAGTCCAATTGGGGTAAGCCATTCTGCGATGATGTTCCTCAGTTTCCGTAAGAGGTTGTCAGCTGTGTGCCTCTTATGGAAAGCGGTGATACAAAGCGTAGCCTGCCTAGGAACGAGTTGGCGTTTGCGAGATGCTGCTACTGGTGCCGTCGCTGCTGTTCTTGCTGCGGGAGGCAATACATCTACCCAGTGGGCTGTCACAGTCATATAGTCCTGAGTCTGCCCTGCTCCACTTGTCCACATGTCCGTGGTTAAGTGGACATTGGGTACAACTGCATTTTTTAGGACACTGATGATTCTTTTTCTGAGGTTTGTGTACATTTTCGGTATCGCCTGCCTAGAGAAATGGAACCTAGATGGTATTTGGTACCGGGGACACAGTACCTCAATCAAGTCTGTAGTTGCCTGTGAATTAACGGTGGATAACGGAAACACGTTTCTCACCGCCCAGGCTGCCAAGGCCTGAGTTATCCGCTTTGCAGCAGGATGACTGCTGTGATATTTCATCTTCCTCGCAAAGGACTGTTGGACAGTCAATTGCTTACTGGAAGTAGTACAAGTGGTCTTCCGACTTCCCCTCTGGGATGAAGATCGACTCCCAGCAGCAACAACAGCAGCGCCAGCAGCAGTAGGCGTTACACTCAAGGATGCATCGGAGGAATCCCAGGCAGGAGAGGACTCGTCAGACTTGACAGTGACATGGCCTGCAGGACTATTGGCTTTCCTGTGTAAGGAGGAAATTGACACTGAGGGAGTTGGTGGTGTGGTTTGCAGGAGCTTGGTTACAAGAGGAAGGGATTTAGTGGTCAGTGGACTGCTTCCGCTGTCATCCAAAGTTTTTGAACTTGTCACTGACTTATGATGAATGCGCTGCAGGTGACGTATAAGGGAGGATGTTCCGAGGTGGTTAACGTCCTTACCCCTACTTATTACAGCTTGACAGAGGCAACACACGGCTTGACACCTGTTGTCCGCATTTGTGTTAAAATAATTCCACACCGAAGAGGTGTCTCCCCGGGTGCCTGACTTAAACAAACCACCTCACCATCAGAATCCTCCTTGTCAATTTCCTTTTCAGCGCCAGCAACACCCATATCCTCATCCTGGTGTACTTCAACAGTGACATCTTCAATTTGACTATCAGGAACTGGACTGCGGGTGCTCCTTCCAGCACTTGCAGGGGGCGTGCAAATGGTGGAAGGCGCCACCTCTTCCCGTCCAGTGTTGGGAAGGTCAGGCATCGCAGCCGACACAATTGGACTCTCCTTGGGGATTTGTGATTTCGAAGAACGCACAGTTCTTTGCTGTGCTTTTGCCAGCTTAAGTCTTTTCATTTTTCTAGCGAGAGGATGAGTGCTTCCATCCTCATGTGAAGCTGAACCACTAGCCATGAACATAGGACAGGGCCTCAGCCGTTCCTTGCCACTCCGTGTCGTAAATGGCATATTGGCAAGTTTACGCTTCTCCTCAGATGCTTTTAATTTAGATTTTTGGGTCATTTTACTGAACTTTTGTGTTTTGGATTTTACATGCTCTCTACTATGACATTGGGCATCGGCCTTGGCAGACGACGTTGATGGCATTTCATCGTCTCCGCCATGACTAGTAGCAGCAGCTTCAGCACGAGGTGGAAGTGGATCTTGATCTTTCCCTATTTTACCCTATTTCACATTTTTGTTCTCCATTTTTTAATGTGTGGAATTATATGCCAGTATCAATAGCAATGGCCTACTACTATATATACTGCGCACAACTGAAATGCACCACAGGTATGGATGGATAGTATACTTGACGACACAGAGGTAGGTAGAGCAGTGGCCTACTGTACCGTACTGCTATATATTATATACTGGTGGTCAGCAAACTGTGCAAAACTGAAATGCACCACAGGTATGGATGGATAGTATACTTGACGACACAGAGGTAGGTAGAGCAGTGGCCTACTGTACCATACTGCTATATATTATATACTGGTGGTCAGCAAACTGTGCAAAACTGAAATGCACCACAGGTATGGATGGATAGTATACTTGACGACACAGAGGTAGGTAGAGCAGTGGCCTTCTGTACCGTACCCCTATATATTATATACTGGTGGTCTGCAAAATTATGCACTGTACTCCTACTATATACTACAATGCAGCACAGATATGGAGCGTTTTTCAGGCAGAGGACGTATAATACTGGTGGTCACTGGTCAGCAAAACTCTGCACTGTACTCCTCCTATATAATACTGCTGGTCCCCAGTCCCCACAATAAAGCAGTGTGAGCACAGATATATGCAGCACACTGACACAGATATGGAGCGTTTTTCAGGCAGAGAACGTATAATACTGGTGGTCACTGGTCAGCAAAACTCTGCACTGTACTCCTCCTATATAATACTGCTGGTCCCCAGTCCCCACAATAAAGCAGTGTGAGCACAGATATATGCAGCACACTGAGCACAGATATGGAGCGTTTTTCAGGCAGAGAACGTATAATACTGGTGGTCACTGGTCAGCAAAACTCTGCACTGCATCCCTCCTATATAATACTGCTGGTCCCCTGTCCCCACAATAAAGCAGTGTGAGCAGATATATGCAGCACACTGAGCACAGATATGGAGCGTTTTTCAGGCAGAGAACGTATAATACTGGTGGTCACTGGTCAGCAAAACTCTGCACTGTATAATACTCCTCCTATATAATACTGCTGGTCCCCAGTCCCCACAATAAAGCAGTGTGAGCACAGATATATGCAGCACACTGAGCACAGATATGGAGCGTTTTTCAGGCAGAGAACGTATAATACTGGTGGTCACTGGTCAGCAAAACTCTGCACTGTACTCCTCCTATAATACTGCTGGTCCCCAGAATAAAGATATTTGCAGCCCCCTGAAAGTTCTGAAACAAAGTGAGAGGACGCCAGCCACATCCTCTCACTATCATTTCCAATGCACGAGTGAAAAATGGCGGCGACGCGCGGCTCCTTATATAGAATCCGAATCTCGCGAGAATCCGACAGCGGGATGATGACGTTCGGGCGCGCTCGGGTTAACCGAGCAATACTGGAGTATCCGAGTATGCCTCGGACCCGTGTAAAATGGGTGAAGTTCGGGGGGGTTCGGATTCCGAGGAAACGAACCCGCTCATCACTAACTAAAATCACATAATTTGGGCCTTTTTTTTGTTCCATGGGGGTGTTTCAGACCTGATCCTAGAGGTGCTAAATTTAGCACATTTATGATCAGAATCTCTGACATGCGGGGGGACGCCCAGCACAGGGCTAGTCCGCCCCACATGTTAGGCGACCACAGGAGACCCGCAGCCATTTTTGTGATAGCATCGGCTGCGCGTGATGTCATGCAGCTGCCCCGACTACGGCCACCTGTTTCTCTGTTGCCGCCCCTGTTTTGAAGTCTCATCCCCGCAATGCTCCGTCTTTGAAATGGAGCATTGCCTCCCCCCCCCCCCCCTCCACACCCTCAAGGCCGTCTCTGTCTCATAGACAGGCAGAAGCAATCACATTTTCTGCGGGGCGCCGTAGAAAATGCAGGCGCATGCGCAGGATGGGTCCTGCGCAGGGTCCCGCATCCTCTTAGCAATTTTTACCATTGGATCGCTTATTGCGATTGCGATCCAACCTGAATCAGGCCCTATTTGTAAAATATAAAGTATACATCACAATATCAGATGCCACTAAGTGAGCAAAACTGCCGGCAAATGGCAGTAATAAAATTTTTCTCATGTAATAGTTTTAAATAATAAGTGAAATCACATTTCCCTTAGGTCAGTCATGTAAAAGACAAGGGCCTCAAACCAGAAATAATCAGTCTTAGACGGTCTGGTGGGGTGTGTAAGGTCATGCTGTGATGTCATAATGGAAACAGCCTATGTCGGGGCTATGCTGTTGCTGTCTCATGCATATGCTTTCAGAGGCCTGGCACGGCATAGCACACTGGTAGAAGGTTAGTGACTGGACAAAGATAAGAGCAGCTTAGCTTGAATCGTCGGCAGACGTTTAGCATGACTATTATAATATATGACTTATGACCTTGGGGATAGCATAGTATTGGATAAAAACAAAATCTCACACCTACTGGGACAGTGCCATTACGTAACAACCACAAGCGGCTGCAAATGGGCCATTGGAGATATATGAAGAGCGCTGTCTAGATGGGCCTATAATGTAGAGATGTGCACTTGAAATTTTTCGGGTTTTGGGTTTTGGTTTTGGGTTCGGTTCCGCGGCCGTGTTTTGGGTTCGACCGCGTTTTGGCAAAACCTCACCGAATTTTTTTTGTCGGATTCGGGTGTGTTTTGGATTCGGGTGTTTTTTTAAAAAAACACTAAAAAACATTTAAATCATAGAATTTGGGGGTCATTTGGATCCCAAAGTATTATTAACCTCAAAAACCATAATTTCCACTCATTTTCAGTCTATTCTGAACACCTCACACCTCACAATATTATTTTTAGTCCTAAAATTTGCACCGAGGTCGCTGGATGACTAAGCTAAGCGACCCTTGTGGCCGACACAAACACCTGGCCCATCTAGGAGTGGCACTGCAGTGCCACGCAGGATGGCCCTTCCAAAAAAAACACTCCCCAAACAGCACATGACGCAAAGAAAAAAAGAGGCGCAATGAGGTAGCTGTGTGAGTAAGATAAGCGACCCTAGTGGCCGACACAAACACCTGGCCCATCTAGGAGTGGCACTGCAGTGTCACGCAGGATGGCCCTTCCAAAAAACACTCCCCAAACAGCACATGACGCAAAGAAAAAAAGAGGCGCAATGAGGTAGCTGTGTAAGATAAGCGACCCTAGTGGCCGACAAAAACACCTGGCCCATCTAGGAGTGTCACTGCAGTGTCACGCAGGATGGCCCTTCCAAAAAACACTCCCCAAACAGCACATGACGCAAAGAAAAAAAGAGGCGCAATGAGGTAGCTGTGTGAGTAAGGTAAGCGACCCTAGTGGCCGACACAAACACCTGGCCCATCTAGGAGTGGCACTGCAGTGTCACGCAGGATGGCCCTTCCAAAAAACACTCCCCAAACAGCACATGACGCAAAGAAAAAAAGAGGCGCAATGAGGTAGCTGTGTGAGTAAGGTAAGCGACCCTAGTGGCCGACACAAACACCTGGCCCATCTAGGAGTGGCACTGCAGTGTCACGCAGGATGGCCCTTCCAAAAAACACTCCCCAAACAGCACATGACGCAAAGAAAAAAAGAGGCGCAATGAGGTAGCTGTGTGAGTAAGGTAAGCGACCCTAGTGGCCGACACAAACACCTGGCCCATCTAGGAGTGGCACTGCAGTGTCACGCAGGATGCCCTTCAAAAAAAAAACTCCCCAAACAGCACATGACGCAAAGAAAAATTAAAGAAAAAAGAGGTGCAAGATGGAATTGTCCTTGGGCCCTCCCACCCACCCTTATGTTGTATAAACAGGACATGCACACTTTAACCAACCCATCATTTCAGTGACAGGGTCTGCCACACGTCTGTGACTGAAATGACGGGTTGGTTTGGACCCCCACCAAAAAAGAAGCAATTAATCTCTCCTTGCACAAACTGGCTCTACAGAGGCAAGATGTCCACCTCATCATCATCCTCCGATATATCACCGTGTACATCCCCCTCCTCACAGATTATCAATTCGTCCCCACTGGAATCCACCATCTCAGCTCCCTGTGTACTTTGTGGAGGCAATTGCTGCTGGTCAATGTCTCCACGGAGGAATTGATTATAATTCATTTTAATGAACATCATCTTCTCCACATTTTCTGGAAGTAACCTCGTACGCCGATTGCTGACAAGGTGAGCGGCGGCACTAAACACTCTTTCGGAGTACACACTTGTGGGAGGGCAACTTAGGTAGAATAAAGCCAGTTTGTGCAAGGGCCTCCAAATTGCCTCTTTTTCCTGCCAGTATAAGTACGGACTGTCTGACGTGCCTACTTGGATGCGGTCACTCATATAATCCTCCACCATTCTTTCAATGGGGAGAGAATCATATGCAGTGACAGTAGACGACATGTCCGTAATCGTTGGCAGCTCCTTCAGTCCGGACCAGATGTCAGCATCAGCAGTCGCTCCAGACTGCCCTGCATCACCGCCAGCGGGTGGGCTCGGAATTCTGAGCCTTTTCCTCGCACCCCCAGTTGCGGGAGAATGTGAAGGAGGAGATGTTGACAGGTCGCGTTCCGCTTGACTTGGCAATTTTCTCACCAGCAGGTCTTTGAACCCCAGCAGACTTGTGTCTGCCGGAAAGAGAGATCCAAGGTAGGTTTTAAATCTAGGATCGAGCACGGTGGCCAAAATGTAGTGATCTGATTTCAACAGATTGACCACCCGTGAATCCTTGTTAAGCGAATTAAGGGCTCCATCCACAAGTCCCACATGCCTAGCGGAATCGCTCCGTGTTAGCTCCTCCTTCAATGTCTCCAGCTTCTTCTGCAAAAGCCTGATGAGGGGAATGATCTGACTCAGGCTGGCAGTGTCTGAACTGACTTCACGTGTGGCAAGTTCAAAGGGCAGCAGAACCTTGCACAACGTTGAAATCATTCTCCACTGCGCTTGAGACAGGTGCATTCCACCTCCTATATCGTGCTCAATTGTATAGGCTTGAATGGCCTTTTGCTGCTCCTCCAACCTCTGAAGCATATATAGGGTGGAATTCCACCTCGTTACCACTTCTTGCTTTAGATGATGGCAGGGCAGGTTCAGGCGTTTTCGGTGGTGCTCCAGTCTTCTGTATGTGGTGCCTGTACGCCGAAAGTGTCCCGCAATTCTTCTGGCCACCGATAGCATCTCTTGCACGCCCCTCTCGTTTTTTTAAAAATTCTGCACCACCAAATTCAAGGTATGTGCAAAACATGGGACGTGCTGGAATTTGCCCATATTTAATGCACACACAATATTGCTGGCGTTGTCCGATGCCACAAATCCACAGGAGAGTCCAATTGGGGTAAGCCATTCCGCGATGATCTTCCTCAGTTGCCGTAAGAGGTTTTCAGCTGTGTGCGTATTCTGGAAACCGGTGATACAAAGCGTAGCCTGCCTAGGAAAGAGTTGGCGTTTGCGAGATGCTGCTACTGGTGCCGCCGCTGCTGTTCTTGCGGCGGGAGTCAATACATCTACCCAGTGGGCTGTCACAGTCATATAGTCCTAAGTCTGCCCTGCTCCACTTGTCCACATGTCCGTGGTTAAGTGGACATTGGGTACAACTGCATTTTTTAGGACACTGGTGAGTCTTTTTCTGACGTCCGTGTACATTCTCGGTATCGCCTGCCTAGAGAAGTGGAACCTAGATGGTATTTGGTAACGGGGGCACACTACCTCAAGAAATTGTCTAGTTCCCTGTGAACTAACGGCGGATACCGGACGCACGTCTAACACCAACATAGTTGTCAAGGCCTCAGTTATCCGCTTTGCAACAGGATGACTGCTGTGATATTTCATCTTCCTCGCAAAGGACTGTTGGACAGTCAATTGCTTACTGGAAGTAGTACAAGTGGTCTTCCGACTTCCCCTCTGGGATGACCATCGACTCCCAGCAGCAACAACAGCAGCGCCAGCAGCAGTAGGCGTTACACGCAAGGATGCATCGGAGGAATCCCAGGCAGGAGAGGACTCGTCAGAATTGCCAGTGACATGGCCTGCAGGACTATTGGCATTCCAGGGGAAGGAGGAAATTGACACTGAGGGAGTTGGTGGGGTGGTTTGCGTGAGCTTGGTTACAAGAGGAAGGGATTTACTGGTCAGTGGACTGCTTCCGCTGTCGCCCAAAGTTTTTGAACTTGTCACTGACTTATTATGAACGCGCTGCAGGTGACGTATAAGGGAGGATGTTCCGAGGTGGTTAACGTCCTTACCCCTACTTATTACAGCTTGACATAGGCAACACACGGCTTGACAAATGTTGTCCGCATTTCTGTTGAAATACTTCCACACCGAAGAGCTGATTTTTTTGGTATTTTGACCAGGCATGTCAATGGCCATATTCCTCCCACGGACAACAGGTGTCTCCCCGGGTGCCTGACTTAAACAAACCACCTCACCATCAGATTCCTCCTTGTCAATTTCCTCCCCAGCGCCAGCAACACCCATATCCTCCTCATCCTGGTGTACTTCAACACTGACATCTTCAATCTGACTATCAGGAACTGGACTGTGGGTGCTCCTTCCAGCACTTGCAGGGGGCGTGCAAATGGTGGAAGGCGCATGCTCTTCACGTCCAGTGTTGGGAAGGTCAGGCATCGCAACTGACACAATTGAACTCTCCTTGTGGATTTGGGATTTCGAAGAACGCACAGTTCTTTGCTGTGCTTTTGCCAGCTTGAGTCTTTTCATTTTTCTAGCGAGAGGCTGAGTGCTTCCATCCTCATGTGAAGCTAAACGACTAGCCATGAACATAGGCCAGGGCCTCAGCCGTTCCTTGCCACTCCGTGTGGTAAATGGCATATTGGCAAGTTTACGCTTCTCCTCCGACGATTTTATTTTAGATTTTTGAGTCCTTTTTTTACTGATATTTGGTGTTTTGGATTTTACATGCTCTGTACTATGACATTGGGCATCGGCCTTGGCAGACGACGTTGCTGGTATTTCATCGTCTCGGCCATGACTAGTGGCAGCAGCTTCAGCACGAGGTGGAAGTGGATCTTGATCTTTCCCTAATTTTGGAACCTCAACATTTTTGTTCTCCATATTTTAATAGGCACAACTAAAAGGCACCTCAGGTAAACAATGGAGATGGATGGATACTAGTATACTTATGGATGACGAGCGACTGCCGACACAGAGGTAGCTACAGCCGTGGACTACCGTACTGTGTCTGCTGCTAATATAGACTGGATGATAATGAGATAAAATTAAAATATATATATATATCACACTAGTACTGCAGCCGGACAGGTATATATTATGTAATGACGGACCTGCTGGACACTGTCTGTCAGCACTGCAGACTCCTAAAGTAAGCTACTAGTATCAAGAAGATAGAAAAAAAAAAACCACGGGTAGGTGGTATACAATTATGGATGGACGAGCGACTGCCGACACAGAGGTAGCTACAGCCGTGGACTACCGTACTGTGTCTGCTGCTAATATAGACTGGATGATAATGAGATAAAATTAAAATATATATATATCACACTAGTACTGCAGCCGGACAGGTATATATTATGTAATGACGGACATGCTGGACACTGTCTGTCAGCACTGCAGACTCCTAAAGTAAGCTACTAGTATCAAGAAGATAGAAGAAAAAAAACCACGGGTAGGTGGTATACAATTATGGATGGACGAGCGACTGCTGACACAGAGGTAGCTACAGCCGTGGACTACCGTACTGTGTCTGCTGCTAATATAGACTGGATGATAATGAGATAAAATTAAAATATATATATATATATATCACACTAGTACTGCAGCCGGACAGGTATATATTATGTAATGACGGACTTGCTGGACACTGTCTGTCAGCACTGCAGACTCCTAAAGTAAGCTACTAGTATCAAGAAGATAGAAAAAAAAAAAACCACGGGTAGGTGGTATACAATTATGGATGGACGAGCGACTGCCGACACAGAGGTAGCTACAGCCGTGGACTACCGTACTGTGTCTGCTGCTAATATAGACTGGATGATAATGAGATAAAATTAAAATATATATATATATATCACACTAGTACTGCAGCCGGACAGGTATATATTATGTAATGACGGACCTGCTGGACACTGTCTGTCAGCACTGCAGACTCCTAAAGTAAGCTACTAGTATCAAGAAGATAGAAAAAAAAAAAAAACCACGGGTAGGTGGTATACAATTATGGATGGACGAGCGACTGCCGACACAGAGGTAGCTACAGCCGTGGACTACCGTACTGTGTCTGCTGCTAATATAGACTGGATGATAATGAGATAAAATTAAAATATATATATATATCACACTAGTACTGCAGCCGGACAGGTATATATTATGTAATGACGGACCTGCTGGACACTGTCTGTCAGCACTGCAGACTCCTAAAGTAAGCTACTAGTATCAAGAAGATAGAAAAAAAAAAACACGGGTAGGTGGTATACAATTATGGATGGACGAGCGACTGCCGACACAGAGGTAGCTACAGCCGTGGACTACCGTACTGTGTCTGCTGCTAATATAGACTGGATGATAATGAGATCAAATTAAAATATATATATATATCACACTAGTACTGCAGCCGGACAGGTATATATTATGTAATGACGGACCTGCTGGACACTGTCTGTCAGCACTGCAGACTCCTAAAGTAAGCTACTAGTATCAAGAAGATAGAAAAAAAAAACCACGGGTAGGTGGTATACAATTATGGATGGACGAGCGACTGCCGACACAGAGGTAGCTACAGCCGTGGACTACCATACTGTGTCTGCTGCTAATATAGACTGGATGATAATGAGATAAAATTAAAATATATATATATATATATCACACTAGTACTGCAGCCGGACAGGTATATATTATGTAATGACGGACATGCTGGACACTGTCTGTCAGCACTGCAGACTCCTAAAGTAAGCTACTAGTATCAAGAAGATAGAAGAAAAAAAACCACGGGTAGGTGGTATACAATTATGGATGGACGAGCGACTGCTGACACAGAGGTAGCTACAGCCGTGGACTACCGTACTGTGTCTGCTGCTAATATAGACTGGATGATAATGAGATAAAATTAAAATATATATATATATCACACTAGTACTGCAGCCGGACAGGTATATATTATGTAATGACGGACCTGCTGGACACTGTCTGTCAGTACTGCAGACTCCTAAAGTAAGCTACTAGTATCAAGAAGATAGAAAAAAAAAAACCACGGGTAGGTGGTATACAATTATGGATGAACGAGCGACTGCCGACACAGAGGTAGCTACAGCCGTGGACTACCGTACTGTGTCTGCTGCTAATATAGACTGGATGATAATGAGATAAAATTAAAATATATATATATATATCACACTAGTACTGCAGCCGGACAGGTATATATTATGTAATGACGGACCTGCTGGACACTGTCTGTCAGCACTGCAGACTCCTAAAGTAAGCTACTAGTATCAAGAAGATAGAAAAAAAAAAACCACGGGTAGGTGGTATACAATTATGGATGGACGAGCGACTGCCGACACAGAGGTAGCTACAGCCGTGGACTACCGTACTGTGTCTGCTGCTAATATAGACTGGATGATAATGAGATAAAATTAAAATATATATATATATCACACTAGTACTGCAGCCGGACAGGTATATATTATGTAATGACGGACCTGCTGGACACTGTCTGTCAGCACTGCAGACTCCTAAAGTAAGCTACTAGTATCAAGAAGATAGAAAAAAAAAACCACGGGTAGGTGGTATACAATTATGGATGGACGAGCGACTGCCGACACAGAGGTAGCTACAGCCGTGGACTACCGTACTGTGTCTGCTGCTAATATAGACTGGATGATAATGAGATAAAATTAAAATATATATATATATATCACACTAGTACTGCAGCCGGACAGGTATATATTATGTAATGACGGACCTGCTGGACACTGTCTGTCAGCACTGCAGATTCCTAAAGTAAGCTACTAGTATCAAGAAGATAGAAAAAAAAAACCACGGGTAGGTGGTATACAATTATGGATGGACGAGCGACTGCCGACACAGAGGTAGCTACAGCCGTGGACTACCGTACTGTGTCTGCTGCTAATATAGACTGGATGATAATGAGATAAAATTAAAATATATATATATATCACACTAGTACTGCAGCCGGACAGGTATATATTATGTAATGACGGACCTGCTGGACACTGTCTGTCAGACTCAGCACTGCAGACTCCTAAAGTAAGCTACTAGTATCAAGAAGATAGAAAAAAAAAACCACGGGTAGGTGGTATACAATTATGGATGGACGAGCGACTGCCGACACAGAGGTAGCTACAGCCGTGGACTACCGTACTGTGTCTGCTGCTAATATAGACTGGATGATAATGAGATAAAATTAAAATATATATATATCACACTAGTACTGCAGCCGGACAGGTATATATTATGTAATGATGGACCTGCTGGACACTGTCTGTCAGCACTGCAGACTCCTAAAGTAAGCTACTAGTATCAAGAAGATAGAAAAAAAAAACCACGGGTAGGTGGTATACAATTATGGATGGACGAGCGACTGCCGACACAGAGGTAGCTACAGCCGTGGACTACCGTACTGTGTCTGCTGCTAATATAGACTGGATGATAATGAGATAAAATTAAAATATATATATATATCACACTAGTACTGCAGCCGGACAGGTATATATTATGTAATGACGGACCTGCTGGACACTGTCTGTCAGCACTGCAGACTCCTAAAGTAAGCTACTAGTATCAAGAAGATAGAAAAAAAAAAACCACGGGTAGGTGGTATACAATTATGGATGGACGAGCGACTGCCGACACAGAGGTAGCTACAGCCGTGGACTACCGTACTGTGTCTGCTGCTAATATAGACTGGATGATAATGAGATAAAATTAAAATATATATATATATCACACTAGTACTGCAGCCGGACAGGTATATATTATGTAATGACGGACCTGCTGGACACTGTCTGTCAGCACTGCAGACTCCTAAAGTAAGCTACTAGTATCAAGAAGATAGAAAAAAAAAACCACGGGTAGGTGGTATACAATTATGGATGGACGAGCGACTGCCGACACAGAGGTAGCTACAGCCGTGGACTACCGTACTGTGTCTGCTGCTAATATAGACTGGATGATAATGAGATAAAATTAAAATATATATATATATCACACTAGTACTGCAGCCGGACAGGTATATATTATGTAATGACGGACCTGCTGGACACTGTCTGTCAGACTCAGCACTGCAGACTCCTAAAGTAAGCTACTAGTATCAAGAAGATAGAAAAAAAAAAAACCACGGGTAGGTGGTATACAATTATGGATGGACGAGCGACTGCCGACACAGAGGTAGCTACAGCCGTGGACTACCGTACTGTGTCTGCTGCTAATATAGACTGGATGATAATGAGATAAAATTAAAATATATATATATCACACTAGTACTGCAGCCGGACAGGTATATATTATGTAATGACGGACCCGCTGGACACTGTCTGCAGAATGCATTTATAAAAACACCACACGACGAGTGTTTAACTTTTTCAGGCAGACAATCACAATATTGGAAGGATTAGAATGATTGAGATAATGCGGAGTGGGAGTAATAGCTGAATGAGTGATTGTGTCAGCTATGTACGTCTGATGGTGGGTTGTATGCTAATGATCACTCAGAAGTGGAATATATGTAGATACTTTAATGTGAAATCAGAAAACCGGGTCAGCGCCCTGATTCCAAAAGTTTTGGTCCTTGTCCCAAAGTTCCCTCACCACTGTCAGGTTTGTCCTGCAGACTACCCTTTGCAAGGTATACCCTCCTAATGGTATACCGGTGAGACCCCAGCTCAGGTAAATGTCAGGTGTACCCTGTGGGTCACCTTTACCATAGGTGTGGTGGATGCCTATGTGCCCTCTGAAGCTGTGTCTGAATGTAGCGTTTGAGGTGTGACTAGTGCGGCGTCCCGCCTGTCAGACCCCTCTCATGAGGGGAATCAGGGCGCTGACTAGAGATGAGCGCCGGAAATTTTTCGGGTTTTGTGTTTTGGTTTTGGGTTCGGTTCCGCGGCCGTGTTTTGGGTTCGACCGCGTTTTGGCAAAACCTCACCGAATTTTTTTTGTCGGATTCGGGTGTGTTTTGGATTCGGGTGTTTTTTTCAAAAAACCCTAAAAAACAGCTTAAATCATAGAATTTGGGGGTAATTTTGATCCCAAAGTATTATTAACCTCAAAAAACATAATTTACACTCATTTTCAGCCTATTCTGAACACATCACACCTCACAATATTATTTTTAGTCCTAAAATTTGCACCGAGGTCGCTGTGTGAGTAAGATAAGCGACCCTAGTGGCCGACACAAACACCGGGCCCATCTAGGAGTGGCACTGCAGTGTCACGCAGGATGTCCCTTCCAAAAAACACTCCCCAAACAGCACATGACGCAAAGAAAAAAAGAGGCGCAATGAGGTAGCTGTGTGAGTAAGATTAGCGACCCTAGTGGCCGACACAAACACCGGGCCCATCTAGGAGTGGCACTGCAGTGTCACGCAGGATGTCCCTTCCAAAAAACCCTCCCCAAACAGCACATGACGCAAAGAAAAAAAGAGGCGCAATGAGGTAGCTGACTGTGTGAGAAAGATAAGCGACCCTAGTGGCCGACACAAACACCGGGCCCATCTAGGAGTGGCACTGCAGTGTCACGCAGGATGTCCCTTCCAAAAAACCCTCCACAAACAGCACATGACGCAAAGAAAAAAAGAGGCGCAATGAGGTAGCTGACTGTGTGAGAAAGATAAGCGACCCTAGTGGCCGACACAAACACCGGGCCCATCTAGGAGTGGCACTGCAGTGTCACGCAGGATGTCCCTTCCAAAAAACCCTCCCCAAACAGCACATGACGCAAAGAAAAAAAGAGGCGCAATGAGGTAGCTGACTGTGTGAGAAAGATAAGCGACCCTAGTGGCCGACACAAACACCGGGCCCATCTAGGAGTGGCACTGCAGTGTCACGCAGGATGTCCCTTCCAAAAAACCCTCCCCAAACAGCACATGACGCAAAGAAAAAAAGAGGCGCAATGAGGTAGCTGTGTGAGAAAGATAAGCGACCCTAGTGGCCGACACAAACACCGGGCCCATCTAGGAGTGGCACTGCAGTGTCACGCAGGATGTCCCTTCCAAAAAACCCTCCCCAAACAGCACATGACGCAAAGAAAAAAAGAGGCGCAATGAGGTAGCTGTGTGAGTAAGATTAGCGACCCTAGTGGCCGACACAAACACCGGGCCCATCTAGGAGTGGCACTGCAGTGTCACGCAGGATGGCCCTTCCAAAAAACCCTCCCCAAACAGCACATGACGCAAAGAAAAAAAGAGGCGCAATGAGGTAGCTGACTGTGTGAGTAAGATTAGCGACCCTAGTGGCCGACACAAACACCGGGCACATCTAGGAGTGGCACTGCAGTGTCACGCAGGATGTCCCTTCCAAAAAACCCTCCCCAAACAGCACATGACGCAAAGAAAAAAAGAGGCGCAATGAGGTAGCTGTGTGAGTAAGATTAGCGACCCTAGTGGCCGACACAAACACCGGGCCCATCTAGGAGTGGCACTGCAGTGTCACGCAGGATGTCCCTTCCAAAAAACCCTCCCCAATCAGCACATGATGCAAAGAAAAAGAAAAGAAAAAAGAGGTGCAAGATGGAATTATCCTTGGGCCCTCCCACCCACCCTTATGTTGTATAAACAAAACAGGACATGCACACTTTAACCAACCCATCATTTCAGTGACAGGGTCTGCCACACGACTGTGACTGATATGACGGGTTGGTTTGGACCCCCCCCAAAAAAGAAGCAATTAATCTCTCCTTGCACAAACTGGCTCTACAGAGGCAAGATGTCCACCTCATCTTCACCCTCCGATATATCACCGTGTACATCCCCCTCCTCACAGATTATCAATTCGTCCCCACTGGAATCCACCATCTCAGCTCCCTGTGTACTTTGTGGAGGCAATTGCTGCTGGTCAATGTCTCCGCGGAGGAATTGATTATAATTCATTTTAATGAACATCATCTTCTCCACATTTTCTGGATGTAACCTCGTACGCCGATTGCTGACAAGGTGAGCGGCGGCACTAAACACTCTTTCGGAGTACACACTTGTGGGAGGGCAACTTAGGTAGAATAAAGCCAGTTTGTGCAAGGGCCTCCAAATTGCCTCTTTTTCCTGCCAGTATAAGTACGGACTGTGTGACGTGCCTACTTGGATGCGGTCACTCATATAATCCTCCACCATTCTATCAATGTTGAGAGAATCATATGCAGTGACAGTAGACGACATGTCCGTAATCGTTGTCAGGTCCTTCAGTCCGGACCAGATGTCAGCATCAGCAGTCGCTCCAGACTGCCCTGCATCACCGCCAGCGGGTGGGCTCGGAATTCTGAGCCTTTTCCTCGCACCCCCAGTTGCGGGAGAATGTGAAGGAGGAGATGTTGACAGGTCGCGTTCCGCTTGACTTGACAATTTTGTCACCAGCAGGTCTTTCAACCCCAGCAGACCTGTGTCTGCCGGAAAGAGAGATCCAAGGTAGGCTTTAAATCTAGGATCGAGCACGGTGGCCAAAATGTAGTGCTCTGATTTCAACAGATTGACCACCCGTGAATCCTTGTTAAGCGAATTAAGGGCTGCATCCACAAGTCCCACATGCCTAGCGGAATCGCTCCGTGTTAGCTCCTTCTTCAATGCCTCCAGCTTCTTCTGCAAAAGCCTGATGAGGGGAATGACCTGACTCAGGCTGGCAGTGTCTGAACTGACTTCACGTGTGGCAAGTTCAAAGGGCATCAGAACCTTGCACAACGTTGAAATCATTCTCCACTGCACTTGAGACAGGTGCATTCCATCTCCTATATCGTGCTCAATTGTATAGGCTTGAATGGCCTTTTGCTGCTCCTCCAACCTCTGAAGCATATAGAGGGTTGAATTCCACCTCGTTACCACTTCTTGCTTCAGATGATGGCAGGGCAGGTTCAGTAGTTTTTGGTGGTGCTCCAGTCTTCTGTACGTGGTGCCTGTACGCCGAAAGTGTCCCGCAATTTTTCTGGCCACCGACAGCATCTCTTGCACGCCCCTGTCGTTTTTTTAAAAATTCTGCACCACCAAATTCAAGGTATGTGCAAAACATGGGACGTGCTGGAATTTGCCCATATTTAATGCACACACAATATTGCTGGCGTTGTCCGATGCCACAAATCCACAGGAGAGTCCAATTGGGGTAAGCCATTCCGCGATGATCTTCCTCAGTTGCCGTAAGAGGTTTTCAGCTGTGTGCGTATTCTGGAAAGCGGTGATACAAAGCGTAGCCTGCCTAGGAAAGAGTTGGCGTTTGCGAGATGCTGCTACTGGTGCCGCCGCTGCTGTTCTTGCGGCGGGAGTCCATACATCTACCCAGTGGGCTGTCACAGTCATATAGTCCTGACCCTGCCCTGCTCCACTTGTCCACATGTCCGTGGTTAAGTGGACATTGGGTACAACTGCATTTTTTAGGACACTGGTGAGTCTTTTTCTGACGTCCGTGTACATTCTCGGTATCGCCTGCCTAGAGAAGTGGAACCTAGATGGTATTTGGTAACGGGGGCACACTGCCTCAATAAATTGTCTAGTTCCCTGTGAACTAACGGCGGATACCGGACGCACGTCTAACACCAACATAGTTGTCAAGGACTCAGTTATCCGCTTTGCAGTAGGATGACTGCTGTGATATTTCATCTTCCTCGCAAAGGACTGTTGAACAGTCAATTGCTTACTGGAAGTAGTACAAGTGGGCTTACGACTTCCCCTCTGGGATGACCATCGACTCCCAGCGGCAACAACAGCAGCGCCAGCAGCAGTAGGCGTTACACGCAAGGATGCATCGGAGGAATCCCAGGCAGGAGAGGACTCGTCAGACTTGCCAGTGACATGGCCTGCAGGACTATTGGCATTCCTGGGGAAGGAGGAAATTGACACTGAGGGAGTTGGTGGGGTGGTTTGCGTGAGCTTGGTTACAAGAGGAAGGGATTTACTGGTCAGTGGACTGCTTCCGCTGTCACCCAAAGTTTTTGAACTTGTCACTGACTTATTATGAATGCGCTGCAGGTGACGTATAAGGGAGGATGTTCCGAGGTGGTTAACGTCCTTACCCCTACTTATTACAGCTTGACAAAGGGAACACACGGCTTGACACCTGTTGTCCGCATTTCTGGTGAAATACCTCCACACCGAAGAGCTGATTTTTTTGGTATTTTCACCTGGCATGTCAACGGCCATATTCCTCCCACGGACAACAGGTGTCTCCCCGGGTGCCTGACTTAAACAAACCACCTCACCATCAGAATCCTCCTGGTCAATTTCCTCCCCAGCGCCAGCAACACCCATATCCTCCTCATCCTGGTGTACTTCAACACTGACATCTTCAATCTGACTATCAGGAACTGGACTGCGGGTGCTCCTTCCAGCACTTGCAGGGGGCATGCAAATAGTGGAAGGCGCATGCTCTTCACGTCCAGTGTTGGGAAGGTCAGGCATCGCAAACGACACAATTGGACTCTCCTTGTGGATTTGGGATTTCAAAGAACGCACAGTTCTTTGCGGTGCTTTTGCCAGCTTGAGTCTTTTCAGTTTTCTAGCGAGAGGCTGAGTGCTTCCATCCTCATGTGAAGCTGAACCACTAGCCATGAACATAGGCCAGGGCCTCAGCCGTTCCTTGCCACTCCGTGTGGTAAATGGCATATTGGCAAGTTTACGCTTCTCCTCCGACAATTTTATTTTAGGTTTTGGAGTCCTTTTTTTTCTGATATTTGGTGTTTTGGATTTGACATGCTCTGTACTATGACATTGGGCATCGGCCTTGGCAGACGACGTTGCTGGCATTTCATCGTCTCGGCCATGACTAGTGGCAGCAGCTTCAGCACGAGGTGGAAGTGGATCTTGATCTTTCCCTAATTTTGGAACCTCAACTTTTTTGTTCTCCATATTTTATAGGCAGAACTAAAAGGCACCTCAGGTAAACAATGGAGATGGATGGATTGGATACTAGTATACAATTATGGACGGACTGCCACGGTTAGGTGGTATAAAAAAACCACGGTTAGGTGGTATATATTATAATAATAATACAATTATGGATGGACGGACTGCCTGCCGACTGCCGACACAGAGGTAGCCACAGCCGTGAACTACCGCACTGTACACTGGTTGATAAAGAGATAGTAGTATACTCGTAACAACTAGTATGACACTATGACGACGGTATAAAGAAAGAAAAAAAAATACCACAGTTAGGTGGTATATATTATAATAATAATACAATTATGGATGGACGGACTGCCTGCCGACTGCCGACACAGAGGTAGCCACAGCCGTGAACTACCGCACTGTACACTGGTTGATAAAGAGATAGTAGTATACTCGTAACAACTAGTATGACACTATGACGACGGTATAAAGAATGAAAAAAAAACCACGGTTAGGTGGTATATATTATAATAATAATACAATTATGGATGGACGGACTGCCTGCCGACTGCCGACACAGAGGTAGCCACAGCCGTGAACTACCGCACTGTACACTGGTTGATAAAGAGATAGTAGTATACTCGTAACAACTAGTATGACACTATGACGACGGTATAAAGAATGGAAAAAAAAACACGGTTAGGTGGTATATATTATAATAATAATACAATTATGGATGGACGGACTGCCTGCCGACTGCCGACACAGAGGTAGCCACAGCCGTGAACTACCGCACTGTACACTGGTTGATAAAGAGATAGTAGTATACTCGTAACAACTAGTATGACACTATGACGACGGTATAAAGAATGAAAAAAAAACCACGGTTAGGTGGTATATATTATAATAATAATACAATTATGGATGGACGGACTGCCTGCCGACTGCCGACACAGAGGTAGCCACAGCCGTGAACTACCGCACTGTACACTGGTTGATAAAGAGATAGTAGTATACTCGTAACAACTAGTATGACACTATGACGGTATAAAGAATGAAAAAAAAACCACGGTTAGGTGGTATATATTATAATAATAATACAATTATGGATGGACGGACTGCCTGCCGACTGCCGACACAGAGGTAGCCACAGCCGTGAACTACCGCACTGTACACTGGTTGATAAAGAGATAGTAGTATACTCGTAACAACTAGTATGACACTATGACGACGGTATAAAGAAAGAAAAAAAAATACCACGGTTAGGTGGTATATATTGT
Source organism: Pseudophryne corroboree (assembly GCF_028390025.1). Classification (NCBI taxonomy): domain Eukaryota; kingdom Metazoa; phylum Chordata; class Amphibia; order Anura; family Myobatrachidae; genus Pseudophryne; species Pseudophryne corroboree. The sequence continues at coordinate 180,485,071 of NC_086444.1, read as the reverse complement.
AATACAATTATGGATGGACGGACTGCCTGCCGAGTTCCGACTGCCGACACAGAGGTAGCCACAGCCGTGAACTACCGCACTGTACTGTGTCTGCTGCTAATATAGACTGGTTGATAAAGAGATAGTATACAATACATACAACAATATACTACTATACTGGTGGTCAGGCACTGGTCACCACTAGTCACACTGGCAGTGGCACTCCTGCAGCAAAAGTGTGCACTGTTTAATTTTAAATTAATATAATATTATGTACTCCTGGGGGCTCCTGCTATAACAACCTGCAGTGCTCCCCAGTCTCCCCCACAATTATTATAAGCTTTGCCTTTTATACATTGATGTGCAGCACACTGGGCTGAGCTGAGTGCACACAGACTGAGTCACACTGTGTGACTGGCTGCTGCTGTGTATCGTTTTTTTTCAGGCAGAGAACGGATATAGCAGAGAACGGATATATTATATTAAAATAAATAAAAGTTAACTAACAACAACTGCACTGGTCACTGTGGTAAACTCTGTCTGACTCTGCACAATCTCTCTCTCTCTTCTAATCTAATTTCTAATGGAGAGGACGCCAGCCACGTCCTCTCCCTATCAATCTCAATGCACGTGTGAAAATGGCGGCGACGCGCGGCTCCTTATATAGAATCCGAGTCTCGCGAGAATCCGACAGCGTCATGATGACGTTCGGGCGCGCTCGGGTTAACCGAGCAAGGCGGGAGGATCCGAGTCTGCTCGGACCCGTGAAAAAAACATGAAGTTCGTGTGGGTTCGGTTTCAGAGAAACCGAACCCGCTCATCTCTAGCGCTGACCCGGCATTATCTCAATCATTCTAATCCTTCCTATATATCCTTCCTATATATCCCCTTTAGAGCGCGCTGACCATCACGAAATACACAATTCAACAGGAGGTGGGACGCCTCCAGGTCCAGCAGCACTCTTAGCAGCTATCCCCTATTGTGAGCGCAGCCTCCATTCCTATTCAACCAGACAATCACAATATACTGGTGGTCAGCAGACAATCACAATACTGGTGGTCAGTGGTCACTGGTCAGTCACACTGGCAGTGGCACTCTGGCAGCAAAAGTGTGCACTGTACTTAAATGTACTCCTGCTATAACTGCTCCCCAGTCTCCCCCACAATTAAGCTGTGTGAGCAGTGAGCACTCAGCAGTCAGATAATGATATACAGTATATGATGCAGCACACTGGGCTGAGCACAGATATGGTATGTGTGACTGTGTCACACTGTGTATCGTTTTTTTTCAGGCAGAGAACGGATTAATTAAACTGGTGGCACTGGTCACTGGTCACACTATCAGCAGCAAGTAGTACTCCTCCTATATGCTCCCCAAAATTTGTGTCTCTCTCTCTAGTACTCTAGTCACTCTAAACGGAGAGGACGCCAGCCACGTCCTCTCCCTATCAATCTCAATGCACGTGTGAAAATGGCGGCGACGCGCGGCTCCTTATATAGAATCCGGGTCTCGCGATAGAATCCGAGCCTCGCGAGAATCCGACAGCGGGATGATGACGTTCGGCCGCGCTCGGGTTAACCGAGCAAGGCGGGAAGATCCGAGTCGCTCGGCCCCGTGTAAAAAAACCTGAAGTTCGGGCGGGTTCGGATTCCGAGGAACCGAACCCGCTCATCTCTACTATAATGTTCCTAATTAAATCCTTTATGTGCGATTGCACCTATGACATCTCCTTGGAGTTGTTTGGTGAGGCTATAATTTTGCAAATTAAATCCTTTACTCTCTCTCTCTCTGCCTGCCTAAATCCCAGTGTGCCAGTGTTGCAGGCTGATTCATTTTTATTAATGTGCAGAGATGTAAGAGAATTAAATTATGCTTTAATCATTACTTTTGTTTTTATCCAATACTATATACAGATGTAGCCAAGCTGATCATGGCTACATCTGAAGGAAACGTGCACCCTCGACGCAGCTATGAGCACCTGTGCCTAGCCATGTCGAGTTGCGGCATTTGCCGCCCCCATCCATGTGAATGGGGCACACACATGTCTTAGACGTCCAGACGTACGCGGTGCGGTCGCGCCTAACAAGGCGCAATCGCCTTAATATGTAGCCACAACGAGAATGGCTACATTTGTACAGTTGTAATTCCTGTTAGCGTCAGAAATGAATGCTATGTTGGTTATGACTGTCCCCCTCCCCCCCTCACTCAGGGTTGGACTGGCCCATAGGGGTACAGGGGAAACCACCGGTGGGCCCTACTGCCTGGAGGCCCACCTCCTCGTCTATGGATCAGGTCCCGTCTGTGCACTTGAATTGTACATTATACATATTATCTACAGTGCATTGCAGTTATTAATCTGGTACATTATCATGCATGCACTAGAATTATTTACTATATATATTTATCATGGGGCCTATACCATGTTAGCCAAGCCTCTATGGTAGCAGGCCACACCCCTAAGCATGGGCCTTTACCTCTGCATTCCCCCGGTGGGCTCTCCATGCCCCACTCATTTCTTGCTCTCTTTTTTCACTCTCTCACCATTGACGTATAGGTGCGTTTATCTCCTGCCGGGTAAATAGGTCAAAATATCAGATTTGAGGTGACAGATAGGAAGACTGGGTTAGGCAAGGTTTGTTGGTGGGCGGGTGGTCTGGGCAAACCAGGGACGTGCAGTCAGGGGAGGCAGGAGAGGCAGTGCCTCCCCTGTCATTAATGATTAAAATAATATAAAAAAGATACTTATGACACATATTCTGTGTCATAAGTATCTCCTTTATATTAATCTAATCATTATCCCTGTTTAAATGTGTTTGGGAGGCACCGATCGTGGTGCCTCCCATTGTGAATGGGGAAGGGTGTGGGAGCGGGGGGTGGGGTTGGACGGGGCCTAGCCATGGGCATTAAAAGTCCATTGGAAATGCATGGGAAAGCGGCACCATGAGAGGTGCTGCTTTCATACAGGGATGTGCTTTCAACCCATGAAAGCACGCCCCTGTCAGTGAAGACACAGTGATTGGCCAGCAGATCCGTCACTGGATCCGCTGCCGTCACTGTATGGGTGTGCAGAGGTGCGGGCGTCGGAGAGTATTAGTGGCACTGCATTTCTGCAGAGTTTGGCAGCAGAGCGGAACCAATTTAAAAAATGGCACATCAGCGTAATTTTTGAAATTCAAGATGGCAACCACGAGTCAATTACGGCTCGCTGCGAGGCATCGGCGTCAGTCCGACGGCGGAAGAGCTCCTAAAGAAAGAAGACGCTGGAAGTCCTGGATGGGCGGCAGCCATGCAAACGAGCTTAAAGGCCGCCGCCCCCAGGTGAAGACCCTGACTAATAAACTTTTTTTTAAAGATGGAGTGGTGTTTTTATTTTAATATTTTCTTTACAGGTGGACTACAGGTGCCAGTGGGCCCTTTATGTACGGACATGTTGGCACTTGTGGTTCTCCAAGTGCTATGCAAAAAAGCTTAACAGCCGCCGCCCACCAGGTGAAGACGCTGGAAGCCCTGGGAAGGCGACAGCCATGCAAAAGAGCTTAAAGGTCGCTGCCTCCCAGGTAAAGACGCCGGAGAAAGACGAAGGAAGCCCTGTGGAGGCGGCGGCCCCCCAGGTGAAGACGGCGGAAGCTCTGGAGAGGCAGCGGCCATGCAAAAGAGCTTAAATTCCGCCGCCCCCAGGTGAAGACCCTGACTAATAAAACATTTTTTAAAGACGGTGTGGTGTTTTTTTTTTATATTTTCTTTACAGGTGGACTACAGGTGCCAGCGGGCCCTTTATGTCCGGACATGCTGGTACTTGTGGTTCTCCAAGTGCTATGCAAAATAGCTTAACAGCCGCCACCCACCAGGTGAAGACGCTGGAATCCCTGGGAAGGCGGTAGCCATGCAAAAGAGCTTAAAGGCCACTGCCTCCCAGGTGAAGACGCCGAAAGCCCTGGGGAGGTGGCAGCCATGCAAAAAAGTATAAAGGCCGCTGCCTCTCAGGTGAAGACGCCGGAAGCCCTGGGGAGTCGGCGGCCCCCCAGGTGAAGATGGCGGAAGCCCTGGAGAGGCAGCGGCCATGCAAAAGAGCTTAAATGCCGCCGCCCCCAGATGAAGACCCTGACTAATAAACTTTTTTTTAAAGACGGTGTGGTGTTTTTATTTTAATATTTTCTTTACAGGTGGACTACAGGTGCCAGCGGGCCCTTTATGTCCGGACATGCTGGCACTTGTGGTTCTCCAAGTGCTATGCTAAATAGCTTAACAGCCGCCGCCCACCAGGTGAAGAAGCTGGAAGCCCTGGGAAGGCGACAGCCATGCAAAAGAGCTTAAAGGCCGCTGCCTCCCAGGTGAAGACTCCGGAAAAAGACGACGGAAGTCCTGGGGAGACGGCGGCCCCCCAGGTGAAGATGCCGGAAGCCCTGGAGAGGCGGCGGCCATGCAAAATAACTTAAAGGCCGCCGCCCCAAGACCCTGACTAATAAACTTTTTTTTAAAGATGGTGTGGTGTTTTTATTTTAATATTTTCTTTACAGGTGGACTACAGGTGCCAGCGGGCCCTTTATGTCCGGACATGCTGGCACTTGTGGTTCTCCAAGTGCCAGCATGCTGGGGCAGGCTTGCTGGGACCTGTAGGCCACTTGTCAATACCAATATTAACAATGAACCCTGCACCCACCGCCACCAGGGGTGCAGGGCATAGCTCTGGGCTATCAGCTCGGGAGCAGGGACTCCATTTTTATTTTTTGGGGTCCCCTCTTCCCGAGGAATTCCAGCCCTGGGCTGACTAGCTTGGGGGGCAGATTAATGTTATGACAGGGGGACCCCACACTGAGTGTCTCCCCTGCTATGGCATTATCCCCCCTGGCTGGTTCTGCCTGGTGCTGGTTTTAGCAATGTATGGGGGACTATACTGCCCCCCCCCTTCTCTATAAGGGGGAGGGGGGAAGAGGAGGATGGTTAGCTGCCAGTGCCTCCCCAGCCACTGACCTCACCGCATGTCACTGGGGCAAACTCTGCATAGTCTCTTAATGCCTAGAGGGACGGGCAGTCCTTTAGCCATGGGTCCCCAGAGGTTCCCTCCACAAGGGGGTTTTTCCTCTCCTGAGTGCTGAAGTATGACTTCATGAGTCATGAGGTTCCCGCCATCTTGTTCCTCTTATAGGACAAGTTTGTAAGATTACTGGACCAATCTTAGTCTGAAATTCCCTATTTTAGAATGCAGAGTAAATAATAATATGAATAATTACAAAATAATAATAATAATAGTAATAATCACCATCATCATCATAAGAAGACAAAGAAGAAGATGAAGACAAAGAAGAAGAAGTAGAACAAAAATAGGCTAAATTTTACTTAAAATAAAAATAGACATTTATTTTTTAAATATATTTTGCTTGAAGTTGTCCTAATAAATAAATTCTCTCAAAAGGTGAAGAAATTACACATATTTAGGGAGACAAATGTATTCGGAGAGTTTAGAACCATGCATTGTTTATTCTAGACAAGAGAGTACCATGTGAGGCAGCCATTTTGGGTCCACTACATAGATAACACTGTGCAATAAGTAAAACATGGCAGTAAGGCATACAAAGGTATAATGAAAAGCAACTAACGGGACACCTAGTTTGCAGCTTACACAGTAAGGAAAATGGTCTTACTCTATAATTGCTTTTAGATATCTTTCTCCTTTATAACTATTTTAAAGTGAGCTGAGGGGAAAATAACAATAGAGGGTCCAGTTACAGTATAAAATAATCAAGAAAAATTATCTGGCCAAAAAATAAAAATGTATAATCACTGTTACACACTGGTCCTCACTGAGCGGAGGTTGAGATGAGAGGGGTGTTATTCGGCAGGATCACTGGAAGTGTTGTGGATCTCTGATAATCTCAGGTCTCTGAGGAGTTAAGTAAAAAACTACTGTCTCCCACTGTGATGCTCTAAGACATTGACAAGATGCCGACGCATTTATGTGCAGGATTTAGGTCAGCAGCCATCTTGGTACAAGGAGTGAAGCCTTCCTGAAGGAACAGTATGGAATCTGCGCAGTAGCGCTCTCCCTTTTCAACACTTTTTACATACAAATAGGATAACAATGATAAAACTCCCACATAGTCATCTAAATGGGATGTAGTCACCATCCCGGTGGTCAGCATACCACCACCGGGATCACGGCCACCGAATGCTGTTAGTGGGGCCGAGGACTATTCCCACTAGCTGGTGTCCATGACACCCATAGAGTGGGAATAGAACCTGTGGCGAGCGCAACAAGCCACCAAGACCGCAGCGTGAAGCCCGCAGCAAGGGGCTTCGTTTCGCTCGCCCCTCTCCCGGCATGCTGGCAGTCAGGATCCCGACGTCGGTATGCAGACCGCCAGGATCCCGGCCGCCGGTCAACAACGCATCTGAATTATTACTTGTGCCTGGTGTAGGATTTTCAAATATGTGTAGTTTACTGTATACAAGGATATAAAACCTTAAAGGAACTGAGGTCTAAGGTGTATTACATGTAGTTAAAAAATAAGTTTATTTTATGGCAGTAGTTTCCAAACAGGGGGCCGTGAGACCCTGGGGTTCCTCGGCAAATGGGGGTGATAAGGGGGGCCTTGCAGTGGTGCCGTAGTTTGGTGGTCCATGAACAATTCAAATTATTTATACTGAATTTAATTGTCAAAACCAGTCCTTCACCACATAACTGAACCTAAGGATGACATATTATAGTGATGTGCACCGGAAATTTTTCGGGTTTTGTGTTTTGGTTTTGGATTCGGTTCCGCGGCCGTGTTTTGGATTCGGACGCGTTTTGGCAAAACCTCCCTGAAAATTTTTTGTCGGATTCGGGTGTGTTTTGGATTCGGGTGTTTTTTTTACAAAAAACCCTCCAAAACAGCTTAAATCATAGAATTTGGGGGTCATTTTGATCCCATAGTATTATTAACCTCAATAACCATAATTTCCACTCATTTCCAGTCTATTCTGAACACCTCACACCTCACAATATTATTTTTAGTCCTAAAATTTGCACAGAGGTTGCTAGATGACTAAGCTAAGCGACCCAAGTGGCCGACACAAACACCTGGCCCATCTAGGAGTGGCACTGCAGTGTCAGACAGGATGGTACTTCCAAAAAATAGTCCCCAAACAGCACATGATGCAAAGAAAAAAGAGGCGCAATGAGGTAGCTGTGTGACTAAGCTAAGCGACCCAAGTGGTCGACACAAACACCTGGCCCATCTAGGAGTGGCACTGCAGTGTCAGACAGGATGGCAGATTTAAAAAATAGTCCCCAAACAGCACATGATGCAAAGAAAAAAAGAGGTGCACCAAGGTCGCTGGATGGCTAAGCTAAGCGACACAAGTGGCCGACACAAACACCTGGCCCATCTAGGAGTGGCACTGCAGTGTCAGACAGGATGGCAGATTTAAAAAATAGTTCCCAAACAGCACATGATGCAAAGAAAAAAAGAGGTGCAATGAGGTCGCTGGATGACTAAGCTAAGCGACCCAAGTGGCCGACACAAACACCTGGCCCATCTAGGAGTGGCACTGCAGTGTCAGACAGGATGGCAGATTTAAAAAATAGTCCCCAAACAGCACATGATGCAAAGAAAAAAAGAGGTGCACCAAGGTCACTGGATGGCTAAGCTAAGCGACACAAGTGGCCGACACAAACACCTGGCCCATCTAGGAGTGGCACTGCAGTGTCAGACAGGATGGCAGATTTAAAAAATAGTCCTCAAACAGCACATGATGCAAAGAAAAAAAGAGGTGCACCAAGGTCGCTGGATGGCTAAGCTAAGCGACACAAGTGGCCGACACAAACACCTGGCCCATCTAGGAGTGGCACTGCAGTGTCAGACAGGATGGCAGATTTAAAAAATAGTCCCCAAACAGCACATGATGCAAAGAAAAAAAGAGGTGCACCAAGGTCGCTGGATGGCTAAGCTAAGCGACACAAGTGGCCGACACAAACACCTGGCCCATCTAGGAGTGGCACTGCAGTGTCAGACAGGATGGCAGATTAAAAAAAAAGTCCCCAAACAGCACATGATGCAAAGAAAAAAAGAGGTGCACCAAGGTCGCTGGATGGCTAAGCTAAGCGACACAAGTGGCCGACACAAACACCTGGCCCATCTAGGAGTGGCACTGCAGTGTCAGACAGGATGGCAGATTTAAAAAATAGTTCCCAAACAGCACATGATGCAAAGAAAAATGAAAGAAAAAAGAGGTGCAAGACGGAATTGTCCTTGGGCCCTCCCACCCACCCTTATGTTGTATAAACAGGACATACACACTTTAACGAACCCATCATTTCAGCGACAGGGTCTGCCACACGACTTTGACTTAAATGACTGGTTGGTTTGGGCCCCCACCAAAAAAGAAGCAATCAATCTCTCCTTGCACAAACTGGCTCTACAGAGGCAAGATGTGTTAGGCGCCGGGGTCCGCTCGTCGGTGCGGCCCGGCGCCTAGCAACCAGGGACGCCGTGCGCGTACAGCCGCCGGCTCCCTGGCAACGCTGGACGCCGGGCGCACGGAGCCGCTCAGACCCTAGCAACGGGGACGCCACGTTCGGGCCGCGTTCCCCGTTGCTGGGTCTTTTCTAATTTGTATTAATGGTGTGCTGGCCGTGCAGCATGCAAGCTGCACGGCATTACTTGTGATTACCCAGTCTGGCTCCTGATTGGGGAGCTCACAGTTATAAGCACCCTTTGGACTTCTCACAGACGCCGGTGATAGCTTCCTGTTTGCCTGTGTCAGTTACAGAGAGTTTCCAGTCCTGCTCAATCCGGTTGTTCCTGTCCTCAGTGATCCTGTACTCGGAAGTTTGTCATCTATTCCTGGAGTCTGACCGAGCACCTTTAACATCCTGTGGTGTTCGTGAGTCGCGGCATAGCCATGTGTTGCGGCTTGACCGCTTACTGTTTATTATTTTGTATCTTTGTGTTCTGGAGCTTTTGCGGAGGATTCCGCTCTCCCTGGTCCACTCTGGTGTCCAGCGGTGCTGGATAGGAGTGACGGATCAGTGGATCTTTGGTTGTCCTTTTCCCTGGCGGTTAGTCCGCACATACTTCTTTGGTTAAGTTAGTTAGCTTGTAACCCCTGGCCTGGTTGCTTAGTCAGAGGGCCCCTTGTTATCACCCTGTCTCGGATTTCCCTTTGTCTCCCATTAAGACCTGAGGGGGCATCGGGGTTGGGCAGACATAATCCGCCCTTCGAACGCGGCTGCCATGGGCTCAAGCAACCATAGTCTCGCAGGGGATTTCTGATAACACGGGCGAGACAACGGAGTTAGGGCGCCAGGGGTTACTAGGCTCTCCTGCTCCCACAAACCAGTATATCTTTCCTGTACTCAGACCTCTGCCATAAGATCTCCTCTGGTCTGGAGTACGGGAATCATAACATTATCACCGGCCAGACTAAAATTTAAAATTAACAGGAGTTAATTTTTCCCTTGTTCAGTTGGGAGATTTGTCGGCCTCATGAATCCCACCGGTGTCGGGCCAAATCCTGGCCAGCTTCTAGTTAGCCAGATTCAAGAACTTACTCAGATGGTTCAGGATCTGTCCCTTCGGGTGAGGTCACAGGAAGATCTGTTACGGACTTCCCCAAGGGTCATTCCTGAACCAAAAATGCATCTGCCTGACCGTTTTTCTGGGGATAGAAAACAGTTTTTTAATTTTAAAGAGTCTTGTAAACTTTATTTTCGTTTGAGACCAGTCTCCTCAGGTACGGAGGCTCAGCGGGTTGGAATTATTATTTCTCTGCTTCAGGGGGATCCTCAGACCTGGGCTTTTGGTTTAAAGACAGACGATCCGGCTTTATTTTCTGTAGACGCCTTTCTGAAGTCTTTAGGACTGTTATATGACGACCCTGATAGAGAGGCATCCGCCGAGACTCAGTTGCGTGCTCTCAGACAGGGTAGGAATCCCGCAGAGAATTATTGTACGGAGTTTCGCCGTTGGTCGAATGACTGTGGATGGAATGACCCAGCCCTGCGCAGTCAGTTTCGCCTCGGCTTATCTGAGTCTATAAAAGACAGTCTCCTTCAGTATCCCGCTCCTGAGACTCTCGATAAACTCATGGAGCTCTCTATTAAGATTGATCGTCGGCTCAGAGAGCGGAGGGCTGAAAAAGGAGCATCTGTCGGGTCAACTCCTTGTGTTTTTTCCATCCCTGTAGACATAGAGGAGCCTATGCAGATAGGTCTCTCCAAACTGTCTCCTGAAGAAAGAACCAGAAGGCAAAATTCTGGTCTTTGTTTATACTGTGGAGGTAAGGGACATTTTGCCCGTAGTTGTCCGAACAAGTCGGGAAACGTCTCGACCAAGTGAATTGTGAGGGGGTTCACTTTGGTCTGCAGCTTATCTCCTCAAATAATTCACTGTTAGTCCCAGCTAAAGTTTCCTTTGGCAGCCTCTGTTCCTCTGTCTCTGTTTTTGTGGACAGTGGAGCTGCAGGGAACTTTATGGATTTAACATGGGCCAAGACCTTAGGTATTCCTCAGTTAGCCTTGGGTAGGTGTATCACCATGCATGGTTTAGATGGGAGTCCCTTGTCCAATGGGGTTATTTCTCTCTGTACACCTCCTGTTCTACTCTCGGTAGGAGCTCTGCATTCTGAAAAAATTGAGTTTTTCCTCACCCATTGCCCAGCAGTTCCAGTGGTTCTGGGTCACCCTTGGCTGGCCTTTCATAATCCCATCATTGATTGGCAGTCGGGGGAGATCTCACAATGGGGTACCATCTGTAATAAAGAATGTATTACGCTTCCCATCAGAATAGCTGCTGCCATTCCCGCACCCATTCCTGTGGAATACCAGGATTTTGTTGATGTTTTTTCCAAGGGCAATGCGGATATTCTGCCTCCCCATAGGCCTTATGATTGTGCTATTGAGCTAATTCCTGGTGCCACTTTGCCTAAGGGAAGGTTATATGCATTGTCCGGACCTGAAACCGTGGCCATGAATGAGTATGTTAAAGAAAGCCTAGGGAAAGGATTTATCAGGCCATCTAAATCCCCTTTAAGTGCAGGCTTCTTTTTCGTAGAGAAGAAGGATGGTTCACTCAGACCCTGCATTGACTTTAGAGCCTTGAATAAAATCTCAGTAAAAAATACTTACCCTCTGCCACTGATCTCTGTCCTCTTTGATCAGCTACGTTCGGCTGTGATTTTTTCTAAGATTGACCTGAGAGGAGCATATAACCTCATCAGAATCAAGTCAGGGGATGAGTGGAAAACGGCATTCAGTACTCAGTCAGGCCACTATGAGTATCTGGTTATGCCATTCGGCCTGTCTAACGCTCCGGCAGTTTTCCAGGATCTCATTAACGATGTGCTCCGTGAATTTCTTGGAAAATTCGTTGTAGTCTACTTAGACGATATTTTGATTTATTCTGACTCGGTAGAACAACATGTTACCCAGGTGCGTCAGGTTCTAAAAAAATTACGTGAAAATCACCTATATGCCAAGCTGGAGAAGTGTGAATTTCATGTCACGGAGGTATCCTTTTTATGATACATTATTTCCCCTCGGGGATTCCGTATGGAACCAAAAAAGCTCCAAGCCATCCTCAGTTGGGCGCAACCCACCAACTTAAAAGCAATTCAGCGCTTTTTAGGGTTTGCGAACTACTATAGAAGATTTATTCACTCTTTCTCTGACCTAGTTGCTCCCATTGTGGCACTGACTAAAAAGGGAGCAGATCCTACCAATTGGTCACGTGAAGCTGAGTTATCTTTTCAGGCCTTGAAACAAGCCTTTGTCTCAGCCCCTGTCCTCAGACACCCCAACCCAGAATTGCCTTTCATTGTTGAGGTTGATGCCTCAGAGGTTGGAGTAGGGGCTATCCTGTCTCAGAAGGATCCGGATTCCCTTGAATTACATCCTTGTGCCTTTATGTCCAGGAAATTTTCTTCTGCTGAATCCAACTACGATGTTGGTAACCGGGAATTGCTGGCTATTAAATGGGCTTTCGAGGAGTGGAGGCATTGGCTTGAGGGAGCGACTCATATCATTTCAGTTTTGACTGATCACAAAAATCTTCAATACATTGAATCAGCTAAACGACTGAATGCCCGGCAGGCTCGTTGGGCTTTATTTTTTACTCGTTTCAAATTCATTATCACCTTCAGGCCAGGTTCCAAGAATACCAAGGCAGATGCCCTGTCACGCAGTTTTCTTCCAGTTCAAGACAACAGTCCTGTTACTCCCATACTTCCGTCTTCAGTCATTCGGGCAGGCCTCACACAGGATTTATTTACCCAGTTAAAGCTGCTTCAACATCAAGCTCCTGGAAATACTCCTGCTGGTCGTCTTTTTGTCCCTGAGTTTTTGAGAGCAACTGTTTTGACGGAGTTTCATGATAGCAAAGTTGCCGGGCATCCGGGAATCGCTAAGACTTTGGAATTAGTCTCCCGCTCAGTATGGTGGCCTGGTCTTTCCAAAGACATTAAAGAGTTTGTTTTTTCGTGTCAGGTCTGTGCACAGCATAAAGTTCCCCGTTCTTTGCCTATCGGTCAGCTTATGCCCTTGAATGTTCCTCTTAGGCCATGGTCTCATATCTCCATGGATTTTGTGGTGGACCTCCCTCTGTCAGCCGGATGCCGAGTCATATGGGTGGTAGTGGACCGTTTTAGCAAAATGGCCCATTTCATTGCTCTTCCCCGATTGCCATCTGCCCAGGGATTGGCAGTCTTGTTCCTCCGCCATGTTTTCAGACTCCATGGGTTACCCACTGATATTGTTTCTGATCGGGGTCCACAATTCATTGCACAGTTTTGGAAATCTTTTTGTGTCTCATTGAAGATGAAATTATCTTTAACGTCAGGCTACCATCCCCAATCCAACGGGCAGACTGAGCGAGTTAATCAATCACTAAAACAATATTTGCGTTTGTACTCGGCCAAACTCCAAAATGACTGGTCTGAGTTTCTTCCATTGGCGGAGTTCGCTTACAATAATGCCTGTCATTCCTCCACCAATGTGTCTCCATTTTTTGCCGTTTTTGGTTTTCACCCCAGAGCAAATTCCTTTTTTCAACATTCCTCTGTCTCCTCACTGACCTTGACCTCTCATCTTAGGCTCATTTGGAGAAAAGTGCACCTGGCTCTCAGAAAAGCGGCATTTCAGGAAAAGAGATTTTCTGACAAGCTCCGGCGGCCGTGCACTTTTAAAGTAGGAGACAGGGTATGGTTGTCGACTCGCAACATTAAACTTCGACAAACCTCAGCCAGATTGGGTCCTAAATTTATTGGACCATTTCACATTATCAAAAAAGTCAATCCAGTTGCCTTCCGGTTACGTTTACCAAAAACTTTACGGATCGGAAATACTTTCCATTGCTCTTTGCTGAAACCATTTGTCTCGTCCAGTAGATTTCCTCGTAAGATATCTCAGGGGAGATCACCAATAGATGTACAGGGTCAGCAGGAGTTCTTGGTGGAGAAGGTTCTCGATTCCAAGTTGTCCCGGGGCCGGCTTTATTTTTTGGTGCATTGGAGAGGTTATGGTCCAGAAGAAAGGTCTTGGGTCCTGGATAAGGATCTCCATGCCCCGAGGCTCAAGAGGGCATTTTTTCGAGAATTTCCCCAGAAACCTGGCTTTAGGGGTTCCTTGACCCCTCCTCAAGGGGGGGGTACTGTTAGGCGCCGGGGTCCGCTCGTCGGTGCGGCCCGGCGCCTAGCAAACAGGGACGCCGTGCGCGTACAGCCGCCGGCTCCCTGGCAACGCTGGACGCCGGGCGCACGGAGCCGCTCAGACCCTAGCAACGGGGACGCCACGTTCGGGCCGCGTTCCCCGTTGCTGGGTCTTTTCTAATTTGTATTAATGGTGTGCTGGCCGTGCAGCATGCAAGTTGCACGGCATTACTTGTGATTACCCAGTCTGGCTCCTGATTGGGGAGCTCACAGTTATAAGCACCCTTTGGACTTCTCACAGACGCCGGTGATAGCTTCCTGTTTGCCTGTGTCAGTTACAGAGAGTTTCCAGTCCTGCTCAATCCGGTTGTTCCTGTCCTCAGTGATCCTGTACTCGGAAGTTTGTCATCTATTCCTGGAGTCTGACCGAGCACCTTTAACATCCTGTGGTGTTCGTGAGTCGCGGCATAGCCGTGTGTTGCGGCTTGACCGCTTACTGTTTATTATTTTGTATCTTTGTGTTCTGGAGCTTTTGCGGAGGATTCCGCTCTCCCTGGTCCACTCTGGTGTCCAGCGGTGCTGGATAGGAGTGACGGATCAGTGGATCTTTGGTTGTCCTTTTCCCTGGCGGTTAGTCCGCACATACTTCTTTGGTTAAGTTAGTTAGCTTGTAACCCCTGGCCTGGTTGCTTAGTCAGAGGGCCCCTTGTTATCACCCTGTCTCGGATATCCCTTTGTCTCCCATTAAGACCTGAGGGGGCATCGGGGTTGGGCAGACATAATCCGCCCTTCGAACGCGGCAGCCATGGGCTCAAGCAACCATAGTCTCGCAGGGGATTTCTGATAACACGGGCGAGACAACGGAGTTAGGGCGCCAGGGGTTACTAGGCTCTCCTGCTCCCACAAACCAGTATATCTTTCCTGTACTCAGACCTCTGCCATAAGATCTCCTCTGGTCTGGAGTACGGGAATCATAACAAGATGTCCACCTCCTCCTCATCGTCCGATTCCTCACCCCTTTCACTGTGTACATCCCCCTCCTCACAGATTATTAATTCGTCCCCACTGGAATCCACCATCTCAGGTCCCTGTGTACTTTCTGGAGGCAATTGCTGGTGAATGTCTCCACGAAGGAATTGATTATAATTCATTTTGATGAACATCATCTTCTCCACATTTTCTGGAAGTAACCTCGTACGTCGATTGCTGACAAGGTGAGCGGCTGCACTAAACACTCTTTCGGAGTACACACTGGAGAGGGAGCAACTTAGGTAAAATAAAGCCAGTTTCTGCAAGGTCCTCCAATTTGCCTCTTTTTCCTGCCAGTATACGTACGGACTGTCTGACGTGCCTACTTGGATGCGGTCACTCATATAATCCTCCACCATTCTTTCAATGGTGACAGAATCATATGCAGTGACAGTAGACGACATGTCAGTAATCGTTGGCAGGTCCTTCAGTCCGGACCAGATGTCAGCACTCGTTCCAGACTGCCCTGCATCACTGCCAGCGGGTGGGCTCGGAATTCTTAGCCTTTTCCTCGCAGCCCCAGTTGCGGGAGAATGTGAAGGAGGAGCTGTTGACGGGTCACGTTCCGCTTGACTTGACAATTTTCTCACCAGCAAGTCTTTGAACCTCTGCAGACTTGTGTCTGCCGGAAAGAGAGCTACAACGTAGGTTTTAAATCTAGGATCGAGCACGGTGGCCAAAATGTAGTGCTCTGATTTCAACAGATTGACCACCCGTGAATCCTGGTTAAGCGAATTAAGGGCTCCATCCACAAGTCCCACATGCCTAGCAGAATCGCTCTGTTTTAGCTCCTCCTTCAATGTCTCCAGCTTCTTCTGCAAAAGCCTCATGAGGGGAATGACCTGACTCAGGCTGGCAGTGTCTGAACTGACTTCACGTGTGGCAAGTTCAAAGGGTTGCAGAACCTTGCACAAAGTTGAAATCATTCTCCACTGCGCTTGAGTCAGGTGCATTCCCCCTCCTTTGCCTATATCGTAGGCAGATGTATAGGCTTGAATGGCCTTTTGCTGCTCCTCCATCCTCTGAAGCATATAGAGGGTTGAATTCCACCTCGTTACCACCTCTTGCTTCAGATGATGGCAGGGCAGGTTCAGGACTGTTTGCTGGTGCTCCAGTCTTCGGCACGCGATGGCTGAATTTAGAAAGTGGCCCGCAAATCTTCGGGCCACCGACAGCATCTCTTGCATGCCCCTGTCGTTTTTTAAATAATTCTGCACCACCAAATTCAATGTATGTGCAAAACATGGGACGTGCTGTAATTTGCCCAGATGTAATGCACGCACAATATTGGTGGCGTTGTCCGATGTCACAAATCCCCAGGAGAGTCCAATTGGGGTAAGCCATTCTGCGATGATGTTCCTCAGTTTCCGTAAGAGGTTGTCAGCTGTGTGCCTCTTATGGAAAGCGGTGATACAAAGCGTAGCCTGCCTAGGAACGAGTTGGCGTTTGCAAGATGCTGCTACTGGTGCCGCCGCTGCTGTTCTTGCTGCGGGAGGCAATACATCTACCCAGTGGGCTGTCACAGTCATATAGTCCTGAGTCTGCCCTGCTCCACTTGTCCACATGTCCGTGGTTAAGTGGACATTGGGTACAACTGCATTTTTTAGGACACTGGTGACTCTTTTTCTGACGTCTGTGTACATTTTCAGTATCGCCTGCCTAGAGAAATGGAACCTAGATGGTATTTGGTACCGGGGACACAGTACCTTAATCAAGTCTCTAGTTGCCTGTGAATTAACGGTGGATACCGGAAACACGTTTCTCACTGCCCAGGCTGCCAAGGCCTGAGTTATCCGCTTTGCAGCAGGATGACTGCTGTGATATTTCATCTTCCTCGCAAAGGACTGTTGGACAGTCAATTGCTTACTGGAAGTAGTACAAGTGGTCTTCCGACTTCCCCTCTGGGATGAAGATCGACTCCCAGCAGCAGCAACAACAGCAGCGCCAGCAGCAGTAGGCGTTACACTCAAGGATGCATCGGAGGAATCCCAGGCAGGAGAGGACTCGTCAGACTTGACAGTGACATGGCCTGCAGGACTATTGGCTTTCCTGTGTAAGGAGGAAATTGACACTGAGGGAGTTGGTGGTGTGGTTTGCAGGAGCTTGGTTACAAGAGGAAGGGATTTAGTGGTCAGTGGACTGCTTCCGCTGTCATCCAAAGTTTTTGAACTTGTCACTGACTTATGATGAATGCGCTGCAGGTGACGTATAAGGGAGGATGTTCCTAGGTGGTTAACGTCCTTACCCCTACTTATTACAGCTTGACAAAGGTAACACATGGCTTGACACCTGTTGTCCGCATTTGTGTTAAAATAATTCCACACCGAAGAGGTGATTTTTTTTTTGTCATTTGACCAGGCATGTCAATGGCCATATTCGTCCCACGGACAACAGGTGTCTCCCCGGGTGCCTGACTTAAACAAACCACCTCACCATCAGAATCCTCCTTGTCAATTTCCTCCCCAGCGCCAGCAACACCCATATCCTCATCCTGGTGTACTTCAACAGTGACATCTTCAATTTAACTATCAGGAACTGGACTGCGGGTGCTCCTTCCAGCACTTGCAGGGGGCATGCAAATGGTGGAAGGCGCAACCTCTTCCCGTCCAGTGTTGGGAAGGTCAGGCATCGCAACCGACACAATTGGACTCTCCTTGGGGATTTGTGATTTAGAAGAACGCACAGTTCTTTGCTGTGCTTTTGCCATCTTAACTCTTTTAAGTTTTCTAGCGAGAGGATGAGTGCTTCCATCCTCATGTGAAGCTGAACCACTAGCCATGAACATAGGCCAGGGCCTCAGCCATTCCTTGCCACTCCGTGTCGTAAATGGCACATTGGCAAGTTTACGCTTCTCTTCAGACGCTTTTAATTTTGATTTTTGGGTCATTTTACTGAACTTTTGTGTTTTGGATTTTACATGCTCTCTACTATGACATTGGGCATCGGCCTTGGCAGACGACGTTGATGGAATTTCATCGTCTCAGCCATGACTAGTGGCAGCAGCTTCAGCACGAGGTGGAAGTGGATCTTGATCTTTCCCTATTTTACCCTCCACATTTTTGTTCTCCATTTTTTAATGTGTGGAATTATATGCCAGTAATATATCAATAGCAATGGCCTACTACTATATATACTGCGCACAACTGAAATGCACCACAGGTATGGATGGATAGTATACTTGATGACACAGAGGTAGGTAGAGCAGTGGCCTACTGTACCGTACTGCTATATAGTATATACTGGTGGTCAGCAAACTGTGCAAAACTGAAATGCACCACAGGTATAGATGGATAGTATACTTGACGGCACAGAGGTAGGTAGAGCAGTGGCCTACTGTACCGTACTGCTATATATTATATACTGGTGGACAGCAAACTGTGCAAAACTGAAGTGCACCACAGGTATGGATGGATAGTATACTTGACGACACAGAGGTAGGTAGAGCAGTGGCCTACTGTACCGTACTGCTATATATTATATACTGGTGGACAGCAAACTGTGCAAAACTGAAATGCACCACAGGTATGGATGGATAGTATACTTGACGACACAGAGGTAGGTAGAGCAGTGGACTACTATACTGTACTGCTATTTATATAGTTATACTGGTGGTCAGCAAAATTCTGCACTGTCCTCCTACTATATACTACAATGCAGCACAGATATGGAGCGTTTTTCAGGCAGAGAACGTATAATACCTGTGGTCACTGGTCACTGGTCAGCAAAACTCTGCACTGTCCTCCTACTATATAATACTGCTGGTCCCCAGTCCCCACAATAAAGCAATTAGCACACTGAGCACAGATATTTGCAGCACACTGAGCACAGTCAGATATGGAGCGGTTTTCAGGCAGAGAACGTAAATATTTGCACTTGCAGCACACTGAGCACAGATATTTGTAGCACACTGAGCACAGATATTTGCAGCACAATTTGCAGCCCACTGAACATAGAAACTGAGAGGACGCCAGCCACGTCCTCTCACGATCATCTCCAATGCACGAGTGAAAAATGGCGGCAACGCGCGGCTCCTTATATAGAATACGAATCTCGCGAGAATCCGACCGCGGGATGATGACGTTCGGGTACGCTCGGGTTAACCGAGCAAGGCGGGAGGATCCGAGTCTGCCTCGGACCCGTTTAAAATGGGTGAAGTTCGGGGGGGTCCGGATCCCGAGGATCCGAACCCGCTCATCACTATTATAAACACAATTTACTTCATTTTATATTTTTTTCAAAATTTCTCACTAATAAACTAGGGTCTTGGGGTGCCGTGACAGAAATTCTGATACTCTAGGGCAGGGGTGTCAAACTCGCAGCCCCTACCGCATCCTTTTGTGGCCCGCAGGCAGGGGTCTGGCAGGGGTCCTTTGCAGCCCAACCACCTTGCTTGCAGCGAGGGCAGGAGAGCACAGAGCTCACCACTATTGCTCCCCTCTCCGGTCTCCGGCGATGGCACGGGTATCTTAAATCAGGTGCCGGTCCGTGTTCACAGACCAGCAGCCAATCAGGAGCAGTGCCAGAGTCTTTGCTTTCTATGTGCAGTGCCATCTTCCCAAAGAGATCACCATGAAGACGGCGCCATGCCACTGGCTACAGCACAGGCATACTGGGGAGGGGTAGCAAACTGGGGCTCCTGCCAGGCCCCTCCAGCAGCCCCTCTACCATTGCTCGTCTTTTGTCGTTTTTATAACAACATGGTGACGACCCTGTAGCACAGAGATTTTCAACCTTTTACAACTCGCGGCACACTGAACAAGATTTAAGTATTACCAAGGCACATTCAAATATAATGGTGATGCATGGTGCAGTTGCATGTCCTAGGATGTCATGTTGCAGCTTCTCCATAGGTAACGCCTGAGCCACATCTGAGAAAGCCAGAAGAGCCCAACACTGCCCGGGTCCAAAATAAGAACTGGCTCTGCACCCACTAAACCCACCAGTATTGATCGTTCCAGGGCCTCAGTAGCGGCAAAACACTGACGGTCCAGGCTGTGCTTCTATGGCGGCACACCTGGAGACTGCTCAGGGCACACTAGTGTGCCACGGCACAGTGGTTGAAAAACACTGCTGTAGCATATGCAGAATCAGACCAATCGGATAATGTTTGTGCTTTTGTTTTCACACATTTACTCCGATTTTTTCATCGTTTTTGTACTTAAATGAGGTTATCATTGAAACACTGGAACAGTAATAAACAACATAACAACAGTGCAAATTGGGTTCACACAAAGCCTTACATAGCCAAAAATAAATAGGGACACCCTACAATAAAAATCTATACATATAATAAAACTGTAAGGGTTGAGTCTGTACATAGACATTTTTTTTATTGAGAATTATACTTCTAGGGACTGTTTATGGACCATGGAGACAAAAAAAAAGTGAAATTTAGTCTGTCTGTCTGTCTGTACATTCTGGCATCACACAAAAACTACTGTATGAATTTATATCACATTTTCACTGTTGTATAGCTTAGTGACCTAGAAAAGGACTGAGGTATGTATGGTCTCGATCTAACATCAGGGAGAGGAACAATAAATTAACAACCAGAAGCTTGTAGTGTGCAGGCTCCTCAAGTCCAAAAGGGATGCAGTTATGTGACCGGCGGTCACAATACCAGCACCGGCATCTTGAACACTGACTAGCCCACCAGTTGGCATGCCGAGCAACAGGGACTATTCCCATAGAGTGGGATAGAACCTGTGGCAAGCGCAGCGACCCCGCAAGGGTCTTTGTTGTTCTGGCTGAAACCTCCCCTGCTGGCCATCTGACAGACGGAATCCCAGCGTCGGTATGGTGACCGCCTGTCTCCCAACCACCGGTCACCCAATACCAACCTGTCCAAAATGACTATACAGTTTGAGTGGAATTATTACACTCACTAAGTGCAGCTGGACTACCAGCGTATAGCACTGCACTGACAGTTGGTGTTCCGGTCATGCTTCTGCAGACCTTGACTCTGCCCAGGTTATACAACAGAACCCGACTTAAAGCATAATTGCCTACTTTTGAAAAAGCATTTCAGGGAGATGTGAAAGTAACAACTATTATTGCGGACGTGTACTGCTCCATCTGAGAGGCGTGTCATAAAAATGACTTACATCCAAATGTAAATGAGCCCCAAAGTTAGTAAGATCTACTTGTTGAAGAAATAACTCTTATATTTTGCAGAATTTGTTCGTGTATTGTGCTTTACAAGAGGTTCCATATACTGTAAGTGGCCACGAGAACTTTATTTAAAATGCATGTAGCCATAGGGAGCACTGTGTCTTATAACTAGAGATCCGAACCCCCCCGAACTTCACGTGGTTTACACGGGTCCGAGGCAGCCACGGTTCTTCCCACCTAACACGCAAAACCCGAACGGGTGAAAACGTCATCATCCCGCTGTCGGATACTCACGAGATTCAGATTCCGTATAAAGAGCCTTGTGTCGCCGCCATTTTCACTCGTGCATTGTCGATTGAGCGGAGAGGATGTGGCTACGTTCTGTGACTGAAAAGCTAAATATCTGTGCTCAGTGTGCTGCATTGTGGGGACCAGTATATAGTACTACAGTGCTGCATTGTGGTGACCACCAGTATATAGTTGTACCGTACAGTTGTCCATTGCTGTATCTTGCAGCTCCGTGTCAGACTCAGTTCTATTCTCCGGATCAGTGCTCAATATCTGTGCTGCATTTGTGGTGACCAGTATATAGAAGTACAGTGCTGCATTGTGGTAACCACCAGTATATCGTAGTACAGTACAGTTGTCCATTGCTGTATCTTGCAGCTCCGTGTCAGACACAGTTCTATTCTCCGGATCAGTGCTCAATATCTGTGCTGCATTGTGGGACCAGTATATAGTAGTATACTTATTCCAGTCTCATCTGCTGATGTAACTATGTTTAGATTAGCTGAAGGCTGCATAAGCCTGAGGCCATATAAGAGCCCAACTTTTGGTGATTGGTTGTTTATGACTAAGCAGTTGCTAGGCAGATCATGTTTCCGGTGGTTTTTTCCTATAGGATCAGAAGGTTGTCCGTCAAGCTTTAAGGGGTTGGTCTCAGGATAGTATATAGGGCAGGGTCATGTGCCTCAGGACTTCCTCTTGCCATTTATCGTATGGCCCAGGAAGGCTGAGTACTGTTTAAATTTACTAATAAGCCATTGTTTGTTTGTTTGTTCATTTAGTGCTGTGTGCCTGTTTCAGCTACCCTTCTCCCCTATTACTCCCCCCTTTGTGCTGCCAGCTGCTGCAGCTGCCCTTCTCCCCTATTACTCTCCCTTTTGCGCTGCCAGCTGCTGTCTGTTCCCCCCCCGTGGTCATGTCTCGTCCCCGCGGGCCCCCCCCCCTCCAGTCACCTTGTGGGGGCCGCAGGCGTGCAGCGCTCCCGTTCTCGGAGCGTGGCTTCGCCTGCCCCGGTCCCCGCGTCTGTAGGGTCGCGGCGGAGTCGGACCGCTGCGGGCCGCTCTGCCGTGGGTGATGCTTGCCCGGCCGGCGGGCGCGTTGCCCCGGCGGGTTGTGGCTCGGCCGGGACACGGTCGCGGGAGACGTCCCCGGCTGCTGGTCTCCCCTGGCGGCTCTCTCACCCAGCGCGGCGGCGTCCGGCGCATCCCCCGTCTCACTCCCGCTGGCGGCTCCAGCCAGCGGCGCTGGCGCCCACGTGGTGCCTGGCGCCCGGGGCCGGTATGCGGGAGGGGAGGGGGGGCGTCAGCTGCGGGGGAAATAGAGACAGTGGGACAGCAGGGATTGCCCGTGCCCCCACTTTTAATGCACAACACTGCTTATGCTGCCCCCCCCCTTGCGGGGGGGCCTGGTGGGGGGGCTTTTTCAGCAGTGGGTGGGGTTGGTGGGGCAGGTCCCCGGGATTTAACAGGCGCTTACGCGCACAGGAGTGTTGGGATGCAGGCCCCGCTTGCTGCTCCTGTGCGGGGGTCCCCGGCTGAGGTGCCCTCGTCGGGGGGGATCAGGTCGACCCCCTTTTCCCCGCGGTGTCATTGCGCCTGGCGTCGTCCCCCTTCATCGGTTTCAGGCGCCTCCTGCTGGGCCGGGTGGGACGGTGCAGGTGCTGGCGATACTGTCGTCTGTTGCTGCGGCATTCCACCTGCCTGCCCCTCCTCCGCCATCGGCGGCGTCCGGTGGGTTGACCGGGGATCAGTTTTTCCCCGGTGGACCCCCCTGGCCCGTTTCGCAGGCGTTTCACTCGTCCTCCTTGGCGCCTTATCAGATTCTCGCGGTTTCCTCGGCCCCGCCGCTTTCTCCGTATTTCTCTGGTTCGGCCGCTGGGGTCCAGCCCACGTGGTCAGTTGGCGGCCCTCGGGTGGCGGTGCCCCCTCCAGCTTTTGCGGGCTCATACCTCAGGCTCCTCCCACTGCTTCGGCCTCGTATGCATAATTTTTGGCATTCCTACCCCGCTCCCGCGGGGTAGCTTCCCCCGCCCGCATGGCTGCCTGCCTCCACCATCGGCGGCGCTCCTTTAGTCGACCCTTCCCCTCGTTGGATCGTCTCCCTCCGCGGGTGGCCCTCCCCCGCCGCTGCCCACTGACCCTCCACCATCGTGCGATGGCGCTTTGCCCCCTCTACCGCCTGTTCCCCCCCGTTGTACTTGATGCGCAGGTTTCTCCTGCACCGGTTGTCCCTTCTGTTTCCTTCTCACAGGTGTTGGCAAGTCCGGGCCCATCGGTGTCTTCAACGAGAAGGAGTCAGAGATCGAGAAGAACCGCGGAAGCAGCACCGCCAGAGGACGTTCCGCCACGGCCGGTGGTGGCTGAAGCGGTTTCCACAGTTCCGGGTCCTTCGGGCACTGGTGAGCTTGCTGTTCCTTTTCATTGTTCGTCTAGCACTTCTTCCACCTTTTCTAACAGTGTCTCTTCAGGATTTCCATGGCGACCGCGTACACTGGCTAGGCTTATTGCGCGGCACGTGGCTAAGGAATCGCGAATGGCGATGGCGCCGGCGACGTCGGTTCCCTCCAATCCCCTCCGTTATACGGAGATGGTGCGTTGCGCCAATACGGGTGTTACGCGGGGGGGGGGGGGTCGCAAGCGGATGCGGGAGAAAATCAGGAAGGGGAAGTCCGTTGACATCTTCACCCTTACGGATGAGATGCGGCAGGCCGTTGACGCAGCTAAGAGACCAGGGGGCATTGGGGAGAGTGCTTTCCGTAATTTTCACCAGTGGTTGCGCGGTTTCTTTGTTTTCACGGCTTGCTGCACCGAATCGCGGCCCGCAGAGTATCTCAACTCGGTTTAACATCTCTTTCTGGGGTCAAGCCCACTTCGGACGCCGCGGTCAAGAAGCCCGTGGCGCCCGGTGTGTCGGGTTCCCGCTCCTCGGGGAAAGGCAAGTGTTTTGCCTACAACGAAGGAAAATGCACTATGGGCGTAGATGGTCGTTTTCGCCACTCGTGCAAGTTGTGCGGGGCCGGTCGCCCGGACAGGGACCGCGCCTCGGCGGTGAGCGGTAAGCCCTCCGCTCCTGCCGGGGGAGTTGGTAAGTAAGGCCCCCTTCTCTATTCGGGTTCCCCAAGTGCGGCGCGGGCTTAGTTTATACCCCGACAAGTCGACTGCGTTATTCCTGTGGGAGGGTGTTAGTCATGGTTTTCGCCTGCCCATTTCGGATTCGGTGCACGTGGTGGCGCGCCGGAATTTGGAGTCGGTACGCGAGTTCCCGAATGAGGTACGGCGGAAAGTGGACGCGGAGATCGGCTTGGGGCGCTTGTTTGGGCCCCACGCCTTTCCCCCTCTGCCCTCCTTGTGCATCTCCCTCGTGGGGGTGGTGCCCAAGAAGGCCCCGGGTAAGTGCTGCCTGATACAGCACTTGTCGCATCCTCCGGGCGTTTCAGTTAATGACTCCATTCCCGAGGCCGGGTGCAGGGTGCGTTATCAGTCTTTTATGATGCTCTGCGCTTGGTGCGGGACTGTGGTCCGGGGGGCCTGTTGGCTAAATTAGACGTTGAATCGGCCTTTCGGCTCATTCCCCTGCACCCGGATTCCCTACGGTTCCTGGGTTTCAAATTGGGGGCTGAGTTTTACGTGGAGCGGGGTCTCCCCATGGGCTGTTCGGTCTCCTGCGCCCATTTTGAGAGATTTAGCACTTTTCTGCACTGGTTCGTCCAGGCCGCCTCCAGGCGGCCGGGGATGGCCCACTGCCTGGACAGTTTTCTCTTTAGGGGCCCAGGGGGCAGTTCGGTCTGTGGCGATATTCTGTCGGTTGCCAGGTCCTTGTTCGAAAGTTTGAGGGGGTCCCTTTGCGCCGGACAAGTGGGAGGGCCCCTATAGTTGTCTTAGCTATTTGAGAATGGAAATAGACACAGTGACGAGTTGCTGTCGCCTCCCTGAGGATAAAGTGCGTAAGCTTCTGGGTTTAATTCACGATTGTTTGACAGGCGCAGGGTTCGTTTTAAGCAGATACAGTCATTTCGGGGTTCTTTAACTTTGCGTGCCGGATTGGCCCCATGGGTAGGGTTTTCTGTCGCAAACGTGAACGGGCCATGGCGGGTACGGTCGGGCAGCATCATACCGTGTACCTCTCCCGCGAGATCAGGGATGATTTGCGAGTTTGGGCTTCTTCTCGGGGGTACTTCAATGGGGAGGCTTTTGCGGCCTCCCCCTTGTTGTTCCAATGGTTGGCTCCAGTTGTCACTGATGCCTCGGGCAGTCATGGCTTTGGGGCATTTTTTGCCGGGTCGTGGTGCGCTGCTGCTTGGCCGTCCTCTTGGGTGGCACGGGGTTTAGCAAGAACCTCCTTGCTGGAGTTGTTCCCGATCATAGTTGCCCTGGAATGGTGGGCCTGCCAGTCTCGAACCGGGACATCTCCTTCCGTTGCGACAATTTGGGAGTGGTGCACGCTATCAATAATCAGCGCTTTTCTTCTCCACAGGCTTTGCGGTTTTGAGACATCTGGTGCTGGTTTGCTTGCGGTCCAATATCGATTTCAGGGCCCGTCACGTTCCCGGAAGCGACAACGGAGTTGCGCAGGCATTGTCTCGGTTCCAGTTTGATACAATCCGGGCGTTGGTTCCGGGAACGGCAGCGGACGTTTTACCGTGCCCGCCTTCTGTCGGGCGGGTAATGAGCGAGGTTCGGTTTTACTCGGTTTTACTCGGTTCTCAAAACGGCATCTTATTGGTTATCCAAAACACGTGACATCCGTGAGCCAATAAGATGCCGTTTTGAGAACCGAGTAAAACCGAGTAAAACCGAGTAAAACCGAACCCGCTCATCACTATTGTCGAGTCGGGTTAGCTGCTCTGGCCAAGTGTGCGTTGGCTCCTTCCACGCTCAGGGCGTATGATGCAGCCTGGCGTGATTGGTCGCCCCCTTTTTAAGTAGGTACGGTGTGGCGGGGGATTTCCCGGCGGACGTTGTGATGGCCTTTGTTTGGGAGCCTATTCGAGGGGGTGGGTCAACAGCGGGCATGTTTTCTGCCCTTGCAGGCATTTTTTCCTTTCACTTTCGGCTACACGGGATGACGGACCCCGGGTCCTTTGTCCTTTCCAGAGCACTTGAAGGATGGGCTAGGATGCGACCGGCGCCCGCGAACTCCCGCAGACCCGTGACTTTGCAGCTTCTAACGGAGTTGCTGCGTTTGCTGCCTCGAATTACGACATCGGTGTTCGAGGTGGTCCCTTTGTTAGTCGTGTTTGGCCCTAGCGTTCTTTGGGGCTTGCAGAGTGGGCGGTTCGGGGCGTGCAGTAAGGCATATCGTGGGTCCGGTACGCTTTACAGGAATGTGCGCCTGCAGGATGGCCTGTTGCTCTGTAGGATTGTGCGGTCCAAGGCAGATAAACAGGTCGGGGTCGCTGGGTGTTCCTTGGAGGCCCGGGAGGATGGAGTGCTGGCCCGCTGCGGCGGGCGCGGGAGTATCTCCGGTTGAGGCCTTCGGGTGGTGACCAGTTGCTAGTGCATGCGCACGCTGGCCTGCTGAACAATTTGCTAATGTTGGAGGCGCTAGGCTTGCGGGGGCGGACTTGGGTACCCATGCCTTTAGGTTTGGGGTGGCTACACATGCCGCGGCTACGGGCTCCTCCCCGGCGGCTGTTCGGGGCGGGGCCGTTGGAAGTCTGCCTCCTATAAGTCTTATGTACGTTTTGATAAGATGTAGTTGCGCCTGTTGCGCTAACCCAAAAACTTGTTTACTCGTCGGTTTTTGAACGCTTACCGTTCAGGAATCGAGGGTGTGAAGTGAATTTTTAAATTTTCCTCCGAGGGGGCCTAATTTCAATTGGCTGTTCTCTTAAGGTCCACGGGAGGTTTTTGAGTTTTCTCCTTCACTTGGGTTATTTCGTTTATTGCATTATTTATGTTTTGTGTGAAAGTTTCTGATGTTAGGGTGTTTTTCTTTTTCAGCCCATTCTTATATTTTTTTGTACGGGGCATCCCATGGCACTTAGGGCGGCTGATATTTTCAGAGATAGGGAGTTGCGTTGGGTAGGTGTCAGGGGCTTGCTTTGGGGTGATTTGTTGCGGGTCCTTTTTCATCGTGAGCGCGGCTGGGGTCGCCCCAGTTGTATCGTCCTGCATTTAGGTGGCGGGGATTGGGGCCGAGTTAAGGGCATAGATTTAATTTTGTCCATTGAGGCGGAGTTGGTGGCGATTCGTGGTCACTGGCCAGGAGTCTGTATTGTGTGGTCGGAGATAGTGCCGAGTTTTCAGTGGCGGGGTGCGGTGCGTTTCTCAGCTCTGGAGAATAGCTCACCAGAAGGTGAATGCGGCGGTATCTCTGTTTGTTAGGGCCATAGGCGGAGTAGCTGTCAGGCATCCTTTACTTGTGCTGCGTAACCGGCAGTTCTACAAGGAGGATGGGGTTCATCTTTCTCCGGACTGAGTGCAGTTTTTCCGGTAGGAGGTTTTTTTTTTGGTCCTTTTCGTTAGAGATGAGCGGGTTCGGTTCCTCTGAATCCGAACCCGCCCGAACTTCAGGTTTTTTACACGGGTCCGAGCAGGCTCGGATCTTCCCGCCTTGCTCGGCTAACCCGAGCGCGCCCGAACGTCATCATCACGCTGTCGGATTCTCGCGAGGCTCGGATTCTATCGCGAGACTCGGATTCTATATAAGGAGCCGCGCGTCGCCGCCATTTTCACACGTGCATTGAGAGTCATAGGGAGAGGACGTGGCTGGCGTCCTCTCCGTTTAGAGAAGAGAGAGACACAGTATTTTGGGGAGCATTATTAGGAGGAGTACTACTATACTGTATACTACTATACTACTTGCTGAAGTGATATTTATACTAGATTAGATAATAGATAGTGTGACTGTAAGTGTATTATCTGACTTGTGGGGGAGACACTGACAGTGGGGAGCAGTTAGAGTCTGAGAGCAGGACTCAGGAGTACATATAACGTACAGTGCACACTTTTTGCTGCCAGAGTCAGTGCCACACTGCCATTGTTGTGACCACACTGACCACCAGTATAATAATATATTTTGTGATTGTCTGCTTAGGCCTCGGAGTACTAGTTGCAAGTTGCAACGTGACCTGAAGTGACCACCAGTTTAATAATCAATCACCACCAGTTTAATATATATATATATATATATATATAATTGTATATAATATATATATATATATATAATATTGTATACCACCTACCCGTGGTTTTTTTTTTTTTCATTCTTCTTTATACATACTACTATAGTAGCTTACTGTAGCAGTCTGCGGTGCTGTGCTGACCTGACAGTGTCCAGCAGGTCCGTCATCAGTCATTACATAATAAATATATATAGTACCTGTCCGGCTGCAGTACTAGTGATATTATATTGATTTCATCTCATTATCAATAATTTATCATCCAGTCTAGACTCTATATTAGCAGCAGACACAGTACGTTAGTCCACGGCTGTAGCTACCTCTGTGTCGGCACTCGGCAGTCCATCCATAATTGTATACCACCTACCCGTGTTTTTTTTTTTTCTTTCTTCTTTGTACATACTACTATAGAGTATAGTAGCTTACTGTAGCAGTCTGCGGTGCTGCTGAGCTGACAGTGTCCAGCAGGTCCGTCATCAGTCATCATTACCTAATAAATATATTATCTACCTGTCCGGCTGCAGTACTAGTGATATTATATATACATACATATATATATTGATTTCATCTCATTATCAATCATCCAGTCTATATTAGCAGCAGACACAGTACGTTAGTCCACGGCTGTAGCTACCTCTGTGTCGGCACTCGGCAGTCCATCCATAATTGTATACCACCTACCCGTGTTTTTTTTTTTCTTTCTTCTTTGTACATACTACTATAGTATAGTAGCTTACTGTAGCAGTCTGCGGTGCTGCTGAGCTGACAGTGTCCAGCAGGTCCGTCATCAGTCATCATTACCTAATAAATATATTATCTACCTGTCCGGCTGCAGTACTAGTGATATTATATATACATACATATATATATATTGATTTCATCTCATTATCAATCATCCAGTCTATATTAGCAGCAGACACAGTACGTTAGTCCACGGCTGTAGCTACCTCTGTGTCGGCACTCGGCAGTCCATCCATAATTGTATACCACCTACCCGTGGTTTTTTTTTTCTTTCTTCTTTGTACATACTACTATAGTATAGTAGCTTACTGTAGCAGTCTGCGGTGCTGCTGAGCTGACAGTGTCCAGCAGGTCCGTCATCAGTCATCATTACCTAATAAATATATTATCTACCTGTCCGGCTGCAGTACTAGTGATATTATATATACATACATATATATATATTGATTTCATCTCATTATCAATCATCCAGTCTATATTAGCAGCAGACACAGTACGTTAGTCCACGGCTGTAGCTACCTCTGTGTCGGCACTCGGCAGTCCATCCATAATTGTATACCACCTACCCGTGGTTTTTTTTTTTCTTTCTTCTTTGTACATACTACTATAGTATAGTAGCTTACTGTAGCAGTCTGCGGTGCTGCTGAGCTGACAGTGTCCAGCAGGTCCGTCATCAGTCATCATTACCTAATAAATATATTATCTACCTGTCCGGCTGCAGTACTAGTGATATTATATATACATACATATATATATATTGATTTCATCTCATTATCATCCAGTCTATATTAGCAGCAGACACAGTACGGTAGTCCACGGCTGTAGCTACCTCTGTGTCGGCACTCGGCAGTCCATCCATAATTGTATACCACCTACCCGTGGTTTTTTTTTTTTCTTTCTTCTTTGTACATACTACTATAGTATAGTAGCTTACTGTAGCAGTCTGCGGTGCTGCTGAGCTGACAGTGTCCAGCAGGTCCGTCATCAGTCATCATTACCTAATAAATATATTATCTACCTGTCCGGCTGCAGTACTAGTGATATTATATATACATACATATATATATATTGATTTCATCTCATTATCATCCAGTCTATATTAGCAGCAGACACAGTACGGTAGTCCACGGCTGTAGCTACCTCTGTGTCGGCACTCGGCAGTCCATCCATAAGTATACTAGTATCCATCCATCTCCATTGTTTACCTGAGGTGCCTTTTAGTTGTGCCTATTAAAATATGGAGAACAAAAATGTTGAGGTTCCAAAATTAGGGAAAGATCAAGATCCACTTCCACCTCGTGCTGAAGCTGCTGCCACTAGTCATGGCCGAGACGATGAAATGCCAGCAACGTCGTCTGCCAAGGCCGATGCCCAATGTCATAGTACAGAGCATGTCAAATCCAAAACACCAAATATCAGTAAAAAAAGGACTCCAAAACCTAAAATAAAATTGTCGGAGGAGAAGCGTAAACTTGCCAATATGCCATTTACCACACGGAGTGGCAAGGAACGGCTGAGGCCCTGGCCTATGTTCATGGCTAGTGGTTCAGCTTCACATGAGGATGGAAGCACTCAGCCTCTCGCTAGAAAACTGAAAAGACTCAAGCTGGCAAAAGCACCGCAAAGAACTGTGCGTTCTTCGAAATCCCAAATCCACAAGGAGAGTCCAATTGTGTCGGTTGCGATGCCTGACCTTCCCAACACTGGACGTGAAGAGCATGCGCCTTCCACCATTTGCACGCCCCCTGCAAGTGCTGGAAGGAGCACCCGCAGTCCAGTTCCTGATAGTCAGATTGAAGATGTCAGTGTTGAAGTACACCAGGATGAGGAGGATATGGGTTTTGCTGGCGCTGGGGAGGAAATTGACCAGGAGGATTCTGATGGTGAGGTGGTTTGTTTAAGTCAGGCACCCGGGGAGACACCTGTTGTCCGTGGGAGGAATAGGGCCATTGACATGCCTGGTCAAAATACAAAAAAAATCAGCTCTTCGGTGTGGAAGTATTTCAACAGAAATGCGGACAACATTTGTCAAGCCGTGTGTTGCCTTTGTCAAGCTTAATAAGTAGGGGTAAGGACGTTAACCACCTCGGAACATCCTCCCTTATACGTCACCTGCAGCGCATTCATAATAAGTCAGTGACAAGTTCAAAAACTTTGGGTGACAGCGGAAGCAGTCCACTGACCAGTAAATCCCTTCCTCTTGTAACCAAGCTCACGCAAACCACCCCACCAACTCCCTCAGTGTCAATTTCCTCCTTACCCAGGAATGCCAATAGTCCTGCAGGCCATGTCACTGGCAATTCTGACGAGTCCTCTCCTGCCTGGGATTCCTCTGATGCATCCTTGAGTGTAATGCCTACTGCTGCTGGCGCTGCTGTTGTTGCTGCTGGGAGTCGATCGTCATCCCAGAGGGGAAGTCGTAAGCCCACTTGTACTACTTCCAGTAAGCAATTGACTGTCCAACAGTCCTTTGCGAGGAAGATGAAATATCACAGCAGTCATCCTGCTGCAAAGCGGATAACTGAGGCCTTGACAACTATGTTGGTGTTAGACGTGCGTCCGGTATCCGCCGTTAGTTCACAGGGAACTAGACAATTTATTGAGGCAGTGTGCCCCCGTTACCAAATACCATCTAGGTTCCACTTCTCTAGGCAGGCGATACCGAGAATGTACACGGACGTCAGAAAAAGACTCACCAGTGTCCTAAAAAATGCAGTTGTACCCAATGTCCACTTAACCACGGACATGTGGACAAGTGGAGCAGGGCAGGGTCAGGACCATATGACTGTGACAGCCCACTGGGTAGATGTATGGACTCCCGCCGCAAGAACAGCAGCGGCGGCACCAGTAGCAGCATCTCGCAAACGCCAAC
Source organism: Pseudophryne corroboree (assembly GCF_028390025.1). Classification (NCBI taxonomy): domain Eukaryota; kingdom Metazoa; phylum Chordata; class Amphibia; order Anura; family Myobatrachidae; genus Pseudophryne; species Pseudophryne corroboree. The sequence continues at coordinate 180,453,308 of NC_086444.1, read as the reverse complement.
TCTTTCCTAGGCAGGCTACGCTTTGTATCACCGCTTTCCAGAATACGCACACAGCTGAAAACCTCTTACGGCAACTGAGGAAGATCATCGCGGAATGGCTTACCCCAATTGGACTCTCCTGTGGATTTGTGGCATCGGACAACGCCAGCAATATTGTGTGTGCATTAAATATGGGCAAATTCCAGCACGTCCCATGTTTTGCACATACCTTGAATTTGGTGGTGCAGAATTTTTTTAAAAACGACAGGGGCGTGCAAGAGATGCTGTCGGTGGCCAGAAGAATTGCGGGACACTTTCGGCGTACAGGCACCACGTACAGAAGACTGGAGCACCACCAAAAACTACTGAACCTGCCCTGCCATCATCTGAAGCAAGAAGTGGTAACGAGGTGGAATTCAACCCTCTATATGCTTCAGAGGTTGGAGGAGCAGCAAAAGGCCATTCAAGCCTATACAATTGAGCACGATATAGGAGGTGGAATGCACCTGTCTCAAGCGCAGTGGAGAATGATTTCAACGTTGTGCAAGGTTCTGATGCCCTTTTAACTTGCCACACGTGAAGTCAGTTCAGACACTGCCAGCCTGAGTCAGGTCATTCCCCTCATCAGGCTTTTGCAGAAGAAGCTGGAGACATTGAAGGAGGAGCTAACACGGAGCGATTCCGCTAGGCATGTGGGACTTGTGGATGGAGCCCTTAATTCGCTTAACAAGGATTCACGGGTGGTCAATCTGTTGAAATCAGAGCACTACATTTTGGCCACCGTGCTCGATCCTAGATTTAAAGCCTACCTTGGATCTCTCTTTCCGGCAGACACAAGTCTGCTGGGGTTCAAAGACCTGCTGGTGACAAAATTGTCAAGTCAAGCGGAACGCGACCTGTCAACATCTCCTCCTTCACATTCTCCCGCAACTGGGGGTGCGAGGAAAAGGCTCAGAATTCCGAGCCCACCCGCTGGCGGTGATGCAGGGCAGTCTGGAGCGACTGCTGATGCTGACATCTGGTCCGGACTGAAGGACCTGACAACGATTACGGACATGTCGTCTACTGTCACTGCATATGATTCTCTCACCATTGAAAGAATGGTGGAGGATTATATGAGTGACCGCATCCAAGTAGGCACGTCACACAGTCCGTACTTATACTGGCAGGAAAAAGAGGCAATTTGGAGGCCCTTGCACAAACTGGCTTTATTCTACCTAAGTTGCCCTCCCACAAGTGTGTACTCCGAAAGAGTGTTTAGTGCCGCCGCTCACCTTGTCAGCAATCGGCGTACGAGGTTACATCCAGAAAATGTGGAGAAGATGATGTTCATTAAAATGAATTATAATCAATTCCTCCGTGGAGACATTGACCAGCAGCAATTGCCTCCACAAAGTACACAGGGAGCTGAGATGGTGGATTCCAGTGGGGACGAATTGATAATCTGTGAGGAGGGGGATGTACACGGTGATATATCGGAGGATGATGATGAGGTGGACATCTTGCCTCTGTAGAGCCAGTTTGTGCAAGGAGAGATTAATTGCTTCTTTTTTGGTGGGGGTCCAAACCAACCCGTCATTTCAGTCACAGTCGTGTGGCAGACCCTATCACTGAAATGATGGGTTGGTTAAAGTGTGCATGTCCTGTTTATACAACATAAGGGTGGGTGGGAGGGCCCAAGGACAATTCCATCTTGCACCTCTTTTTTCTTTAATTTTTCTTTGCGTCATGTGCTGTTTGTGGAATATTTTTTGGAAGGGCCATCCTGCGTGACACTGCAGTGCCACTCCTAGATGGGCCCGGTGTTTGTGTCGGCCACTAGGGTCGCTTATCTTACTCACACAGCTACCTCATTGCGCCTCTTTTTTTCTTTGCGTCATGTGCTGTTTGGGGAGGGTTTTTTGGAAGGGCCATCCTGCGTGACACTGCAGTGCCACTCCTAGATGGGCACGGTGTTTGTGTCGGCCACTAGGGTCGCTTATCTTACTCACACAGCTACCTCATTGCGCCTCTTTTTTTCTTTGCGTCATGTGCTGTTTGGGGAGGGTTTTTTGGAAGGGCCATCCTGCGTGACACTGCAGTGCCACTCCTAGATGGGCCCGGTGTTTGTGTCGGCCACTAGGGTCGCTTATCTTACTCACACAGCTACCTCATTGCGCCTCTTTTTTTCTTTGCGTCATGTGCTGTTTGGGGAGTGTTTTTTGGAAGGGCCATCCTGCGTGACACTGCAGTGCCACTCCTAGATGGGCACGGTGTTTGTGTCGGCCACTAGGGTCGCTTAGCTTAGTCATCCAGCGACCTAGGTGCAAATTTTAGGACTAAAAATAATATTGTGAGGTGTGAGGTATTTAGAATAGACTGAAAATGAGTGGAAATTATGGTTTTTGAGGTTAATAATACTTTGGGATCAAAATGACCCCCAAATTCTACGATTTAAGCTGTTTTTTAGTGTTTTTTAAAAAAAACACCCGAATCCAAAACACACCCGAATCCGACAAAAAAAATTCGGTGAGGTTTTGCCAAAACGCGGTCGAACCCAAAACACGGCCGCGGAACCGAACCCAAAACCAAAACACAAAACCCGAAAAATTTCAAGTGCACATCTCTACTTTTCGTTAGGGCTATTTAGTTTGTTCTTAGTTTGTTAGTTCGGATGGCGGTGGCGGTTTGGTAAACCTTTGGTGGCGGGAAGTCGCTACCAACCAGCGGTCAAACGGGCATAAGTGGTCATTGTGGGGCACCCTCTTTAGAAGGACGGCAGGTGTGTCCTTCTCTTGCGGTTGGACATTTAGACGTTCCCCTGCGGGAACCGAACGTTTGCCAGAGAAAAGAGTGGTGAGGCCAGCACAATGCGGGTTATGCTGGAAGGAGGCGGGGTTTGGGTACTCCCCTCCTTGGTTGGTGGATTTCATCCAAGGGACTGGTGCTGGTGTCTGGTAGCGACTTTTCCTTTGCCATCCTCCAATCTAAATTTAACTTTGCAATCTAAATTAATTCCAATTCAATTACAATTATAGTTTAAAGAGTTGGTCAGCGATCAATAAATATCGTCTGACCTTTAACTCCAGCTACCGTGTCCGTGTCTTTATTTCAGTGTGGTGTCATTTTATTTTAGTGATAAGCTAGCTCAAGAAAGGTTTATGTAATCACAATAAAGTTATGGGCGCCTTAGATTAGCTGAAGGCTGCATAAGCCTGAGGCCATATAAGAGCCCAACTTTTGGTGATTGGTTGTTTATGACTAAGCAGTTGCTAGGTAGATCATGTTTCCAGTGGTTTTTTCCTATAGGATCAGAAGGTTGTCCGTCAAGCTTTAAGGGGTTGGTCTCAGGATAGTATATAGGGCAGGGTCATGTGCCTCAGGACTTCCTCTTGCCATTTATCGTATGCCCTCCCGCCCTCCCTGATTAAATTTCATTTGTTTTGTTCTCTTCAGTTGGCTATTGACAGCCAGATTGGTGGGAAGTCGCTACCAACCAGCGGTCAAACGGGCATAAGTGGTCATTGTGGGGCACCCTCTTTAGAAGGACGGCAGGTGTGTCCTTCTCTTGCGGTTGGACATTTAGACGTTCCCCTGCGGGAACCGAACGTTTGCCAGAGAAAAGAGTGGTGAGGCCAGCACAATGCGGGTTATGCTGGAAGGAGGCGGGGTTTGGGTACTCCCCTCCTTGGTTGGTGGATTTCATCCAAGGGACTGGAGCTGGTGTCTGGTAGCGACTTTTCCTTTGCCATCCTCCAATCTAAATTTAACTTTGCAATCTAAATTAATTCCAATTCAATTACAATTATAGTTTAAAGAGTTGGTCAGCGATCAATAAATATCGTCTGACCTTTAACTCCAGCTACCGTGTCCGTGTCTTTATTTCAGTGTGGTGTCATTTTGTTTTAGTGATAAGCTAGCTCAAGAAAGGTTTATGTAATCACAATAAAGTTATGGGCGCCTTATTTACCCTGTACTTGTCCTATACTGTCATGAACTGTAAGTTGCTGTTTTCCTGTTTGATTATTTATGTACTCTGTAATTGGGCACTGCGGAAACCTTGTGGCGCCATATAAATAAAGAATAATAATAATAATAATAATATAGGGTGTATAATCCCCAGGTGTATCTCACACATCGCTCAGTACAGTATATAGGGTGTATAATCCCCAGGTGTATCTCACACATCACACAGTACAGTATATAGGATGTATAATCCCCAGGTGTATCTCACACATCGCTCAGTACAGATTACAGGATGTATAATCACCAGGTGTATAACACACGTCGCACAGTACAGTATACAGGGTGTATAATTAATTACCAGGTGTATCACACACATCGCACAGTACAGTATATAGGGTGTATAATCCCAAGGTGTATCTCACACATTGTTCAGTACAGTATACAGGGTGTATAATCACCATTTGTATTACAAACGTTGCACAGTACAGTATACAGGGTGTATAATCTCCAGGTGTATCTCACACATCGCTCAGTACAGATTACAGGATGTATAAAATCACCAGGTGTATAACACACGTCACACTGTACAATATACACATACTGGTCACAACAATGCAACAGATATTGAGCACTGATCAGGATACTGGAAGTGACACAGAGCTGCAAGATACAGCAATGGCCTATTGTACTGTACTATATGTATACTGCTAGTCACCAAAATGCTTCACTGTCCTACTATATACTGCTCACAATAATGTAGCACAGAGATAGTATACTTGACACAGAGCTGCAAGATACAGCAATGGCCTACTGTACTGTACTATATGTTAGAGATGAGCGGGTTCGGTTTCTTTGAATCCGAACCCGCACGAACTTCACTTTTTTTTCCACGGGTCCGAGCGACTCGGATCTTCCCGCCTTGCTCGGTTAACCCGAGCGCGCCCGAACGTCATCATGACGCTGTCGGATTCTCGCGAGGCTCGGATTCTATCGCGAGACTCGGATTCTATATAAGGAGCCGCGCGTCGCCGCCATTTTCACTCGTGCATTGAGATTGATAGGGAGAGGACGTGTCTGGCGTCCTCTCCATTAGAATAGAGATAGATAGATTAGATAGAGAGAGATTGTGCAGAGTCGCAGACAGAGTTAGTTTACCACAGTCAGTGACCAGTGCAGTTGCTAGTTAACTTTTATTTAATATAATATATCCGTTCACTTCTCTCTGCTATATCCGTTCTCTGCCTGAAAAAAAAAACGATACACAGCACAGTCAGTCACACAGTGTGACTCAGTCTGTGTGCACTCAGCTCAGCCCAGTGTGCTGCACAGTCATCAATGTATAAATTAAAAGCTTATAATTAATTGTGGGGGAGACTGGGGAGCACTGCAGGTTGTTAGCAGGAGCCAGGAGTACAATTATATTAATTAACAGTGCACACTTTTGCTGCAGGAGTGGTGACCAGTGCCTGACCACCAGTATAGTATTGTTGTATACTACTAATATCTCTTTAAATATCAACCAGTCTATATTAGCAGCAGACACAGTACAGTGCGGTAGTTCACGGCTGTGGCTACCTCTGTGTCGGCACACGGCAGGCAGTCCGTCCGACCAGAATTGTATTATTTATTATTATATACCTACCACCTAACCGTGGTTTTTTTTTCATTCTTTATACCGTCATAGTGTCATCCTAATTGTTACGAGTATACTACTATCTCTTTATCAACCAGTGTACAGTGCGGTAGTTCACGGCTGTGGCTACCTCTGTGTCGGCACACGGCAGGCAGTCCGTCCGACCAGAATTGTATTATTTATTATTATATACCTACCACCTAACCGTGGTTTTTTTTTCATTCTTTATACCGTCATAGTGTCATCCTAATTGTTACGAGTATACTACTATCTCTTTATCAACCAGTGTACAGTGCGGTAGTTCACGGCTGTGGCTACCTCTGTGTCGGCACACGGCAGGCAGTCCGTCCGACCAGAATTGTATTATTTATTATTATATACCTACCACCTAACCGTGGTTTTTTTTTCATTCTTTATACCGTCATAGTGTCATCCTAATTGTTACGAGTATACTACTATCTCTTTATCAACCAGTGTACAGTGCGGTAGTTCACGGCTGTGGCTACCTCTGTGTCGGCACACGGCAGGCAGTCCGTCCGACCAGAATTGTATTATTTATTATTATATACCTACCACCTAACCGTGGTTTTTTTTTCATTCTTTATACCGTCATAGTGTCATCCTAATTGTTACGAGTATACTACTATCTCTTTATCAACCAGTGTACAGTGCGGTAGTTCACGGCTGTGGCTACCTCTGTGTCGGCACACGGCAGGCAGTCCGTCCGACCAGAATTGTATTATTTATTATTATATACCTACCACCTAACCGTGGTTTTTTTTTCATTCTTTATACCGTCATAGTGTCATCCTAATTGTTACGAGTATACTACTATCTCTTTATCAACCAGTGTACAGTGCGGTAGTTCACGGCTGTGGCTACCTCTGTGTCGGCACACGGCAGGCAGTCCGTCCGACCAGAATTGTATTATTTATTATTATATACCTACCACCTAACCGTGGTTTTTTTTTCATTCTTTATACCGTCATAGTGTCATCCTAATTGTTACGAGTATACTACTATCTCTTTATCAACCAGTGTACAGTGCGGTAGTTCACGGCTGTGGCTACCTCTGTGTCGGCACACGGCAGGCAGTCCGTCCGACCAGAATTGTATTATTTATTATTATATACCTACCACCTAACCGTGGTTTTTTTTTCATTCTTTATACCGTCATAGTGTCATCCTAATTGTTACGAGTATACTACTATCTCTTTATCAACCAGTGTACAGTGCGGTAGTTCACGGCTGTGGCTACCTCTGTGTCGGCACACGGCAGGCAGTCCGTCCGACCAGAATTGTATTATTTATTATTATATACCTACCACCTAACCGTGGTTTTTTTTTCATTCTTTATACCGTCATAGTGTCATCCTAATTGTTACGAGTATACTACTATCTCTTTATCAACCAGTGTACAGTGCGGTAGTTCACGGCTGTGGCTACCTCTGTGTCGGCAGTCGGCAGGCAGTCCGTCCATCCATAATTGTATTATTATTATAATATATACCACCTAACCGTGGTTTTTTTTTCATTCTTTATACCGTCATAGTGTCATACTAGTTGTTACGAGTATACTACTATCTCTTTATCAACCAGTGTACAGTGCGGTAGTTCACGGCTGTGGCTACCTCTGTGTCGGCAGTCGGCAGGCAGTCCGTCCATCCATAATTGTATTATTATTATAATATATACCACCTAACTGTGGTTTTTTTTGCATTCTTTATACCGTCGTCATAGTGTCATACTAGTTGTTACGAGTATACTACTATCTCTTTATCAACCAGTGTACAGTGCGGTAGTTCACGGCTGTGGCTACCTCTGTGTCGGCAGTCGGCAGGCAGTCCGTCCATCCATAATTGTATTATTATTATAATATATACCACCTAACCGTGGTTTTTTTATACCACCTAACCGTGGCAGTCCGTCCATAATTGTATACTAGTATCCAATCCATCCATCTCCATTGTTTACCTGAGGTGCCTTTTAGTTCTGCCTATAAAATATGGAGAACAAAAAAGTTGAGGTTCCAAAATTAGGGAAAGATCAAGATCCACTTCCACCTCGTGCTGAAGCTGCTGCCACTAGTCATGGCCGAGACGATGAAATGCCAGCAACGTCGTCTGCCAAGGCCGATGCCCAATGTCATAGTACAGAGCATGTCAAATCCAAAACACCAAATATCAGAAAAAAAAGGACTCCAAAACCTAAAATAAAATTGTCGGAGGAGAAGCGTAAACTTGCCAATATGCCATTTACCACACGGAGTGGCAAGGAACGGCTGAGGCCCTGGCCTATGTTCATGGCTAGTGGTTCAGCTTCACATGAGGATGGAAGCACTCAGCCTCTCGCTAGAAAACTGAAAAGACTCAAGCTGGCAAAAGCACCGCAAAGAACTGTGCGTTCTTTGAAATCCCAAATCCACAAGGAGAGTCCAATTGTGTCGTTTGCGATGCCTGACCTTCCCAACACTGGACGTGAAGAGCATGCGCCTTCCACTATTTGCATGCCCCCTGCAAGTGCTGGAAGGAGCACCCGCAGTCCAGTTCCTGATAGTCAGATTGAAGATGTCAGTGTTGAAGTACACCAGGATGAGGAGGATATGGGTGTTGCTGGCGCTGGGGAGGAAATTGACCAGGAGGATTCTGATGGTGAGGTGGTTTGTTTAAGTCAGGCACCCGGGGAGACACCTGTTGTCCGTGGGAGGAATATGGCCGTTGACATGCCAGGTGAAAATACCAAAAAAATCAGCTCTTCGGTGTGGAGGTATTTCACCAGAAATGCGGACAACAGGTGTCAAGCCGTGTGTTCCCTTTGTCAAGCTGTAATAAGTAGGGGTAAGGACGTTAACCACCTCGGAACATCCTCCCTTATACGTCACCTGCAGCGCATTCATAATAAGTCAGTGACAAGTTCAAAAACTTTGGGTGACAGCGGAAGCAGTCCACTGACCAGTAAATCCCTTCCTCTTGTAACCAAGCTCACGCAAACCACCCCACCAACTCCCTCAGTGTCAATTTCCTCCTTCCCCAGGAATGCCAATAGTCCTGCAGGCCATGTCACTGGCAAGTCTGACGAGTCCTTTCCTGCCTGGGATTCCTCCGATGCATCCTTGCGTGTAACGCCTACTGCTGCTGGCGCTGCTGTTGTTGCCGCTGGGAGTCGATGGTCATCCCAGAGGGGAAGTCGTAAGCTCACTTGTACTACTTCCAGTAAGCAATTGACTGTTCAACAGTCCTTTGCGAGGAAGATGAAATATCACAGCAGTCATCCTACTGCAAAGCGGATAACTGAGTCCTTGACAACTATGTTGGTGTTAGACGTGCGTCCGGTATCCGCCGTTAGTTCACAGGGAACTAGACAATTTATTGAGGCAGTGTGCCCCCGTTACCAAATACCATCTAGGTTCCACTTCTCTAGGCAGGCGATACCGAGAATGTACACGGACGTCAGAAAAAGACTCACCAGTGTCCTAAAAAATGCAGTTGTACCCAATGTCCACTTAACCACGGACATGTGGACAAGTGGAGCAGGGCAGGGTCAGGACTATATGACTGTGACAGCCCACTGGGTAGATGTATGGACTCCCGCCGCAAGAACAGCAGCGGCGGCACCAGTAGCAGCATCTCGCAAACGCCAACTCTTTCCTAGGCAGGCTACGCTTTGTATCACCGCTTTCCAGAATACGCACACAGCTGAAAACCTCTTACGGCAACTGAGGAAGATCATCGCGGAATGGCTTACCCCAATTGGACTCTCCTGTGGATTTGTGGCATCGGACAACGCCAGCAATATTGTGTGTGCATTAAATATGGGCAAATTCCAGCACGTCCCATGTTTTGCACATACCTTGAATTTGGTGGTGCAGAATTTTTTAAAAAACGACAGGGGCGTGCAAGAGATGCTGTCGGTGGCCAGAAAAATTGCGGGACACTTTCGGCGTACAGGCACCACGTACAGAAGACTGGAGCACCACCAAAAACTACTGAACCTGCCCTGCCATCATCTGAAGCAAGAAGTGGTAACGAGGTGGAATTCAACCCTCTATATGCTTCAGAGGTTGGAGGAGCAGCAAAAGGCCATTCAAGCCTATACAATTGAGCACGATATAGGAGATGGAATGCACCTGTCTCAAGTGCAGTGGAGAATGATTTCAACGTTGTGCAAGGTTCTGATGCCCTTTGAACTTGCCACACGTGAAGTCAGTTCAGACACTGCCAGCCTGAGTCAGGTCATTCCCCTCATCAGGCTTTTGCAGAAGAAGCTGGAGGCATTGAAGAAGGAGCTAACACGGAGCGATTCCGCTAGGCATGTGGGACTTGTGGATGCAGCCCTTAATTCGCTTAACAAGGATTCACGGGTGGTCAATCTGTTGAAATCAGAGCACTACATTTTGGCCACCGTGCTCGATCCTAGATTTAAAGCCTACCTTGGATCTCTCTTTCCGGCAGACACAGGTCTGCTGGGGTTGAAAGACCTGCTGGTGACAAAATTGTCAAGTCAAGCGGAACGCGACCTGTCAACATCTCCTCCTTCACATTCTCCCGCAACTGGGGGTGCGAGGAAAAGGCTCAGAATTCCGAGCCCACCCGCTGGCGGTGATGCAGGGCAGTCTGGAGCGACTGCTGATGCTGACATCTGGTCCGGACTGAAGGACCTGACAACGATTACGGACATGTCGTCTACTGTCACTGCATATGATTCTCTCAACATTGATAGAATGGTGGAGGATTATATGAGTGACCGCATCCAAGTAGGCACGTCACACAGTCCGTACTTATACTGGCAGGAAAAAGAGGCAATTTGGAGGCCCTTGCACAAACTGGCTTTATTCTACCTAAGTTGCCCTCCCACAAGTGTGTACTCCGAAAGAGTGTTTAGTGCCGCCGCTCACCTTGTCAGCAATCGGCGTACGAGGTTACATCCAGAAAATGTGGAGAAGATGATGTTCATTAAAATGAATTATAATCAATTCCTCCGCGGAGACATTGACCAGCAGCAATTGCCTCCACAAAGTACACAGGGAGCTGAGATGGTGGATTCCAGTGGGGACGAATTGATAATCTGTGAGGAGGGGGATGTACACGGTGATATATCGGAGGGTGAAGATGAGGTGGACATCTTGCCTCTGTAGAGCCAGTTTGTGCAAGGAGAGATTAATTGCTTCTTTTTTGGGGGGGGTCCAAACCAACCCGTCATATCAGTCACAGTCGTGTGGCAGACCCTGTCACTGAAATGATGGGTTGGTTAAAGTGTGCATGTCCTGTTTTGTTTATACAACATAAGGGTGGGTGGGAGGGCCCAAGGATAATTCCATCTTGCACCTCTTTTTTCTTTTCTTTTTCTTTGCATCATGTGCTGATTGGGGAGGGTTTTTTGGAAGGGACATCCTGCGTGACACTGCAGTGCCACTCCTAGATGGGCCCGGTGTTTGTGTCGGCCACTAGGGTCGCTAATCTTACTCACACAGCTACCTCATTGCGCCTCTTTTTTTCTTTGCGTCATGTGCTGTTTGGGGAGGGTTTTTTGGAAGGGACATCCTGCGTGACACTGCAGTGCCACTCCTAGATGTGCCCGGTGTTTGTGTCGGCCACTAGGGTCGCTAATCTTACTCACACAGTCAGCTACCTCATTGCGCCTCTTTTTTTCTTTGCGTCATGTGCTGTTTGGGGAGGGTTTTTTGGAAGGGCCATCCTGCGTGACACTGCAGTGCCACTCCTAGATGGGCCCGGTGTTTGTGTCGGCCACTAGGGTCGCTTATCTTACTCACACAGCGACCTCGGTGCAAATTTTAGGACTAAAAATAATATTGTGAGGTGTGATGTGTTCAGAATAGGCTGAAAATGAGTGTAAATTATGTTTTTTGAGGTTAATAATACTTTGGGATCAAAATTACCCCCAAATTCTATGATTTAAGCTGTTTTTTAGGGTTTTTTTAAAAAAACACCCGAATCCAAAACACACCCGAATCCGACAAAAAAAATTCGGTGAGGTTTTGCCAAAACGCGGTCGAACCCAAAACACGGCCGCGGAACCGAACCCAAAACCAAAACACAAAACCCGAAAAATTTCCGGCGCTCATCTCTACTATATGTATACTGCTGGTCACCAAAATGCTGCACTGTCCTACTATATACTGCTCACAATAATGCAGCACAGAGATAGTATACTTGACACAGAGCTGCAAGATACAGCAATGGCCTACTGTATTGTACTATGGTGGTCATTCCGAGTTGTTCGCACGTTGCCAATTTTCACTATGCTGCGATTTGTTGCTAAATGCGCATGCGCATGGTACGCAGCGCACATGCGCTTAGTTATTTAACTAAAAACGTAGCAGTTTTGCTGTTGTCTGTGTGGCGCTTTTCAGGTGAGTGACAGGAAAGGGGTGTTTCTGGGTGGTAACTGAGCGTTTTCTGGGAGTGTGCTAAAAATTGCTGGCATGTCAGGGCAAAAACGCGGGAGTGTCTGGAGAAACAGGGGAGTGTCTTGCCGAACGCAGGGCGTTTGTGACGTCAAACCAGATACTAAACGGACTGAGCTGATCGCAATCTAGGAGTAGGTCTGGAGCTACTCAGAAACTGCAAGAAAATATTTAGTAGCAATTCTGCTACTCTTTCGTTCGCTATTCTGCTAAACTCTGCTAAGCTAAGATACACTCCCAGAGGGCGGTGGCCTAGCATTTGCATTGCTGCTCAGTGGCAAACGCAGGATTTGCATGGGGGAATTTCCAGAACTGGGCGGAGCCAATCACGGGGGTGGGGACTGAGGTGACCCAGTATATGCTGGGTCCGTAAAACTAGTGTGTCTGTGTGTGTGTGTGTGTATATATATATATATATATACACATATATCTACATATATATATACATACATACATACACACACACACATACACACTTACATATACACATATACATAGCATATTAAACATGCATATATATATATATATGTGTACACACACATACAGTACACATATATATATCTATATATCGTGTGTGTGTGTGTGTGTGTGTGTGTGTGTTTATATGTATGTGTGTATATACATGTGTATATGTGTATGCACATGGATATATATGTACTATAATTAAAATAAAGTAAACTTTTATTGCACTTACAAGTGCCACCAGGAAGACAGCAGGCTGCAGAGGACGCTAGACAGCCATTAATAATACTCATGCAGCTAAAAAAAAAAAATGTTGTTTTTTTTGGGGGGGAGGGGGTTTCTGGATGCTCGGAAACCCCCCCTGGGTGCGCCACTGCTGCTAAAAGCAGCTAGCGAGCGAACAACTCGGAATGAGGGCCTATATGTATACTGCTGGTCACCAAAATGCTGCACTGTCCTACTATATAATGCTCACAATAATTCAGCACAGAGATAGTATACTTGACACAGTGTTACGTTCCTGATGCTCAGAACTAGAGAGATGTTGCGTAGTGAGTCCAGAGCACCAGGACGTGACGCTGAAATAAGGGGTGGTACGGGAATAGCCCCTAGCACCCTACCTCCATTGTTTTACCCGTGTGGTCAGTTCACGCCTGAGTGACTATGGTTTCTTGGGCCCACGGCAGCCGCGTTTGAAGGGCGGATTAGGTCTGCCCAACTCCGATGCCCCCAGGTCTTAGAGTGAGACAAGGCGTGAACCGAGACAGGATAATACCAAGGGGACCTCTAACTAAAGCAAACAGAAAGCTATGGGCTACTAACTACCCTAAAACTAAATATATGTGCGGCACGCCGCCAAAGGAAAAGAACAACAAAAGATACCACTGTCCACTCCCCCACACGGCACCGCCGAGTTCCGGGGAGGACAGTGAAAAGCGGAAACCTCCGCAAAAACCACCGTTACAAAATTAACACAAGGACTAAGCGGCCTAGGCCGCAACACGCGGCAGAAGCCGCTACTCACGAAACCGGGAGAGAACCCCAACAAGCGAGAACCCCCAGATGACTGCAACAGGTTCACTTGGACAGGAAGGATTCCCAGGACCGGCTTCAGAACTCCAGAACTCAGGAGCACAGGGAGCAGGATCGACCAGATACAGCTGACCAGGAACAGACGTTGCAAGGCAGGAACAGCATACAAGAAGCTATCACCGGCGAGGCTGCAGTGTGCTGGCTCCGATAAAAAGACCCTGCTGGCCAATGACAGGAGGGCCAGCAAGACCAGCCCCCAGACCCTAATTACTAGTTGCCGTGCAGCTGCCCTGCTGCACGAGCAACTAATCAATCCTATCTGGCAATGGGGAACGCGGTCCGCCAATGGCGTCCCCGTTGCTATGGACCCAGCGGCTGAGGACGCCCGGTGTCCTAGCGTTGCCAGGGACCCGGCGGCTACAGTACGCACAGCGTCCTGGCGTTGCTAGGCCCCGGGCGGGCAGGGAGGGAGGTGCGGCGGCCGTGAGCGTCACTCGGAAGCAGACCGAGCGGCGCCGCGGACCGTGGCACCTAACAGTACCCCCCCTTGAGGAGGGGTTAAAGAACCCCTAAAGCCGGGTTTCTGAGGAAATTCCTGAAAGAATAATCTCTTAAGTTTAGGGGCATGTAAATTGTTATCCAGGACCCAAGACCTTTCTTCCGGGCCATAGCCTTTCCAGTGAACCAAAAAATAAAGCCGGCCCCGAGAAACTTTGGAATCTAAAACCTTCTCCACCAATGAAGTGGGCCATCTTACTAAAACGGTCTACTACCACCCAAATGACTCGAAATCCAGCTGAAAGAGGAAGGTCCACCACGAAATCCATGGATATATGTGACCATGGCCTGAGAGGAACGGCTAGAGGCATGAGTTGCCCGACCGGCAACGATCGAGATACCTTGTACTGAGCACAAACCTGACAGGAACGGACAAATTCCCTTACATCTTTAGAAAGATTAGGCCACCACACTGAGCGAGAGATTAACTCCAAGGTGTTAGTGATACCCAGATGACCAGAAACCTTATTATCATGAAACTCAGCTTGAACAGTGCCTCTCAGAAATTCAGGGACGAAGAGACGATCTGCAGGAGTGACTCTGGGAGCCTGCTGCTGAAGCTGGACTAGCTGTGTAAATAAATCCTGTGTGAGGCCAGCCCGGATGACAGACGATGGAACTATGGGGGTAGTAGCCGGGTGGTTATTGTGAACCGGAAGAAAATGCACGAGCAACTAACAATCCTATCTGGCAATGGGGAACGCGGTCCGCCAATGGCGTCCCCGTTGCTATGGACCCAGCGGCTGAGGACGCCCGGTGTCCTAGCGTTGCCAGGGACCCGGCGGCTACAGTACGCACGGCGTCCTGGCGTTGCTAGGCGCCGGGCGGGCAGGGAGGGAGGTGCGGCGGCCGTGAGCGTCGCTCGGAAGCAGACGAGCGGCGCCGCGGACCGCGGCACCTAACACACAGAGCTGCAAGATACAGCAATGGCCTACTGTACTGTACTATATGCTTACTGCTGGTCACCAAAATGCTGCTCTGTCCTACTATATACTGCTCACAATAATGCAGCACAGAGATAGTATACTTGGCACAGTGCTGCAAGATACAGCAATGGCCTACTGTACTCTACTATATGTATACTGCTGGTCACCAAAATGCTGCACTGTCCTACTATATACTGCTCACAATAATGCAGCACAGATATGGATAGTATACTTGACACAGAGCTGCAAGATATAGCAATGGCCTACTGTACTGTACTACTATAATTATATACTGGTGGTCCCCAGTCCCCACAATGCAGCACACTGAGCACAGATATTTGCAGCACACTGAGCACAGATATGGAGCGTTTTCATGCAGAGAACGTAGATATTTTCAGCACACTGAGCACAGATATTTGCAGCACACTGAGCACAGATTACGGAGGTTTTAAGGGAGAGAACGCAACCACGTCCTCTCCGTTCAATCTCCAATGCACGAGTGAAAATGGCGGCGAAGCGTGGCTCTTTATATAGAATACGAATCTCGCGAGAATCCGACAGCGGGATGATGACGTTCGGGCGCGTTCGGGTTTACCGAGCAAGGCGGGAAGATCCGAGGCTGCCTCGGAACCGTGTAAAATAGGTGAAGTTCGGGGGGGGGGGGGTTCGGATCTCGGAGAACCGAACCCGCTCATCTCTAATTTTATGTTAATATTTCCTTTGCCCTTTTGCTTTAATGGTAACTTACCATTATTTACAAGTGCCTGTCTAGAATTACTCTTACCGACTGTTATTCTATTCTCTACCTTACCCCCCCCCCCCCCAATCAGGGGTTAAGGTGCAATCAGTAAGATTGCTGTACTATTCAGGGAGTAAAGGGGGTACTCATGGAGTGATAGTCTAAGCAATCTGACTAGATTGCTTAGAATTTCAGCATTATCACTACGTGTGTACCCCCTACTGCGATAGCGATGCGCAGACCCGTGCATCGCTATCACTGCTGCTAGATTGGCCTCACTTCACTGGGTGAAATGAGCGCCCCCCCCACCCCACCCGTCACCCCACGCATGCTCATCACACATCGCGCTGTGCTAAGCTGCGAGAGATGTGTGCTGAGCGGTTCGCTCAGCCCACATCTCTCCTGCATCGGCCCATTTATATGGGCTTTTAGGGCTATCAGGGGTAATTCCAAGTTGATCGCAGCAGGAACATTTTTAGCAGTTGGGCAAAACCATGTGCACTGCAGGGGGGGGGGCAGATATAACATTTGCAGAGAGAGTTAGATTTGGGTGGGTTATAGTGTTTCTGTGCAGGGTAAATACTGGCTGCTTTATTTTTACACTGCAATTTAGATTGCAGATTGAACTCACCACACCCAAATCTATCTCTCTCTGCACATGTTATATCTGCCCCCCTGCAGTGCACATGGTTTTGCCCAACTGCTAAAAAATTTCCTGCTGCGATCAACTTGGAATTACCCCCATTGCTTCTATTTCAGGGAGTCTCCTGCAGAATGAGAGAGCGTAGGCAAGTATTTTTATACCAACAGAATAATGTGCAAAAAGACAGCAAACTACATGTACAGTAGTTTAATTTGGACCACATGGTCTGCCTGCTAGTGGTATCACATCCTATAGCAACAATATTAACACAAGGTCCCAAAGGTCAAAGTGCAACAAAAAAAACATTACACTGTTCAACAATTAAGTCACGTAATCGGTCAGGCAGAGATGTACCTCTCTGCCAGTAACCTCAGGGTACCATGTGTAAAATGTGGCACTGGTGCTCCCGAACTGTGCCATGTCGAATGCAAAACTGGATATATGCAGCTAGCTCCTCCTGTGGAATGCAACAACATCTAATGCAGCTACCAGTTAGCAAGCAACATCAGTGCCCATGTGCAGACCAGTAGGGACCATATAGTAGCACTGATCCGAAGTTTTGAATGACCAGCTAAACTACAGGAATAATTTATTAAACTCTGAATTCCCCAAACAGGAGTTAAAGGGAATGTCTCATATCAGCACATCCCTAGGCATACAATGCTAGCAAACTCAATGTGATATTAGAAAATTACTAGAGATGTGCATATGACCATTTTTGCTGGATTTGGAATTGGCCCTGATTCGTCATCCGGCTTTGTATTTGGTTTTTGCCAAACTGCCGTGACTGGTTTTCTTTTTTTGTTTTCAAAAAATGACAAACAAAACTAAAATCACATAATTTGGGCCTTTTTTTTGTTCCATGGGGGTGATTCAGACCTGATCCTAGAGGTGCTAAATTTAGCACATTTATGATAAGATTCTCTGACATGTGGGGGGACGCCCAGCACAGGGTTAGTCCACCCCACATGTTAGGCGCCCACAGGAGACCCGCAGCCATTTTTGTGATAGCATCGGCTGCGTGTGATGTCATGCAGCTGCCCCGACAACACCCCGTTTCTCCGTTGCCACCCCTGTTTTGAAGTCTCGTCCCCGCAATGCTCCGACTCCATCTTTGAAATGGAGCATTGAAAATATAAAATATACATCACAATATCAGATGCCACTAAGTGAGCAAAACTGCCGGCAAATGGCAGTAATAACATTTTTCTCATGTAATAGTTTTAAATAATAAGTGAAATCACATTTCCCTTAGTTCAGTCATGTAAAAGACAAGGGCCTCAAACCAGAAATAACCAGTCTTAGCTGGTCTGGTGGGGTGTGTGAGGTCATGCTGTGATGTCATAATTGGAAACTGCCTATGTCAGGGCTATGCTGTTGCTGTCTCTTGCATATGCTTTCAGAGGCCTGGCACGGCATAGCACACTGGTAGAAGGTTAGTGACTGGACAAAGATAAGAGCAGCTTATTTTGAATCGTCGGCAGACGTTTAGCATGACTATTATAATATATGACTTATGACCTTGGGGATAGCATAGTATTGGATAAAAACAAAATCTCACACCTACTGGGACAGTGCCATTACGTAACAACCACAAGCGGCTGCAAATGGGCCATTGGAGATATATGAAGGGCGCTGTCTAGATAGGCCTATAATGTTCCTAATTAAATCCTTTATGTGCGACTGCACCTATGACATCTCCTTGGAGTTGTTTGGTGAGCCTATAATTTTGCAAATTAAATCCTTTACTCTCTCTTTCTTTGCCTGCCTAAATCCCAGTGTGCCAGTGTTGCACGCTGATCCATTTTTATTAATATGTAGAGATGTAAGAGAATTAAATTGTGCTTTAATCATTACTTTTGTTTTTATCCAATACTATATACAGATGTAGCCATGCTGATCATGGCTACAACTGAGGGAAACGTGCACCCTCGATGCAGCTATGCGCACCTGTGCCTAGCCATGTCGAGTTGCGGCATTTGCCACCCCCATCCATGTGAATGGGGCACACACATGTCTTAGACGTCCAGACGTACGCGGTGCCACACCCCTAAGCATGCGCCTTTACCTCTGCATTCCCCCGGTGGGCCCTCCATGCCCCACTCATCTCTTGCTTTCTTTTTTCACTCTCTCACCATTGACGTATAGGTGCGTTTTTCTCCTGCCGGGTAAATAGGTCAAAATATCAGATTTGAGGTGACAGATGGGAAGACTGGGTTAGGCAAGGTTAGTTGGTGGGCGGGTGGTCTGGGCAAACCAGAGACGTGCAGTCAGGGGAGGCAGGGAAGGCAGTGCCTCCCCTGTCATTAATGATTAAAATAATATAAAGAAGATACTTATGACACATATTCTGTTTAAATGTGTTTGGGAGGCACCGATCGTGGTGCCTCCCATTGTGAATGGGGAAGGGTGTGGGAGCGGGGGGCGAGGGTGGGCGGGGCCTAGCCATGGGTATTAAAAGTCCATTGAAAATGCATGGGAAAGCAGCACCATTAGAGGTGCTGCTTTCATACAGGGATGTGCTTTCAACCCATGAAAGCATGCTCCTGTCAGTGAGGCCACAGTGATTGGCCAGCGGATCCGTCACTGGATCCGCTGCCATCACTGTATGGGTGCGCGGAAGTACGGGCGTCGGTGGCAGTGAGAGTATTAGTGGCACTGCCATACTGCAGAGTTTGGCAGCGGAGCGGTACCAATTTCAAAAATGACGCCTCAGCGTACTTTTTGAAATTCAAGATGGCAACCACAAGCCAATTACGGCTCGCTGTGTCATCACCCCGACCCCTCCGGCTGACTTATATAAGTCAGCGCGAGGCATCGGCGTCAGTCCAACGACGGTAGAGCTCCTGAAGAAAGAAGACGCTGGAAGTCCTGGATGCGCGGCAGCCATGCCATCAAGCTTAAAGGCCGCCGCCCCCAGGTGAATATCCTGACTAATAAACATTTTTTTAAAGACGGAGTGGTGTTTTTATTTTAATATTTTCTTTACAGGTGGACTACAGGTGCCAGCGGGCGCTTTATGTCCGGACATGCTGGCACTTCTGGTTCTCCAAGTGCTATGCAAAAAAGCTTAACAGCCGCCGCCCACCAGGTGAAGACGCTGGAAGCCCTGGGAAGGCGGCAGCCATGCAAAAGAGCTTAAAGGCCGCTGTGACAGAATATACTGTCCAAGGTCCATTCTGACTATGTTGTAGTAGCTATTGTTCTTAAACAGGGCCAGGTGTGATGTGTTATGCTGGATGAATCACTAGACACCAATAGCAGGAAGCTGGGAGCAGTTGGAGCCCTCTGAGGTCACATATGACTATAAAAGGATAAAACAGGGAGTGACTGGCTATCTTCCCCCATCACCAAGGGATTCATTGCATCAAGATCCCATTGTTCTCCCCTAGGACTGAGTCAGACACTGGGGCATGAGAACAGCAGTGGGGATCTCCTCATGACTCATCTCTTTTACAGACCCTCATCGAGCTCTTCCAATTAGGAGGGACTTTGGTGGTGGAAATTGGAATGTTGTTTAAAAAGGGAAGGCAAGAGATCTCCAGGGTGTGTGTGAGTTTGGCTTCTAAAAGCTACTAGTCCTGGAGTCTCAGCTCCTGTTATGTGCTGAGGGTTTTGCCTGGGAGCATTGTGGCTACTGGATTACCCACTTTTCTCTGGATTTGCAGACTTGGGGTTATTTTCAACTGTGTTTATTTTATAGTTGATTTAGAGAGCTTGTACTAAGTAAATCCCTAATAAATATATTGTTATATCTTTCTCTGTCTCCTGTCTGCGTGACCTGACCCAGAAGTCCTGGAGTACACTCTGAGTTTATGCTCTAATACTCCTGGTCTTCACAGCCGCTGCCTCCCAGGTGAAGATGCTGGAAGCCCTGGGGAGGCGGCGGCCCCCCAGGTGAAGACGCCGGAAGCCCTGGGGAGGCGGCAGCCATGCAAAAGAGCTTAAAGGCCGCTGCTTCTCAGATGAAGGAGTCATAAGCACTGGAGAGGCGGCGGCCATGCAAAAAGCTTAAAGGCCACCGCCCCCAGGTGAAGACCCTGACTAATAAAATTTTTTTTAATATTAATATTTTCATAACAGATGGGCTACAGGTGCCAGCGGGCCCTTTATGTCCAGACATGCTGGCACTTGTGGCTCTCCAAGTGCTATGCAAAAGAGCTTAGCAGCCGCAGCCCACCAGGTGAAGAAGCTGGAAGCCCTGGGAAGGCAGCAGCCATGCAAAAGAGCTTAAAGGCCGCTGCCTCCCAGGTGAAGACACCAGAATCCCTGGGGAGGCGGCGGCCCCCAGGTGAAGATGCCGGAAGCTCTGGGGAGGTGGCAGCCATGCAAAAGAGCTTGAAGGCCGCCGCCTCTCAGGTGAAGACGCCGGAAGCCCTGGGGAGGTGGCGGCCCCCCAGGTGAAGGCATCGAAAGCCCTGGAGAGGCGGTGGCCATGCAAAAAAGCTTAAAGGCCACCGGATCCTGGTGAAGACCCTGACTAATAAACTTTTTTTAAGACGGTGTGGTGTTTTTATTTTAATATTTTCTTTACAGGTGGACTATAGGTTCCAGCGGGCCGTTTATGTCCGGACATGCTGGCACTTGTGGTTCTCCAAGTGCCAGCATGCTGGGGCAGGCATGCTGGGACCTGTAGGCCACTTGTAAAGAACAATATTAACAATTAACCCTGCACCCACTGCCACCAGGGGTGCAGGGCATAGCACTGGGCTATAAGCTTGGGAGGGGGGGTTCCATTTTTATTTTTTGGGGTCCCCTCTTCCCGAGGAATTCCAACCCTGGGCTGACTAGCTTGGGGGGGCAGATTAATGTAATGACAGGGGGACCCCACACTGAGTGTCTTCCCTGCTATGGCATTATCCCCCCTGGCTGGTACTGCCTGGTGCTGGTTTTAACAATGTATGGGGGACTAAACATTTTTTTCCCCACTCTATTGGGGGGAGGGAGGAAGAGGAGGATGGTTAGCTGCCAGTGCCTCCCCAGCCACTAACCTCACCGCACGTCACTGGGGAAACTCTGCATAGTCTCTTAATGCCTAGAGGGACGGGCATTCCTTTAGCCATGGGTCCCCAGAGGTTCCCTCCACAAGGAGTTTTTTCCTCTCCTCGGTGCTGAAGGATGACTTCATGAGTCATGAGGTTCCCGCCATCTTGTTCCTCTTATAGGACAAGTTTGTAAGATTACTGGACCAATCTTAGTCTGAAATTCCCTATTTTAGAATGCAGAGTAAATAATAATATTAATAATTATAAAATAATTATAATAATCATCATCATAAGAAGAGGAAGACGACAAAGAAGAAGACAAAGAAGAAGAAGAAGTAGAACAACAAAAATAGGCTAAATTTTACTTAAAATAAAAATAGACAGTTATTTTTTAAATATATTTTGCTTGAAGTTGTCTTAATTAATAAATTCTCTCAAAAGGTGAAGAAATGACACATATTTAGGGAGACAAATATATTAGGAGAGTTTAGAACCATGCATTGTTTATTCTACACAAGAGAGTACCATGTGAGGCAGCCATTTTGGGTCCACTACATAGATTACACTGTGCAGTAAGTAAAACATGGCAGTAAGGCATAGAAAGGTAAAATGAAAAGCATCTAACACAGTGCATGTTTTGCAGGTCTCCTCACAGAATCGCAAGTGAAATAATTAGCTCCACCTGTGGACCTTTTAAAATGTGTCAGTGAGTAATTAATACACCTGTGCACCTGCTGGGTTACCTGCAAAACATGCACTGTGTGGGCCCCCGAGGACCGAGTTTGAGGACCTCTGATCTAACAGGACACCTAGTTTGCAGCTTACACAGTAAGGAAAATGGTCTTACTCTATAATTGATTTTAGATATCTTTCTCCTTTATAACTATTTTAAAGTGAGCTGAGGGGAAAATAACAATAGAGGTCCAGTTACATTATAAAATAAAAATAATAATAATCTGGCCAAAAAATAAAAAATAAAAATGTATAATAATTCTCCAACACTCCGAAGATGGTAAGGTCATACTGTGAATTGCATAAAATATTTCTATGAACCCACTTAATCACTGTTACACACTGGTTCTCACTGAGCGGAGGTTGAGATGATAGGGGTGTTATTCGGCAGGATCACTGGAAGTGTTGTGGATCTCTGATAATCTCAGGTCTCTGAGGAGTTAAGTGAAAAACTACTGTCTCCCTCTGTGATGCTCTAAGACATTGACAAGATGCCGACGCATTTATGTGCAGGATTTAGGTCAGCAGCCATCTTGGTACAGGGAGTGAAGCCTTCCTGAAGGAACAGTATGGAATCTGCGCAGTAGCGCTCTCCCCTTTCAACACTTTTTACATACAAATAGGATAATAATGATAAAACTCCCACATAGTCATCTAAATGGGATGTATTCACTATCCCGGTGGTCAGCATACCACCACCGGGATCCCGGCCACCGAATGCCGTCAGTGGGGCCGAGGACTATTCCCACTAATTGGTGTCCATGACACCCATAGAGTGGGAATAGAACCTGTGGCGAGCACTGCAAGCCACCAAGCCCGCAGCGTGAAGCCCGCAGCAAGGGGCTTCGTTTTGCTTGCCCCTCTCCCGGCATGTTGGCAGTCAGGATCCCATCGTCGGTATGCTGTGTCGAAGTCGAAAATATTTCTGTACACACACCACGTACAAACTACACACAGATGGCCTTCGTGTGCGTACTTGTTCTGCCGTGCGTGCACATATTCGCAATTTGCGTATGATCGCTCCCGTGGTCCTGCGCATTAGCGCGTGGTATGAGTAATTACGGTCGAGTTTGTAATCGCATGGAAAATCCAGAGAAACACATTACATATTTAATCCAAATAGTGCACAATGTACACATAGCCCACATGCACCGCACCAGCGATTTATACTTGTTTAAATGGTACAGCAACAAAGGGATTCACCTTTTCAGAATAGGAGGAGACAGAACTAGGTTATAAGGTGGTGTTTGGTATCCAGCTGTAGGGTATTTTAAGAGCAATATTCCGTTGTTGGTTTGCAGAAGATCGCACGTTCCTGCGAATAGTTATGCGCAGGAGCAGAATATTAATATTAACTGTATTTACTGTACTCTTGATATGCGGCGAGAACCCAGAGGAGAACATCTGCAATTGCACCTGGACCAGATATCGCCCACCTATTCAAACTGACCTATGACCTCTCCTGTACTGTAAATGACCATCCCTGTGTCCAATGGACAAAGAGATTACAGTTTCCATTGTGTTAGGTTTTGGACAAATGTATAAATAGCCAGCTGCAGGCCAGATCACTCTCTCAATCTCTGAAGGTCATCTACCTTGATGACTGAGGACCGGACCAGGAAGCGCAGGCGAAACCAAGCGTATGTACCATTGACTGTAGCCTCTTTTCTGTTATTGTAATTGTATCTTTGTTGTAACCCCCTTTTATCAATTATATGTTGGCGGGTCGGATCCCAACTTCTTAATTACAATTGGTGTCGTGTCTCTTTGTCTGCTAGATTTGTAAGTGTATTCCAGACACATGTGAAGCTGCTTTGTGCTTACGGCATGTCGTTGTGTGTGTATGCACCGCGTGTACTTTGTACGCAAACTGAGTAATAAGTACGTAGGTTAAGGATTGCATACAGCGGCCGCAGCGGCTCAATTTTAAAGTGTATTAAGTGTGTTTGAAGTATTGCTTTTAGTCCTGTAAGTAAATCAACATTTACAGCTGACCGCCAGGATCCCGGCCGCCGGTCAACAACGCATCTGAATTATTACTTGTGCCTGGTGTAGGATTTTCAAATATGTGTAGTTTACTGTATACAAGGATATAAAACCTTAAAGGAACTGAGATCTGAGGTGTATTACATGTAGTTAAAAAATAAGTTTATTTTATGGCAGTAGTTTCCAAACAGGGGGCCGTGAAACCCTGGGGTTCCTCGGGAAAGGGGGGGGGATAAGGGGGGCCTTGCATTGGTGCCGTAGTTTGGTGGTCCATGAACAATTCAAATTACCAGTCCTTCACCACATAACTGAACCTAAGGATGACATATTATAAACACAATTTACTTCATTTTATATTTTTTTCTAAATTTCTCACTAAGAAACTATGGTCTTGGGGTGCCGTGACAGAAATTCTGATACTCTAGGGCAGGGGTGTCAAACTCGCAGTCCTTTGCGGCCCAACCACCTCTCTTGCTCCCCAGTCCGGTCTCTGGCGATGGCACGGGTATCTTAAATCATGTGCCAGTCCGTGTTCACAGACCAGCAGCCAATCAGGAGCAGTGCCAGAGTCTTTGCTTTCTATGTGCAGTGCCATCTTCCCAAAGAGATCACCATGAAGACGGCGCCACTGCCACTGGCTACAGCACAGGCATACTGGGGAGAAGTAGCAAACTGGGGCTCCTGCCAGGCCCTTCCAGCAGCCCCTCTACCAATGCTCATCTTTTGTCGTTTTTATAACAACATGGTGACGACACTGTAGCACAGAGATTTTCAACCTTTTACAACTCGCGGCACACTGAACAAGATTTAAATATTGCCAAGGCACATTCAAATATAATGGTGATGCATGGTGCAGTTGCATGTCCTAGGATGTCATGTCACAGCTTCTTCATAGGTAACACCTGAGCCACATCTGAGAAAGCCAGAAGAGCCCAACACTGCCCGGGTCCAAAATAAGAACTGGCTCTGCAACCACTAAACCCACCAGTATTGATCGTTCCAAGGCCTCAGTAGCGGCAAAACACTGACGGGCCTGGCTGTGCTTCTATGGCGGCACACCTGGAGACTGCTCAGGGCACACTAGTGTGCCACGGCACAGTGGTTGAAAAACACTGCTGTAGCATATGCAGAATCAGACCAATCGAATAATGTTTGTGCTTTTCACACATTTACTCCGATTTTTTCATCGTTTTGTCCTTAAATGAGGTTATCATTGAAACACTGGAACAGTAATAAACAACATAACAACAGTGGAAATTGGGTTCACACAAAGCCTTACATAGCCAAAGATAAATAGGGACACCCTACAATAAAAATCTATACATATAATAAAACTGTAAGGGTTGTGTCTGTACGTAGACATTTTTTTTATTGAGAATTATACTTCTAGGGACTGTTTATGGACCACGGAGACAAAAAAAAAAGTTAAATTTAGTCTGTCTGTACGTTCTGGCATCACACAAAAACTACTGTATGAATTTATATCACATTTTCACTGTTGTATAGCTTAGTGATCTAGAAAAGGACTGAGGTATGTATGGTCTCAATCTAACATAAGGGAGAGGAACAATAAATGAACAACCAGATGCTTGCAGTGTGCAGGCTCATCAAGTCTAAAAGGGATGCGGTTATGTGACCGGAATCTTGAACACTGACTAGCCCACCAGTTGGCATGCCGAGCAACAGGGACTATTCCCATAGAGTGGGATAGAACCTGTGGCAAGCGCAGCGAGCCCGCAAGGGTCTTTGTTGTGCTGGCCGAACCCCCCCCCCCCCCCCCCCCTGCTGGCCATCTGACAGACGGAATCCCGGCGTCGGTATGGTGACCGCCAGTCTCTCAACCACCAGTGACCCAATACCAACCTGTCCAAAATGACTATACAATATGAGTGGAATTATTACACTCACTTAGTGCAGTTGGACTTCCAGCGTATAGCACTGCACTGACAGTTGGTGTTCCGGTCATGCTTCTGCAGACCTTGACTCTGCCCAGGTTATGAAACAGAACACGACTTAAAGCATACTTGCCTACTTTTGAAAAAGCATTTCAGGGAGATGTGAAAGTAACATCTATCAGTGCGGACGTGTACTGCTCCATCTGAGAGGCGTGTCATAAAAATGACTTACATCCAAATGTAAATGAGCCCCAAAGTTAGTAAGATCTACTTGTTGAAGAAAAAACTCTTATGTTTTGCAGAATTTGTTCGTGTATTGTGCTTTACAAGAGGTTCCATATACTGTAAGTGGCCACGAGAAACTTTATTTAAAATGCATGTAGCCATAGGGAGCACTGTGTCTTATAACTAGAGATCCGAACCCCCCCGAACTTCATGTGGTTTACACGGGTCCGAGGCAGCCTTAGTTCTTCCCACCTAACACGCAAAACCCGAACGGGGGAAAACGTCATCATCCCACTGTCGGATTCTCGCGAGTTTCGGATTCCATATAAAGAGCCGCGTGTCGCCGCCATTTTCACTCGTGCATTGTCGATTGAGTGGAGAGGACGTGGCTACATTCTCTGCCTGAAAAGCTCAATATCTGTGCTCAGTGTGCTGCATTGTGGGGACCAGTATATAGCAGTACAGTGCTGCATTGTGGTGACCACCAGTATATAGTAGTACAGTACAGTTGTCCATTGTTGTATCTTGCAGCTCCGTGTCAGACTCAGTTCTATTCTCCGGATCAGTGCTCAATATCTGTGCTGCATTGTAGGGACCAGTATGTAGTAGTACATTGCTGCATTGTGGTGACCACCAGTATATAGTAGTACAGTACAGTTGTCCATTGCTGTATCTTGCAGCTCCGTGTCAGACTCAGTTCTGTTCTCCGGATCAGTGCTCAACATCTGTACTGCATTGCGGGGACCAGTATGTAGTAGTACAGTGCTGCATTATGGTGACCCCCAGTATATAGTAGTACAGTACAGTAGGCCATAGCGTTATCTTGCTGCACCGTGTCACTTCTAGTATCCTGATCAGTGCTTAATATCTGTGCTCAGTGTCAGTGCTGCATTGTGGTGACCAGTATACTACAGTACAATAGTCCAGTGCTGTTCTCGCTGCTCAGTGTCAGTTCTCCGTAGTATCAAATGTGATCAGTATAATCAGTTCTCAGTATAATCAGTGCACTGTTAGACATGCGCCCGTTTTCCGCCATTAGTGCATTGGGATTTAGACAATTGATGAAGTTATTGTGTTCCCGGTACAAAATCCCATCTAGATTCCACTTCACTAGGCAGGCGATAGCGAGATTATACCAATTAATATCAGTGATTTATAATTATTAATTACAGTGATCTTGCCAAATAATTCCAGTGATTTTGTCATTTTCTTTCAGTGATTTGGACCAATAATACCATTGATTAGAACGAATAATTCCTGTGATTTTGTCATTTTCTTCCAGTGATTTGGACCAATAATACCATTGATTAGAACGAATAATTCCTGTGATTTTGACATTTTCTTCCAGTGATTTGGACCAATAATACCATTGATTAGAATGAATAATTCCTGTGATTTTGTCATTTTCTTCCAGTGATTTGGACTAGTGATGTGCACCGGTCATTTTTCGGGTTTTGTGTTTTGGTTTTGGATTTGGTTCCGCGGCCGTGTTTTGGATTCGGACGCGTTTTGGCAAAACCTCCCTGAAAATTTTTTGTCGGATTCAGGTGTGTTTTGGATTCGGGTGTAGTTTTACAAAAAACCCTCAAAAACAGCTTAAATCATAGAATTTGGGGGTCATTTTGATCCCATAGTATTATTAACCTCAATAACCATAATTTCCACTCATTTCCAGTCTATTCTGAATACCTCACACCTCACAATATTATTTTTAGTCCAAAAATTTGCACCGAGGTCGCTGGATGGCTAAGCTACGCGACCCAAGTGGCCGACACAAACACCTGGCCCATCTAGGAGTGGCACTGCAGTGTCAGACAGGATGGCAGATTTAAAAAATAGTCCCCAAACAGCACATGATGCAAAGAAAAAAAGAGGTGCACCAAGGTCACTGGATGGCAAAGCTAAGCGACCCAAGTGGCCGACACAAACACCTGGCCCATCTAGGAGTGACACTGCAGTGTCAGACAGGATGGCAGATTTAAAAAATAGTCCCGAAACAGCACATGATGCAAAGAAAAAAAGAGGTGCAATGAGGTAGCTCTGTGACTAAGCTAAGCGACCCAAGTGGCCGACACAAACACCTGGCCCATCTAGGAGTGGCACTGCAGTGTCAGACAGGATGGCAGATTTAAAAAATAGTCCCCAAACAGCACATGATGCAAAGAAAAAAAGAGGTGCAATGAGGTAGCTGTGTGACTAATACCCCTTTCACATCGCACTAAAAACCCGGTATCGACACGGCATATTGCCATGTCGAAACGGGTCAGTGTGCGATGTGAAAGGTCCTTTGCAGAATTAGCGGGTCGCCTGACCCGGTAATTCAACCAGGTAAAAAAGAAGGGTTATTATCGGGTTGAATACCGGGTCAGGTGCAGTGTGAATGGGAGCCGTTCCGATGCGACACGGCTCCCATTTACAGCATAGGGAGAGGCAGAGCAGGAGATGAGCTCATCTCCCAGCGCCGCCTCCACCCCCGCCCCTGCTGCTGCTGCGCCCCCCCCCCCCCGCTGCTATGGCAACCGACCCGGTATATTGCCGGGTCAGAAAGCCAGCAGAGGAGCGCAAATGCCGGATCCCACCCGGTAAGGACACGTTTCTCTTACCGGGTAGGATCCGGCATTTGCGATCTGAATGCAGCATTAGCTAAGCGACCCAAGTAGCCGACACAAACACCTGGCACATCTAGGAGTGGCACTGCAGTGTCAGACAGGATGACAGATTTAAAAAATAGTCCCCAAAGAGCACATGATGCAAAGAAAAAAAGAGGTGCAATGAGGTAGCTTTGTGACTAAGCTAAGCGACCCAAGTGGCCGACACAAACACCTGGCCCATCTAGGAGTGGCACTGCAGTGTCAGACAGGATGGCAGATTTAAAAAATAGTCCCCAAACAGCACATGATGCAAAGAAAAAAAAGAGGTGCAATTAGGTAGCTGTGTGACTAAGCTAAGCGACCCAAGTGGCCGACACAAACACCTGGCCCATCTAGGAGTGACACTGCAGTGTCAGACAGGATGGCAGATTTAAAAAATAGTCCCGAAACAGCACATGATGCAAAGAAAAAAAGAGGTGCAATGAGGTAGCTCTGTGACTAAGCTAAGCGACCCAAGTG
Source organism: Pseudophryne corroboree (assembly GCF_028390025.1). NCBI lineage: Eukaryota > Metazoa > Chordata > Amphibia > Anura > Myobatrachidae > Pseudophryne > Pseudophryne corroboree. The sequence continues at coordinate 180,424,034 of NC_086444.1, read as the reverse complement.
GCCGACACAAACACCTGGCCCATCTAGGAGTGGCACTGCAGTGTCAGACAGGATTTCAGATTTAAAAAATAGTCCCCAAACAGCACATGATGCAAAGAAAAAAAGAGGTGCAATGAGGTAGCTGTGTCACTAATACCCCTTTCACATCGCACTAAAAACCCGGTATCGACACGGCATATTGCCATGTCGAAACGGGTCAGTGTGCGATGTGAAAAGTCCTTTGCAGAATTAGCGGGTCGCCTGACCCGGTAATTCAACCAGGTAAAAAAGAAGGGTTATTATCGGGTTGAATACCGGGTCAGGTGCAGTGTGAATGGGAGCCGTTCCGATGCGACACGGCTCCCATTTACAGCATAGGGAGAGGCGGAGCAGGAGATGAGCTCATCTCCCAGCGCCACCTCCACCCCCGCCCCTGCTGCTGCACCCCCCCGCTGCTATGGCAACCGACCCGGTATATTGCCGGGTCAGAAAGCCAGCAGAGGAGCGCAAATGCCGGATCCCACCCGGTAAGGACACGTTTCTCTTACCGGGTAGGATCCGGCATTTGCGATCTGAATGCAGCATTAGCTAAGCGACCCAAGTAGCTGACACAAACACCTGGCACATCTAGGAGTGGCACTGCAGTGTCAGACAGGATGACAGATTTAAAAAATAGTCCCCAAACAGCACATGATGCAAAGAAAAAAAGAGGTGCAATGAGGTAGCTTTGTGACTAAGCTAAGCGACCCAAGTGGCCGACACAAACACCTGGCCCATCTAGGAGTGGCACTGCAGTGTCAGACAGGATGGCAGATTTAAAAAATAGTCCCCAAACAGCACATGATGCAAAGAAAAAAAAGAGGTGCAATGAGGTAGCTGTGTGACTAAGCTAAGTGACCCAAGTGGCCGACACAAACACCTGGCCCATCTAGGAGTGGCACTGCAGTTTTCTAGCGAGAGGATGAGTGCTTCCATCCTCATGTGAATCTGAACCACTAGCCATGAACATAGGCGGGGGCCTCAGCCTTTCCTTGCCACTCCGTGTCGTAAATGGCATATTGGCAAGTTTACGCTTCTCATCAGATGCTTTTAATTTTGATTTTTGGGTCATTTTACTGAACTTTTGTAGTATACTTGACGACACAGAGGTAGAGCAGTGGACTACTGTACCGTACTGCTATATATTATATACTGGTGGTCAGCAAAATTCTGCACTCTCCTCCTACTATATATACTGCGCACAACTAAAATGCAGCACAGGTATGGATGGATAGTATACTTGACGACACAGAGGTAGGTAGAGCAGTGGACTACTGTACCGTACTGCTATATTTTATATACTGGTAGTCAGCAAAATTCTGCACTGTCCTCCTACTATATATACTGCGCACAACTAAAATCCAGCACAGGTATGGATGGATAGTATACTTGACGACACAGAGGTAGGTAGAGCAGTGGACTACTGTACCGTACTGCTATATTTTATATACTGTTAGTCAGCAAAATTCTGCACTGTCCTCCTACTATATATACTGCGCACAACTAAAATCCAGCACAGGTATGGATGGATAGTATACTTGATGACACAGAGGTAGGTAGAGCAGTGGACTACTGTACCGTACTGCTATATATTATATACTGGTGGTCAGCAAAATTCTGCACTGTCCTCCTACTATATATACTGTGCACAACTAAAATGCAGCATAGGTATGGATTTATAGTATACTTGACGACACAGAGGTAGGTAGAGCAGTGGACTACTGTACTGTACTGCTATATATTATATACTGGTGGTCAGCAAAATTCTGCACTGTCCTCCTACTATATATACTGCGCACAACTAAAATGCACCACAGGTATGGATGGATAGTATACTTGACGACACAGAGGTAGGTAGAGCAGTGGACTACTGTACCGTACTGCTATATATTATATACTGGTAGTTAGCAAAATTCTGCACTGTCCTCCTACTATATATACTGTGCACAATTAAAATGCACCACAGGTATGGATGGATAGTATACTTGATGACACAGAGGTAGGTAGAGCAGTGGACTACTGTACCGTACTGCTATATATATACTGGTGGTCAGCAAAATTCTGCACTGTCCTCCTACTTTATATAAAGTGCACAACTATAATGCACCACAGGTATGGATGGATAGTATACTTGATGACACAGAGGTAGGTAGAGCAGTGGACTACTGTACCGTACTGCTATATATTATATACTGGTGGTCAGCAAAATTCTGCACTGTCCTCCTACTCTATATACTGCGCACAACTAAAATGCACCACAGGTATGGATGGATAGTATACTTGACGACACAGAAGTAGGTAGAGCAGTGGACTACTGTACTGTACTGCGATATATTATATACTGGTGGTCAGCAAAATTCTGCACTGTCCTCCTACTATATATACTGCACACAACTAAAATGCACCACAGGTATGGATGGATAGTATACTTGATGACACAGAGGTAGGTAGAGCAGTGGACTTCTGTACCATACTGCTATATATTATATACTGGTGGTCAGCAAAATTCTGCACTGTCCTCCTACTATATATCAAGCGCACAACTAAAATGCACCACAGGTATGGATGGATAGTATACTTGACGACACAGAGGTAGGTAGAGCAGTGGACTACTGTACCATACTGCTATATATTATATACTGGTGGTCAGCAAAATTCTGCACTGTCCTCCTACTCTATATACTGCGCACAACTAAAATGCACCACAGGTATGGATGGATAGTATACTTGACGACACAGAGTTAGGTAGAGCAGTGGACTACTGTACCGTACTGCTATATAATACTGGTGGTCAGCAAAATTCTGCACTATCCTCCTACTATATACTACAATGCAGCACAGATATCATATATGGAGCGTTTTTCAGAAAGAGAACGTAGATATTTTCAGCACTCTGAGCACAGATATTTGCAAGCACACTGAGCACAGGTATTTGCAGCACACTGAGCACAGATATTTGCAGCACACTGAACATCTCCAATGCATGAATGAAAATTGCGGCGACGCGCAGCTCCTTATATAGAATACTAATCTCGCGAGAATCCGACAGTGGGATGATGACGTTCGGGCGCGCTCGGGTTAACCGAGCAAGGTGGGAAGATCCGAGGCTGCCACGGAACCGTGTAAAATGGGTGAAGTTCGGGAGGGTTTGGATCTCGAGGAACCGTACCCGCTCATCACTAATTTGGACCAATAATACCATTGATTAGAACGAATAATTCCTGTGATATTGAGGTGTTTGTGTCGCTTAGCTTAGCCATCCAGCGACCACAGTGCACCTCTTTTTCTCTTTTCTTTGCATCATGTGCTGTTTGGGGACTATTTTTTTAAGTGCCATCCTGTCTGACACTTCCATATATGTCCAGTGGTACTGCCATTTGATATAATTCCCGACATTACTGCCATTTAATTCCAGTGATTTTGTAATTTTCTTCCAGTGATTTGGACCAATAATACCATTGACTAGAATGAATAATTCCTGTGATTTTGTCATTTTCTTCCAGTGATTTGGACCAATAATACCATTGATTAGAACGAATAATTCCTGTGATATTGAGGTGTTTGTGTCGCTTAGCTCTGCCATCCAGCGACCACAGTGCACCTCTTTTTTTCTTTTCTTTGCATCATGTGCTATTTGGGGCCAATTTTTTTTAAGTGCCATGCTGTCTGACACTGCAGTGCCACTGCTAGATGGGCCAGGTGTTTGTGCCAGCCACGTGGGTCGCTTAGATTAGTCATCCAGCAACCTTGGAGCAAATTTTAGGACTAAAAATAATATTGTGAGGTGTTCAGAATAGACTGGAAATGAGTGGAAATTATGGTTATTGAGGTTAATAATACTATAGGATTAAAATTACCCCCAAATTCTATGATTTAAGCTGTTTTTGAGGAATCTTTTTTTTAAAAACACCTGAATTCAAAACACACCCGAATCCGACAAAAAATTTTAAGAGAGGTTTTGCCAAAACGCGCACGAATCCAAAACACAGCCACGGAACCGAATCCAAAACCAAATCACAAACCCCGAAAAATTTCTCGTGCACATCACTACTTATAACCAGTACAGGGAAATGGCACTGATGGTCCCATTTGAATGTATGTATCTGTGATTTATTTCCCCCCCCCAAGAATGTAACAGCTGCACAATGGGGTTAACATAGTAACATAGTTGTTGAGGTTGAAAAGAGGCGAAATGCCTATCAGGTTCAAACTATATTCTGTGTTTAGCTGTGCACATTATAATGCACCAGTTGAAATAATGGTTTCGTACCAATTGTCAACTATATTTCGTACAACTCCCAGATACTAATGCCAATATATTAAATGCTGTAGCCTTGGATACTTTTTTCAGCTAGAAAGCTGTCCAATCTGATTTTGAATGCATTTACAGAGTCCGCCATTATTACCTTCTCCGGCAGGGAGTTCCAAATCTTTATTGCCCTTACCGTGAAGAATCCCTCCCTACGTTTTGTACGGAATTTTCTCTCCTCTAACCTCAGTGAGTGTCCACGTGTCCTATACAGAGTTCTATTAATAAACAAATCCCCTGCTAACTCCTTGTAATGACCCTTTACATATTTGATGATATTAATATCTCGTTAGACACCTCTTTTCTAGAGTATACATATTTAACCTACTGTAGTTAGCCTTTCCTCGTACTCCAGTGTCTCTAACCCTTTAATCAGTTTAGTAGCATGCCTTTGAACTCTTTCGAGTTCCGCAATATCTTTTTTATAATATGGTGCCAAAAATTGAACACAATATTCCAGGTGCGGACGTACCAATGATTTGTACAGAGGCATGATTACAGTACATCCTTGTCCCTGGTCTCAATACCCCGTTTTATGCAAGCAAGTACTTTACTTGTCTTCTTCACTGCATTTTGACACTGTGTACTGTTATTGAGTGTATTATCTATGTATTATCTTTTTCCACTACTGATACCCCTATATTTTCCCCATTAAGTGAATAGGATGCAAGTTTGTTTTTAATCCCAAAATGCATAGCTTTGCATTTTTCAATATTGAACCTCATTCCCCAGTTAGACACCCAGAATTCAAGTTTAAATAAGTCATTCTGTAGAGACTCTACATCTATTTCCGAATTAATTACCTTACACAGTTTAGTATCATCTGCAAAGATTGATACTATGCTTCCCAGGCCTATTCCTAGGTCAGTAATACATATATTGAACAGTAGCGGATCAAATATGGACCCTTGTGGTATACCGCTGACTACTGGTGCCCAGCTGGAGAACATCTCAATGACCACTACTCGTTTTACCCTGTTATCCAGCCAATTACCTATCCATGTACAAACAGTGTATCCTAGGCCAAGTTCCCTTAATTTGATGATCAGTCTCTTGTGAGGCACTGTATTGAAGGCTTTTGCAAAATCTAAATAGACCACATCCACTGCTTTTCCCTGGTCAAGATTATCGCTCACTTCGTCGTAGAAGCTAATTAAGTTAGTTTGACATGATCTGTCCCTCACAAATCCATGCTGACTCCTGCTAATAAACTTAGTATTCCGCAGATAATCCTCTATGCTATCCCTCAAAATTCCTTCCAATATTTTACCCACTATAGAGGTTAAACTAACTGGTCTTTTGTTTCCAGGATGATTTTTAGAACCCTTTTTAAATAATGGCACTACCTCAGCTATACGCCAATCCATCGGTACCATACCCGATTTAATGGAACTATAGAAAATCAAGTATAAGGGTCTTGCAAGCTGTGCCTTAAGCTCCATAATAACCCTTGGATGAAAAGTAAACCATCTGGTCCCGGTGATTTATTAATCTTTATGTTGCTTAGTCTCTCCAGGACTATTTCCTCACTTAAACAAGCATCTAGCCAAGAATCATTACCTTCACTGTCTTTATGCACTACTAACACCGTCTGATCCTCCCTGGTGAAAAAAAGCTATTCAGTATATCCGCTTTTATTTTGTCATCGTTTCCAAGGCTCACAGTTCATCTTTTAATGGGCCTACGTTCTCATTTTTTAACCCTTTAATGTTTATGTATTTATAAAACTCTTTGGGATTGGCTTTACTCTCTATAGCGATTTGTTTTTCATTTACAATTGTAGCTGCTCTTATTACTTTTTTGCATCTTTTATTGCATTCCTTGTAATACTGGAATGACTCCTCCCCTCCATTAGTTTTAAATGCTTTAAAAGAACACCTCTTTTTGGCCATTGCTTCTTTGACATCCTTATTAAGCCACATTGATTTGAGTCTAGTACTCCTGCGTTTACTGCCCAAGGGTATGAATTTGTGAATATTGCTATCAAGCAACCATTTTAAAGCATACCACATTTCCAATGTGTCTTTACCATGAAACAAAACTTCCCAGTCAATGTCGTTTAGCATATTGAAGATAGCTTTTCTAAAGTTGAATGTTTTGGTTAATCCCTTATACTGTAGCTATGTTTTTTGAAACTGATGCTGAATGTGATCGTATAGTGATCACTGTTTCCCAAGGTCTCCCCAACTGTAATGTTTGATATAATGTCCACATTATTGGTAATAACTTGGTCCAGAATATTATTACCTCTGGTTGGGTCCTCGACTAATTGAGACAAGTATTGATCCTTTAATGTGTTTAGAAACCTGCTGCTCCTAATTTTTACACATGAATCGTTACTCCATTTTATACCCGGATAGTTAAAAATCCCCTAACACTAGGATGTCCCCCCATTCCCGCAGCTTTTTCAATTTGCTGTGAGAGTAGTTCCTCGTCACGTATGCTAATATCTGGTTGCTTGTAGCACGTGCCAATGACTAGGTTCTTTATTTCAGTGCCCCACTAGTGATCTCAACCCATAGTGATTCCACATTATCACCAGTCCCCTCGTAAATAACATATATTAAGTTTGGTTTTAGAGATGGTTTTACATAGCGACATACCCCTCCTCCCCTTTTGGTAGCCCTGTCCCTCCTGAAAAGTGAATATCACTCCAAATTAGTAACCCAGTCGTGAGAGTCATCCCACCATGTTACCGTAACACCTATAATATCATACTGATTTTTTGATAACAATAAACAACCGGGCGCTACCAAATCAGAGGATACTATTGCATAAATCCTGGTATACTGCTGCTTCCAAGGGAGATCACTGTATCTTCTAATCTCTAAGGGAAAAAAATTTACTACTGAAGCGCTGTACCACCAGATTATTTAAAAAAAATTAATATTTAATATCTCACCATATCATATATAAAAAAAACACATAAAAAACATAAACATAAAAACAACACACACACGGCCGGTGTCAATATTCCATTGAAACATTTATATAAAACACCATAATAGATTGGATCATATGTGGATAAATCAACCACCAATTAAAGATAGAGAGCCGTCAGTTGATTAAACTGATTTCTCTCCCCCTTAAGTCAATTAATTGATTGATTAGTCCACATGTCCAACATGCATTATTACAATCTGCTTCAATAATGGTAATGATCTCCCTCTAAAAACCTCATATAAGGAACTATAAAACACTTTATAATCCTATATAGCACGAGACAATTCAGCTAAGATTGCTCAGAAATTAATAACAACTGTTTTTTATCCCCACTATTTCTTTCATCTATTCATTGGTTAATCATGCATGATTTAACAATTACTGCACATGCGACTAAGATTAGTGTATTAATATATACTTTTTCCAAAGCTCACATATAATTATGGTTAGTAATTAGCACCGTCTTATAAGTCCAGCAATAATTCCCAGCCTTCTATTTGGCTAAGCCAGCGCACACCACTAAAGTAGATGTGATAATATGCACTTTTCCAAAGACTTGTATCCACCTGAAATGGTAATTATTAATTGACCTTATTTCGTTTGGTCCTGTCGATGTTAGTGGATTAGTCGGCACAACAGTCTGTTATAGCTCCTTAATGAACTGATGGATTAATATGTATATTTCTCAGAACTTGCACCCGCATGGAGTTATAATTTAATTTATCCTTGTCTCTTGAGACCAACAAGTACATAGTTCATCAGAACAGTCTGTTCAAGCTAGCTAGATTATCTCAGTTGGCAATGAGATAAACAGTGATCACTGATTAAATTACAAGCATATGGTCACCTCTATACAGGATCTGGAACGCATGGATTAGATATTCAGTGTTCTTACACTGCTGCAGTTAGAGTCTCCCAATAGAACTGGTCAGTCTTGCCGTGAATCATTCCCTTCTTGGAGACCTAATTTGAATGTACCGCAGATCAATCTGATAGAGTTCTCCCAGAGCCTTTAAATGACAATTCCGGATCCGTGTGTCACCTCTACGCATTTCTCCGCCTGTACTGTCGGCGGCTTCCTCAGGAGTATATTTAGACCTCTCTGGCAGACCCTTTTAAATAGCGCTATCTGCATGCGCTTCCTGGCGCCATATCGGCGCACTCACATGTTGGTGCATTCCACCTCTCCTCAATTTGCAGGTGTTGTCATGGTAACTCGGTGCACATTGATCTCCTGTGCGTTTCACTAGCTCAATTAACTAGCCGTTATTTTTAGAAATAGTCCCACCGGACCTTCCTAATTCCTCTTACTAACCGTTACCCTGGAGATTTACATAAACAATTAGCAACGTAAATTGTCATAGCAAAATACATTTTACGGAGGATACAGTTGTCATAAAAATAATAATAAGTGGAGCACCATACTTTTTAGTATTCTCGTTCTCCCAATACAACTGTTACTCAATATTTTAGTATCAAATATAGATATAAATATAAGTATATCATTTTACTTTCTAACCATTATTTTATAGTATAGTACCCTTCTCAGTCCCTATTTTCTATATATATATTACCAATCCCCCATGAATTGCACCGTAGACTACCTAGAGAGGTTTTTCATTATTCCTACAAAGTGTCCAATCATTAATACATAATGACTACAATATATGATATACGAAATACTATGATGTTTCACAAGCTTTACTAATTAGTTACAGTATCTCCTAACTACTATCCAAAATGTCAATGATGAGTACATAAATTGATACGATATATAATATCATTCAACCACTTACAAATATACTGATAATCCAAGATCTATGCACCCAATCTATCATCCTTATTCCCTTATTCCTTATATCTCCTCCCCCTTAGAATAATGGCTAAACCTTCATAGAGATGTATTTTCTAGTAACTCTTAAGTCTAATAGAACATTGATCCACCCAAAAGGCATTTGTGCATTACAAAAAATCATATTAGACTTTATTGCACATATATCACTCCCCCCAAGTGACATTATAGCACAAATTTTTAGTAATATAATCCAAAAAATGTAGATTAATGAATATTGGGGGTAATTCCAAGTTGATCGCAGCAGGACATTTTTTAGCAATTGGGCAAAACCATGTGCACTGCAAGGGGGGCAGACATAAAATTTGCAGAGAGAGTTAGATTTGGGTGGGTCATATTGTTTCTGTGCAGGGTAAAACCTGGCTGCTTTATTTTTACACTGCAATTTAGATTGCAGATTGAACTCACCACACCCAAATCTAACTCTCTCTGCACATGTTAAATCTGCCTCCCCTGCAGTGCACATGGTTTTGCCCAACTGCTAAAAAATTTCCTGCTGCGATCAACTTGGAATTACCCCCATTGTTCAATTCCACTGTATCATTTAAACCTTGCGGTACTAGAGTTCCCAGCCGGAAAATCCAGTATGCTTCTCTCTTACAGAGCAGACCAAACCTGTCTCCTCCCCTATTAGTTTTCTTCACCTGTTAGATCCCAAACATCTGGATATTCTGAATCCCCCCCCCCCCATTTCATAGTCATTAATGTGTACATATAGACTGTGTTTTCTTGTTTTGTTCAGAATACTCCTTTTATGCTCCATCAACCTAGTATGAATTGTTCTAATCATCCGACCGATATACTGTTTACCACAGCCACAGATTAGAATGTATATGACAAATGATGATTGACAGTTAATAAAGTCTTGTAATAGAAAGCTTTCCTTTGTGGTGAATGATGAAAACCCCAGAACTTTCTTACTACTGAAACTACAGGTTTGAAACCTTATATTACCACATCTGTGGAATCCAACTGGTTTCTCGGGTAGCCAACTGGATACAGACTTATTAGGGGCCTCACTTTTAAAATGGCTAGGAGCCAATCTAAGTTTCAAATTATTAGATTTCCGAAAAATTAATCCATCCTGGCAGTTACCTTTCATGTTCAATATTTCATCCATCTTTAATAACTGCAGCAGTGTAAGAACACTGAATATCTAATCCATGCGTTCCAGATCCTGTATAGAGGTGACCATATGCTTGTAATTTAATCAGTGATCACTGTTTATCTCATTGCCAACTGAGATAATCTAGCTAGGTTGAACAGACTGTTCTGATGAACTATGTATTAAACACTTGTTGGTCTCAAGAGACAAGGATAAATTAAATTATAACTCCATGCGGGTGCAAGTTCTGAGAAATATACATACTAATCCATCAGTTCATTAAGGAGCTATAACAGACTGTTGTGCCGACTAATCCACTAACATCGACAGGACCAAACAAAATAAGGTCAATTAATAATTACCATTTCAGGTGGATACAAGTCTTTGGAAAAGCGCATATTATCACATCTACTTTAGTGGTGTGCACTGGCTTAGCCAAATAGAAGGCTGGGAATTATTGCTGGACTTATAAGACGGTGCTAATTACTAACCATAATTATATGTGAGCTTTGGAAAAAGTATATATTAATACACTAATCTTAGTCGCATGTGCAATAATTGTTAAATTATGCATGATTAAACAATGAATAGATGAAAGAAATAATAAGATTTTACTCACCGGTAAATCTATTTCTCGTAGTCCATAGTGGATGCTGGTACTCCGTAAGGACCATGGGGAATAGCGGCTCCGCAGGAAACTGGGCACAACTAAAGAAAGCTTTAGGACTACCTGGTGTGCACTGGCTCCTCCCACTATGACCCTCCTCCCGACCTCAGTTAGGATACTGTGCCCGGAAGAGCTGACACAATAAGGAAGGATTTTGAATCCCGGGTAAGACTCATACCAGCCACACCAATCACACCGTATAACTCGTGATACTATACCCAGTTAACAGTATGAAATATAACTGAGCCTCTCAACAGATGGCTCAACAATAACCCTTTAGTTAGGCAATAACTATATACAAGTATTGCAGACAATCCACACTTGGGATGGGCGCCCAGCATCCACTACGGACTACGAGAAATAGATTTACCGGTGAGTAAAATCTTATTTTCTCTGACGTCCTAAGTGGATGCTGGGACTCCGTAAGGACCATGGGGATTATACCAAAGCTCCCAAACGGGCGGGAGAGTGCGGATGACTCTGCAGCACCGAATGAGCAAACTCTAGGTCCTCCTCAGCCAGGGTATCAAACTTGTAGACTCTTGCAAAAGTGTTTGAACCCGACCAAGTAACAGCTCGGCAAAATTGTAAAGCCGAGACCCCTCGGGCAGCCGCCCAAGAAGAGCCCCTTTCCTCGTGGAATGGGCTTTTACAGATTTAGGGTGCGGCAGTCCAGCCGCAGAATGTGCAAGTTGAATCGTGCTACAGATCCAGCGAGCAATAGGCTGCTTAGAAGCAGGAGCACCCAGCTTGTTGGGTGCATATAGGATAAATAGCGAGTCAGTTTCCTGACTCCAGCCGTCCTGGAAACATATATTTTTCAGGGCCCTGACTACGTCCAGTAACTTGGAATCCTCCAAGTCCCAAGTAGCCGCAGGCACCACAATAGGTTGGTTCACATGAAACACTGATACCACCTTAGGAAGGAATTGGGAACGAGTCCTCAATTCCGCCCTAGCCATATAAAAAAATCAGATAAGGGCTTTTGCATGATAAAGCCTCCAATTCTGATACACGCCTGGCCGACGCCAAGGCCAACAGCATGACCACTTTCCACGTGAGGTATTTTAGCTCCACGGATTTAAGTGGCTCAACCCAATGCGACTTCAGAAAATCCAACACCACGTTGAGATCCCACGGTGCCACTGGAGGCACAAACGGGGGCTGACTATGCAGCACTCCCTTAACAAAAGTCTGAACTTCAGGCAGTGAAGCCAGTTCTATTTTGGAAGAAAATCGATAGAGCCGAAATCTGGACCTTAATGGAACCCAATTTTAGGCCCATAGTCACCCCTGACTGTAGGAAGTTCAGAAATCGACCTAGCTGAAATTCCTCCGTTGGAGCCTTCCTGGCCTCACAGCACGCAACATATTTCCGCCATATGCGGTGATAATGGTTTGTGCTCACTTCTTTCCTAGCTTTAATTAGTGTAGGGATAACTTCCTCCGGAATGCCCTTTTCCTTCAGGATCCGGCGTTCAACCGCCATGCCGTCAAACGCAGCCGCGGTACGTCTTGGAACAGACAGGCCCCCTGCTGCAGCAGGTCCTGTCAGAGCGGCAGAGGCCGCGGGACGCCATCATGTCCACCTGTGGCCTTTCCCAATGGTGTACAAACATTTGGAAGACTTCTGGATGAAGTCCCCACTCTCCCGGGTGGAGGTCGTGTCTGCTGAGAAAGTCTGCTTCCCAGTTGTCCACTCCGGGAATGAACACTGCTGACAGTGCTAACACATGATTTTCCGCCCATCGGAGAATCCTTGTGGTTTCTGCCATCGCCATCCTGCTTCTTGTGCCGCCCTGTCGGTTTACATGAGCGACCGCCGTGATGTTGTCTGACTGGATCAGCACCGGCCGGTGTTGAAGCAGGGGTCTAGCCTGACTTAGGGCATTGTAAATGGCCCTTAGTTCTTTATGTGTAGGGAAGTCTCCTGACTTGTCCATAGTCCTTGGAAGTTTCTTCCCTGTGTGACTGCCCCCCAGCCTCGAAGGCTGGCATCCGTGGTCACCAGGACCCAGTCCTGTATGCCGAATCTGCGGTCCTCTAGAAGATGAGCACTCTGCAGCCACCACAACAGCGACACCCTGGCCCTTGGAGACAGGGTTATCCGCCGATGCATCTGAAGATGCGACCCGGACCACTTGTCCAACAGATCCCACTGGAAGATCCTTGCATGGAACCTGCCGAATGGAATTTCTTCGTAAGAAGCTACCATCTTTCCCAGGGCTCGCGTGCATTGATGCACCGACACCTGTATTTGTATTAGGAGGTCTCTGTCTAGAGACGACAACTCCTTGGACTTCTCCTCCGGGAGAAACCCTTTTTTCTTGTTCTGTGTCCAGAACCATACCCAGGAACAGTAGACGCGTCGTAGGAACCAGCTGCGACTTTGGAATATTCAGAATCCAGCCGTGCTGTTGTAGCACTTCCCAAGATAGTGCTACACCGACGAACAACTGCTCCCTGGACCTCGTCTTTATAAGGAGATCGTCCAAGTACGGGATAATTATTTCGGCCATTACCTTGGTAAATACCCTCGGTGCCGGGGACAGACCAACGGCAACATCTGGAATTGGTAATGACAAACCTGTACCACAATTTTGAGGTACTCCTGGTGAGGAGGGTAAATAGGGACATGCAGGTAAGCATCCTTGATGTCCAGTGATAACATGAAATTCTCCAGGCTTGCAATAATCGCCCTGAGCGATTCCATTTTGAACTTGAACCTTCGTATATAAGTGTTCAAGGATTTCAATTTTATAATGGGTCTCACCGAACCGTCTGGTTTCGGTACCACAAACATTTTGGAATAGTAACCCCGGCCTTGTTGAAGGAGGGGTACCTTGATTTCACCTGTTGGAAGTACAGCTTGTGAATTGCCGCCAGTACTACCTCCCTTTCTCCGAGGGCAGCAGGCAAGGCTGATGTGAGGTAACGGCGAGGGGGAGTCGCCTCGAACTCCAGCTTGTGTCCCTGTGATACTACTTGCAGAACCTAGGGATCCACCTGTGGGCAAGCCCACTGGTCCCTGAAGTTCCCGAGACGCGCCCCCACCACACCTGTCTCCACCTGTGGAGCCCCAGCGTCATGTGGTGGACTCAGAGGAAGCGGGAGAAGATTTTTGATCCTGGGAACTGGCTGTCTGGTGCAGCTTTTCCCTTCTTCCCTTGTCTCTGTGCAGAAAGGAAGCGCCTTTGACCCGCTTGCTTTTCTGAAGCCGAAAGGACTGTACCTGAAAATGCGGTGCTTTCTTAGGCTGTGAGGAAACCTGAGGTAAAAAAATTTCTTCCCAGCTGTTGCTGTGGATACGAGGTCCCAGAGACCATCCCCAAACAATTCCTCACCCTTATAAGGCAGAATCTCCATGTGCCTTTTAAAGCCAGCATCACCTGTCCACTGCCGGGTCTCTAATACCCTCCTGGCAGAATGGACATTGCCTTAATTCTGGATGCCAGCCGGCAAATATCCCTCTGTGCATCCCTCATATATAAGACGACGTCTTTAATATGCTCTATGTTAGCAAAATATTATCTCTGTCTAGGGTATTAATATTGACAGGGTATCAGACCACGCTGCACTCAGAGAGAGAGTATGCCAGCACACACCAGAGCGCTATATAATGCAGGGATTAACACTATAACTGAGTGATTTTTCCCCAAATAGCTGCTTGTATACACATATTGCGCCTAAATTTAGTGCCCCCCTCTCTTTTTAACCCTTTGAGCCTGAAAACTACAGGGGAGAGCCTGGGGAGCTGTCTTCCAGCTGCACTGTGAAGAAAAAATGGCGCCAGTGTGCTGAGGGAGTTAGCCCCGCCCCTTTTTCGGCTGACTTTTCTCCTGCTTTTTTCTGGAATTCTGGCAGGGGTAATTTATCACATATATAGCTCTGGGACTATATATTGTGATGATTTGCCAGCCAAGGTGTTTATATTGCTGCTCAGGGCGCCCCCCCCCCCCAGCGCCCTGCACCCATCAGTGACCGGAGTGTGAGGTGTGCATGAGGAGCAATGGCGCACAGCTGCAGTGCTGTGCGCTACCTTGTTGAAGACTGAGGTCTTCTGCCGCCGATTTTCCGGACCACTTCTTGCTTCTGGCTCTGTAAGGGGGACGGCGGCGCGGCTCCGGGACCGAACGATCGAGGTCGGGTCCTGTGTTCGATCCCTCTGGAGCTAATGGTGTCCAGTAGCCTAAGAAGCCCAAGCTATCTCCAGTCAGGTAGGTTCGCTTCAACTCCCCTTAGTCCCTCGCTGCAGTGAGTCTGTTGCCAGCAGATCTCACTGTAAAATAAAAAACCTAAAATATACTTTCTTTCTAGGAGCTCAGGAGAGCCCCTAGTGTGCATCCAGCTCAGCCGGACACAAGATTCTAACTGAGGTCTGGAGGAGGGTCATAGTGGGAGGAGCCAGTGCACACCAGGTAGTCCTAAAGCTTTCTTTAGTTGTGCCCAGTCTCCTGCGGAGCCGCTATTCCCCATGGTCCTTACGGAGTCCCAGCATCCACTTAGGACGTCAGAGAAAGTGGGGATAAAAAACAGTTGTTATTAATTTTTGAGCAATCTTAGCTGAATTGTCTCGTGCTATAAAGTGATTTTTTGATACATGCCATTCCAATTCCCCCATTTTACCTGATAGGCTTCTTGCGTTCACAAGCATACATTTTATGTTAATATTTCCTTTGCCCTTTTGCTTTAATGGTAACTTACCATTATTTACAAGTGCCTTTCTAGAATTACTCTTACCGACTGTTATTCTATTCTCTACCTTACCCCCTTACCCCCCCCTCCATCAGGGGTTAAGGTGCAATCAGTGAGATTGCTGGACTATTCAGGGAGTTAGGGAGATTGCTTCTATTTCAGGGAGTCTCCTGCAGAATGAGGGAGCGTAGGCAAGTATGTTTATACCAACAGAATAATGTGCAAAAAGACAGCAAACTACATGTACAGTAGTTTAATTTGGACCACATGGCCTGCCTGGTAGTGGTATCACATCCTATAGCAGCAATATTAACACAAGGTCCCAAAGGTCAAAGCGCAACAAAAAAACATTACACTGTTCAACACTCAAGTCACATAATCGGTCAGGCAGAGATGTACCTCTCTGCCGGTAACCTCAGGGTACCATGTGTAAAATGTGGCACTGGTGCTCCCGAATTGTGCCATGTGGAATGCAAAACTGGATATATGCAGCTAGCTACTCCTGTGGAATGCAACAACATCTAATGCAGCTACCAGTTAGCAAGCAACATCAGTGCACATGTGCAGACCAGAAGGGACCATATGGTAGCACTGATCCGAAGTTTTGAATGACCAGCTAAACTACAGGAATAATTTATTAAACTCTGAATTTCCCAAACAGGAGTTAAAGGGAATGTCTCATATCAGCACATCCCTAGGCATACAATGCTAGCAAACTCAATGTGATATTAGAAAATTACTAGAGATGTGCACAGAACCATTTTTGCTGGATTTGGAATTGGCCCTGATTCGTCATCAGGCTTTGTATTTGGTTTTTGCCAAACTGCCGTGACTGGTTTTGGTTTTTTGTTTTCAAAAATTGACAAACAAAATTAAAATCACATAATTTGGGCCTTTTTTTTGTTCCATGGGGGTGATTCAGACCTGATCCTAGAGGTGCTAAATTTAGCACATTTATGATCAGATTTTCTGACATGCGGGGGGACGCCCAGCACAGGGCTAGTCCGCCCCACATGTTAGGCGCCCGCAGGAGACCCGCAGCCATTTTTGTGTGATAGCATCGGCTGCGTGTGATTTCATGCAGGTGTCCCGACTACGCCCCCTGTTTCTCCATTGCCGCCCCTGTTTTGAAGTCTCGTCCCCGCAATGCTCCATCTCCGTCTTTGAAATGGAGCGTTGCCTCCCCCCCCCCCACACCCCCACGGCCGTCTCTGCCTTATAGACAGTCAGAAGCAATCACATTTTCTGCGGGGCGCCATAGAAAATGCAGGTGCATGCGCAGGATGGGCCCTGCGCAGGATCCCGCATCCTCTTAGCAATTTTTACCATTGGATCGCTTATTGCAATTGCGATCCAACCTGAATCAGGCCCTATTTGTAAAATATAAAATATACATCACAATATCAGATGCCACTAAGTGAGCAAAACTGCCGGCAAATGGCAGTAATAAAATATTTCTCATGTAATAGTTTTAAATAATAAGTGAAATCACATTTCCCTTAGGTCAGTCATGTAAAAGACAAGGGCCTCAAACCAGAAATAACCAGTCTTAGCCGGTCTGGTGGGGTGTGTGAGGTCATGCTGTGATGTCATAATGGAAACTGCCTATGTCAGGGCTATGCTGTTGCTGTCTCTTGCATATGCTTTCAGAGGCCTGGCATGGCATAGCACACTGGTAGAAGGTTAGTGACTGGACAAAGATAAGAGCAGCTTATTTTGAATCGTCGGCAGACGTTTAACATGACTATTATAATATATGACTTATGACCTTGGGGATAGCATAGTATTGGATAAAAACAAAATCTCACACCTACTGGGACAGTGCCATTACTTAACATCCACAAGCGGCTGCAAATGGGCCATTGGAGATATATGAAGGGCGCTGTCTAGATAGGCCTATAATGTTCCTAATGAAATCCTTTATGTGCGGCTGCACCTATGACATCTCCTTGGAGTTGTTTGGTGAGCCTATAATTTTGCTAATTAAATCCTTTACTCTCTCTCTCTCTCTCTCTCTCTGCCTGCCTTAATCCCAGTGTGCCAGTGTTGCACGCTGATCTATTTTTATTAATATGTAGAGATGTAAGAGAATTAAATTGTGCTTTAATCATTACTTTTGTTTTTATCCAATACTATATACAGATGTAGCCATGCTGATCATGGCTACATCTGAGGGAAACGTGCACCCTCGACGCAGCTATGCGCACCTGTGCCTAGCCATGTCGAGTTGCGGCATTTGCCGCCCCCATCCATGTGAATGGGGCACACACATGTCTTAGACATCCAGACGTACGCAGTGTGGTCACGCCTAACAAGGCGCAATCGTCTTAAGATGTAGCCACAACGAGAATGGCTACATTTGTACAGTTGTAATTCCTGTTAGTGTCAGAAATTAATGCTATGGTGGTTATGACAGTCCCCCTCCCCCCCTCACTCCCACTCAGGGTTGGACTGGCCCATAGGGGTACAGGGGAAACTACCGGTGGGCCCTACTGCCTGGGGGCCCACCTCTTCGTGTATGGATCAGGTCCCGTCTGTGCACTTGAATTGTACTTTATACATATTATCTACAGTGCATTGCAGTTATTAATCTGGTACATTATCATGCATGCACTAGCAGTATTTACTATATATATTTATCATGGGGACTATACCATGTTAGCCAAGCCTCTGTGGCAGCAGGCCACACCCCTAAGCATGGGCCTTTACCTCTGCATTCCCCCGGTGGGCCCTCCATGCCCCACTCATCTCTTGCTCTCTTTTTTCACTCTCTCACCATTGACGTATAGGTGCGTTTTTCTCCTGCCGGGTAAATAGGTCAAAATATCAGATTTGAGGTGACAGATGGGAAGACTGGGTTAGGAAAGGTTAGTTGGTGGGCGGGTGGTCTGGGCAAACCAGGGACGTGCAGTCAGGGGAGGCAGTGCCTCCCCTGTCATTAATGATTAAAATAATATAAAGAAGATACTTATGACACATATTCTGTGTCATAAGTATCTCCTTTATATTAATCTAATCATTATCCCTGTTTAAATGTGTTTGGGAGGCACCGATCGTGGTGCCTCCCATTGTGAATGGGTAAGGGTGTGGGAGCGGGGGGCAGGGGTGGACGGGGCCTAGCCATGGGCATTAAAAGTCCATTGCAAACGCATGGGAAAGCGGCACCATTAGAGGTGCTGCTTTCATACAGGGACGTGCTTTCAACCCATGAAAGCACGCCCCTGTCAGTGAGGCCACAGTGATTGGCCAGCGGATCCGCTGCCATCACTGTATGGGTGTGTGGAGGTGCGGGCGTCGGTGGCAGTGAGAGTATTAGTGGCACTGCCATTCTGCAGAGTTTGGCAGCGGAGCGGTACCAATTTCAAAAATGGCACCTCAGCGTAATTTTTTAAATTCAAGATGGCAACCACGAGCCAATTACGGCTCGCTGCGTCATCACCCCCCCCCCCCCCCCTTCGGCTGACTTATACAAGTCAGCGCGAGGCATTGGCGTCAGTCCGACGGCGGAAGTGCTCCTAAAGAAAGAAGATGCTGGAAGTCCTGCAAATGAGCTTAAAGGCCGCCGCCCCCAGGTGAAGACCCTGACTAATAAACTTTTTTTTAAAGACGGAGTGGTGTTTTTATTTTAATATTTTCTTTACAGGTGGACTACAGTTGCCAGCGGGCCCTTTATGTCCGGACATGCTGGCACTTGTGGTTCTCCAAGTGCTATGCAAAAGAGCTTAACAGCTGCCGCTCACCAGATGAAGACGATGGAAGCCCTGGGAAGGCGGTAGCCATGCAAAAGAGCTTAAAGGCCGCTGCCTTCCAGGTGAAGACGCTGGAAGCCCTGGGGAGGTGGCGGCCCCCAGATGAAGATGCCGGATGCCCTGGGAAGGCAGCAGCCATGCAAAAAAGCTTAAAGGCTACCGCCTCTCAGGTGAAGATGCCGGAAGCCCTGGGGAGGCGGCGG
Organism: Pseudophryne corroboree; assembly: GCF_028390025.1. Lineage (NCBI taxonomy): Eukaryota > Metazoa > Chordata > Amphibia > Anura > Myobatrachidae > Pseudophryne > Pseudophryne corroboree. The sequence continues at coordinate 180,404,493 of NC_086444.1, read as the reverse complement.
CCCCCAGGTGAAGACGGTGGAAGCCCTGGAGAGGCAGCGGCCATGCAAAAGAGCTTAATTGCCGCCGCCCCCAGGTGAAGACCCTGACTAATAAAACTTTTTTTTAAAGACGGTGTGGTGTTTTTATTTTAATATTTCCTTTACAGGTGGACTACAGATGCCAGCGGGCCCTTTATGTCCGGACATGCTGGTACTTGTGGTTCTCCAAGTGCTATGCAAAATAGCTTAACAGCCGCCGCCCACCAGGTGAAGAAGCTGGAAGCCCTGGGAAGGCGGCAGCCATGCAAAAGAGCTTAAATGCCGCTGCCTCACAGCTGAAGACGCCGGAAAAACACAACGGAAGTCCTGGGGAGATGGCGGCCCCCCAGGTGAAGACGCCGGAAGCCCTGGAGAGGCGGCAGCCATGCAAAAGAGCTTAAAGGCCGCCGCCCCCAGGTGAAGACCCTGACTAATAAACTTTTTTTTAAAGACGGTGTGGTGTTTTTATTTTAATATTTTCTTTACAGGTGGACTACAGGTGCCAGCGGGCACTTTATGTCCGGACATGCTGGCACTTGTGGTTCTCCAAGTGCCAGCATGCTGGGGCAGGCTTGCTGGGACCTGTAGGCCACTTGTAAAGAACAATATTAACAATGAACCCTGCACCCACCGCCATCAGGGGTGCAGGGCATAGCACTGGGCTATCAGCTCGGGAGGGGGGACTCCATTTTTATTTTTTGGGGTCCCCTCTTCCCGAGGAATTCCAGCCCTGGGCTGACTAGCTTGGGGGGCAGATTAATGTTATGACAGGGGGACCCCACACTGAGTGTCTCCCCTGCTATGGCATTATCCCCCCTGGCTGGTTCTGCCTGGTGCTGATTTTAGCAATGTATGGGTGACTACACTTTTTCCCCCCACACACTCTATGGGGGGGGGGCAGAGGGGAAGAGGAGGATGGTTAGCTGCCATTGCCTCCCCAGCCACTGACCTCACCGCACGTCACTGGGGCAAACTCTGCATAGTCTCTTAATGCCTAGAGGTACGGGCAGTCCTTTAGCCATAGGTCCCCAGAGGTTCCCTACACAATGCGATTTTTCCTCTCCTGAGTGCTGAAGTTATGACTTCATTAGTCATGAGGTTCCCGCCATCTTGTTCCTCTTATAGGACAAATTTGTAAGATTACTGGACCAATCTTAGACTGAAATTCCCTATTTTAGAATGCAGAGTAAATAATAATATTAATAATTTCAAAATAATAATAATAATCATCATCATCATCATCATAAGAAGAAGACAAAGAAGAAGATGGAGACAAAGAAGAAGTAGAAGTAGAACAAAAATAGGCTAAATTTTACTTAAAATAAAAATAGACATTTATTTTTTAAATATATTTTGCTTGAAGTTGTCCTAATAAATAAATTCTCTTAAAAGGTGAAGAAATTACACATATTTAGGGAGACAAATATGTTAGGAGAGTTTAGAACCATGCATTGTTTATTCTACACAAGAGAGTACCATGTGAGGCAGCCATTTTGGGTCCACTACATAGATTACACTGTGCAATAAGTAAAACATGGCAGTAAGGCATACAAAGGTAAAATGAAAAGCAACTAACATGGCACCTAGTTTGCAGCTTACGCAGTAAGGAAAATGGTCTTACTCTATAATTGCTTTTAGATATCTTTCTACTTTATAACTATTTTAAAGTGAGCTGAGGGGAAAATAACAATAGAGGGTCCAGTTACATTATAAAATAATTTAAAAAAATTATCTGGCCAAAAAATAATAATGTATAATCACTGTTACACACTGGTTCTCACTGAGCGGAGGTTGAGATGATAGGGGTGTTATTCGGCAGGATCACTGGAAGTGTTGTGGATCTCTGATAATCTCAGTTCTTTGAAGAGTTAAGTGAAAAACTACTGTCTCCCACTGTGATGCTCTAAGACATTGACAAGATGCCGACGCATTTATGTGCAGGATTTAGGTCAGCAGCCATCTTGGTACAGGGAGTGAAGCCTTCCTGAAGGAACAGTATGGAATCTGTGCAGTAGCGCTCTCCCCTTTCAACACTTTTTACATACAAATAGGATAACAATGATAAAACTCCCACATAGTCATCTAAATGGGATGTAGTCACCATCCCGATGGTCAGCATACCACCACTGGGATCCCGGCCACCGAATTCTGTCAGTGGGGCCGAGGACTATTCCCACTAGTTGGTGTCCATGACACCCATAGACTGGGAATAGAACCTGTGGCGAGCGCAACAAGCCACCAAGACCGCAGCGTGAAGCCCGCAGCAAGGGGCTTCGTTTCGCTTGCCCCTCTCCCGGCATGCTGGCAGTCAGGATCCCATCGTTGGTATGCAGACCGCCAGGATCCCGGCCGCCGGTCAACAACGCATCTGAATTATTACTTGTGCCTGGTGTAGGATTTTCAAATATGTGTAGTTTACTCTATACAAGGATATAAAACTGAGCTCTAAGGTGTATTACATGTAGTTAAAAAAATAAGTTTATTTTATGGCAGTAGTTTCCAAACAGGGGGCCGTGAGACCCTTGGGTTCCTCGGGAAAGGGGGGAGGATAAGGGGGGCCTTGCAGTGGTGCCGTAGTTTGGTGGTCCATGAACAATTCAAATTACTTATACTGAATTTAATTGTCAAAACCAGTCCTTCACCACATAACTGAACCTAAGGATGACATATTATAAACACAATTTACTTCATTTTATATTTTTTTCAAAATTTCTCACTAAGAAACTATGGTCTTGGGGTGCCGTGACAGAAATTCTGATACTCTAGGGCAGGGGTGTCAAACTCGCAGCCCCTACCGCATCCTTTTGTGGCCCGCAGGCAGGGGTCTGGCAGGGGTACTTTGCAGCCCAACCACCTTGCTTGCAGCGAGGGCAGGAGAGCACAGCGAACACCTCTCTTGCTCCCCTGTCCGGTCTCCGGCGATGGCACGGGTATCTTAAATCAGGTGCCGGTCCGTGTTCACAGACCAGCAGCCAATCAGGAGCAGTGCCAGAGCTTTGCTTTCTATGTGAAGTGCCATCTTCCCGAAAAGATCACCATGAAGACGGCGCCACTGCCGCCACTGGCTACAGCACAGGCATACTGGGGAGGGGTAGCAAACTGGGGCTCCTGCCAGGCCCCTCCAGCAGCCCCTCTACCAATGCTCGTCTTTTGTCGTTTTTATAACAACATGGTGACGACCCTGTAGCACAGAGATTTTCAACCTTTTACAACTCGCGGCACACTGAACAAGATTTAAGTATTGCCAAGGCACATTCAAATATAATGGTGATGCATGGTGCAGTTGCATGTCCTATGATGTCATGTTGCAGCTTCTCCACAGGTAACGCCTGAGCCACATCTGAGAAAGCCAGAAGAGCCCAACACTGCCCGGGCCCAAAATAAGAACTGGCTCTGCAACCACTAAACCCACCAGTATTGATCGTTCCAGGACCTCAGTAGTGGCAAAACACTGACGGGCCTGGCTGTGCTTCTATGGCGGCACACCTGGAGACTGCTCAGGGCACACTAGTGTGCCACGGCACAGTGACTGACAAACACTACTGTAGCATATGCAGAATCAGACCAATCGGAAAATGTTTGTGCATTTCACACATATACTCTGATTTTTTCATTGTTTTGTCCTTAAATGAGGTTATCATTGAAACACTGGAACAGTAATAAACAACATAACAACAGTGGAAATTGGGTTCACACAAAGCCTTACATAGCCAAAGATAAATAGGTACACCCTACAATAAAAATCTATACATATAATAAAAATCTGTACATAGATATTTTTTATTGAGAATTATACTTCTAGGGACTGTTTATGGACCATGGAGACAAAAAAAAAAGTGAAATTTAGTCTGTCTATACGTTCTGGCATCACACAAAAACTACTGTATGAGTTTATATCACATTTTCACTGTTGTATAGCTGGAGAGCGAAATGACTGCATAGGAATAGAGAGAGTTAAACCTCCTGTGAGGGGTGGACCTAGCTGTGAGGAAAAGTACAGCCCATGGTAGAGAGGGGAGGGTTCAGTAATTATAGGGACTGCTAGGCCAGCTAGGCCAGCAGGTTGTAGTTTGTCTTGTTAGTTGCAGTGATTTACAGTTTGGTGTGGTTTAGGTGCACTCACCTCCATTGACTTTTAAGGCCGCTTGACCACCCGTCCGGGGGCAGCGGCATCACCCATCAGGGTGGGTAGTCACCGTGGGGGTCTGAGTCGGGCACCTATTACCTATTTTATAGTTTGTGTTAAAATTAGGATAGTTTGGAAATGTAATGTTTTAAGGTTATCGTCAGTTGAATAGAGCCGTTCTTTTTTCTGCCACCATATGCCGGCTGAATCGGCATGTTAACTAAAATTTTCAATTTACAGGTTTTCTAATGGTTAGGGTACAATAAATAGCTAACAATTTTCTGCCAAATTCAAGTCTCCGTGTCATTATTTCTTGGTATTAAAGGTACTGAATGCTTTACTTTTGAATAAGGGGTCCACACATTATCATTAGGAGGTTTATAGTGACCTAGAAAAGGACTGAGGTATGTATGGTCTCGATCTAACATCAGGGAGAGGAACAATAAATGAACAACCAGACGCTTGCAGTGTGCAGGCTCCTCAAGTCCATAAGGGATGCGGCTATGTGACCGGCGGTCACAATACCAGCACCGGCATCTTGAACACTGACTAGCCCGCCAGTTGGCATGCCGAGCAACAGGGACTATTCCCATAGAGTGGGATAGAACCTGTGGCAAGCGCAGCGAACCCGCAAGGGTCTTTGTTGTGCTGGCCAACCCCCCCCCCTGCTGGCCATCTGACAGACGGAGTCCCGGCGCCGGTACGGTGACCGCCAGTCTCCCAACCACCGGTCACCCAATACAAACCTGTCCAAAATGACTATATAGTATGAGTGGAATTATTACACTCACTTAGTGCAGTTGGACTTCCAGCGTATAGCACTGCACTGAGAGTTGGTGATCCGGTCATGCTTCTGCAGACCTTGACTCTGCCCAGGTTATACAACAGAACCCGACTTAAAGCATACTTGCCTACTTTTGAAAAATCATTTCAGGGAGATGTGAAAGTAACAACTATCATTGCGGACGTGTACTGCTACATCTGAGAGGCGTGTCATAAAAATGACTTACATCCAAATGTAAATGAGCCCCAAAGTTAGTAAGATCTACTTGTTGAAGAAAAAACTCTTATATTTTGCAGCATTTGTTCGTGTATTGTGCTTTACAAGAGGTTCCATATACTGTAAGTGGCCACGAGAAATTTTATTTAAAATGCATGTAGCCATAGGGAGCACTGTGTCTTATAAATAGAGATCCGAACCCCACCCGAACTTCACGTGGTTTACACGGGTCCGAGGCAGCCACGGTTCTTCCCACCTAACACGCAAAACCCGAACGGGGGAAAACGTCATCATCCCGCTGTCGGATTCTCGTGAGATCCGTATTCCTTATAAAGAGCCGCGTGCCGCCATTTTCACTCGTGCATTGTCGATTGAGCGGAGAGGACGTGGCTATCTTCTGTGACTGAAAAGCTCAATATCTGTGCTCAGTGTGCTGCATTGTGGGGACCAGTATATAGTACTACAGTGCTGCATTGTGGTGACCACCAGTATATAGTAGTACAGTACAGTTGTCCATTGCTGTATCTTGCAGCTCCATGTCAGACTCAGTTCTATTCTCCGGATCAGTGCTCAATATCTGTGCTGCATTGTGGTGACCAGTATATAGTAGTACAGTGCTGCATTGTGGTGACCACCAGTATATAGTAGTACAGTACAGTTGTCCATTGCTGTATCTTGCAGCTCCATGTCAGACTCAGTTCTATTCTCCGGATCAGTGCTCAATATCTGTGCTGCATTGTGGGGACCAGTATATAGTAGTATACTTATTCCAGTGTCATCTGCTGATGTAACTATGTTTATTTACCCTGTACTTGTCCTATACTGTCATGAACTGTAAGTTGTTGTTTTCCTGTTTGATTATTTATGTACTCTGTAAATGGGCACTGCGGAACACTTGTGGCGCCATATAAATAAAGGATAATAATAATAATAATAATAATAATAATAATATAGGGTGTATAATCCCCAAGTGTATCTCACATATCGCTCAGTACAGTATATAGGGTGTATAATCCCCAGGTGTATCTCATACATCACACAGTACAGTATATAGGGTGTATAATCCCCAGGTGTATCTCACACATCGCTCAGTACAGATTACAGGATGTATAATCACCAGGTGTATAACACACGTTGCACAGTACAGTATACAGGGTGTATAATTAATTACCAGGTGTATCACACACATCGCACAGTACAGTATATAGGGTGTATTATCCCCAGGTGTATCTCACACATCACACAGTACAGTATATAGGGTGTGTAATCACAAGGTGTATCTCACACATTGTTCAGTACAGTATACAGGGTGTATAATCACCAGTTGTATCACAAATGTTGCACAGTACAGTATACAGGGTGTATAATCTCCAGGTGTTTCTCACACATCGATCTGTACAGATTAAAGGATGTATAAAATCACCAGGTGTATAACACACGTCGCACAGTACAATATACATACTGGTCACAACAATGCAGCAGATATTGAGCACTGATCAGGATACTAGAAGTGACACAGAGCTGCAAGATACAGCAATGGCCTACTGTACTGTACTATGGGGGTCATTCCAAGTTGTTCACTCGTTGCCGATTTTCGCTATACTGCGATTAGCCGCTAACTGCGCATGCGCATGGTACGCAGTGCGCATGCGCTAAGTATTTTAGCACAAAACTTAGTAGATTTACTCACGTCCGAACGAAGAATTTTCATCATTGTAGTGATCGGAGTGTGATTGACAGGAAGTGGGTGTTTCTGGGCTGAAACTGGCCGTTTTCTGGGAGTGTGCGGAAAAACGCAGGCGTGTCAGGGAAAAACGTGGGAGTGTCTAGAGAAACGGGGGAGTGGCTGACCGAACGCTGGGCGTGTGTGTGACGTCAAACCAGGAACGAAACGGATTGAGCTGATCGCAATCTGTGAGTAGGTCTGGAGCTACTCAGAAACTGCTAAGAAATTTATATTCGCAATTCTGCTAATTTTTCGTTCACAATTCTGCTAAGCTAAGATACACTCCCAGAGGGCGGTGGCCTAGCGTGTGCAATGCTGCTAAAATCTGCTAGCGAGTGAACAACTCGGAATGACCCCCTATATGTATACTGCTGGTCACCAAAATGCTGCACTGTCCTACTATATAATGCTCACAATAATGTAGCACAGAGATAGTATACTTGACACAGAGCTGCAAGATACAGCAATGGCCTACTGTACTGTACTATATGTATACTGCTGGTTACCAAAATGCTGCACTGTCCTACTATATACTGCTCACAATAATGCAGCACAGAGATAGTATACTTGACACAGAGCTGCAAGATACAGCAATGGCCTACTGTACTGTACTATATGTATACTGCTGGTCACCAAAATGCTGCACTATTCTACTATATACTGCTCACAAAAATGCAGCACAGAGGTAGTATACTTGACACAGAGCTGCAAGACACAGCAATGGCCTACTGTACTGTACTATGGTGGGCATTCCGAGTTGTTCGCTCGTTGCCGATTTTCGCTATGCTACGATTTGTTGCTAAATGCGCATGCGCATGGTTTGCAGAGCACATGCGCTTAGTTATTTAACTAAAAACGTAGCAGTTTTGCTGTTTGCTGTGTGGCGCTTTTCAGGTGAGTGACAGGAAAGGGGCGTTTCTGGGTGGTAACTGAGCATTTTCCAGGAGTGTGCTAAAAATTGCTGGCATGTCAGGGAAAAACGCGGGAGTGTCTGGAGAAACAGGGGAGTGTCTGGCCGAACGCAGGGCGTTTGTGACGTCAAACCAGGAACTACACGGACCGAGCTGATCGCAATCTAGGAGTAGGTCTGGAGCTACTCAGAAATTGCAAGAAAATATTTAGTAGCAATTCTGCTACTCTTTCGTTCGCTATTCTGCTAAGCTAAGATACACTCCCAGGGGGCGGCGGCCTAGCCTTTGCAATGCTGCTAAAAGCAGCTAGCGAGCGAACAACTCGGAATGAGGGCCTATATGTATACTGCTGGTCACCAAAATGCTGCACTGTCCTACTATATACTGCTCACAATAATGCAGCACAGAGAGAGTATACTTGACACAGAGCTGCAAGATACAGCAGTGGCCTACTGTACTGTACTATATGTATACTGCTGGTCACCAAAATGCTGCACTGTCCTACTATATACTGCTCACAATAATGCAGCACAGATATGGATAGTATACTTGACACAAAGCTGCAAGATACAGCAATGGCCTACTGTACTTTAATACTATAATTATATACTGGTGGTCCCCAGTCCCCACAATGCAGCACACTGAGCACAGATATTTGCAGCACACAGAGCACAGATATGGAGCGTTTTCAGGCAGAGAATCTAGATATTTTCAGCACACTGAGCACAGATATTTGCAGCACACTGAGCACAGATATTTGCAGCACACTGAGCACAGATATTTGCAGCACACTGAGCACAGATTACGGAGGTTTTAAGGGAGAGAACGCAGCCACGTCCTCTCCGTTCAATCTCCAATGCACGAGTGAAAATGGCGGCGACACGCTGCTCTTTATATAGAATACGAATCTCGCGAGAATCCGACAGCGGGATGATGACGATCGGGCGCGTTCGGGTTTACCGAGCAAGGCGGGAAGATCCGAGGCTGCCTCGGAACCGTGTAAAATAGGTGAAGTTTCGGGGGGGTTCGGATCTCGGAGAACCGAACCCGCTCATCTCTAATTTCATGTTAATATTTCCTTTGCCCTTTTGCTTTAATGGCAACTTACCAATATTTACAAGTGCCTGTCTAGAATTACTCTTACCGACTGTTATTCTATTCTCTACCTTACCCCTCCCCTCCCCCCCCCTCCCCCCCCAATCAGGGGTTAAGGTGCAATCAGTGAGATTGCTGTACTATTCAGGGAGTAAAGGGGGTACTCATGGAGTGATATTCTAAGCAATCTGACTAGATTGCTTAGAATTTCAGCATTATCACTCCGTGTGTACCCCCTACAGCGATAGCGATGCGCAGCCCCGCGCATCGCCATCGCTGCTGCTAGATTGGCCAATCTAGCGGGTCGCTCACTTCACCCGTTGGGTGAAATGAGCACCCCCCCCCGTCTCCCCACGCACGCTCTGCACACATCGCGCTGTGCTGAGCGGCGGGAGTTATGTGTGCTGAGTGGTTCACTCAGCACACATCTCTCCTGCATCGGCCCGTCTATATGGGCCTTTAGGGAGATTGCTTCTATTTCAGGGAGTCTCCTGCAGAATGAGGGAGCGTAGGCAAGTATGTTTATACCAACAGAATAATGTGCAAAAAGACAGCAAACTACATGTACAGTAGTTTAATTTGGACCACATGGCCTGCGTGCTAGTGATATCACATCCTATAGCAACAATATTAACACAAGTCCCAAAGTGCAACAAAAAAACATTACACTGTTCAACAATTAAGTCACGTAATCGGTCAGGCAGAGATGTACCTCTCTGCCGGTAACCTCAGGGTACCATGTGTAAAACGTGGCACTGGTGCTCCCGAACTGTGCCATGTGGAACGCAAAACTGGATATATGCAGCTAGCTCCTCCTGTGGAATGCAACAACATCTAATGCAGCCACCAGTTAGCAAGCAACATCAGTGCACATGTGCAGACCAGTAGGGACCATATGGTAGCACTGATCCGAAGTTTTGAATGACCAGCTAAACTACAGAAATAATTTATTAAAACGCTGAATTCCCCAAACAGGAGTTAAAGGGAATGTCTCACATCAGCACATCGCTAGGCATACAATGCTAGCAAACTCAATGTGATATTAGAATATTACTAGAGATGTGCATATGACCATTTTTGCTGGATTTGGAATTGGCCCTGATTCGTCATCTGGCTTTGTATTTGGTTTTTGCCAAACTGCCGTGACTGGTTTTGGTTTTTTGTTTTCAAAAATTGACAAACAAAACTAAAATCACATAATTTGGGCCTTTTTTTTGTTCCATGGGGCTGATTCAGACCTGATCCTAGAGGTGCTAAATTTAGCACATTTATGATCAGATTCTCTGACATGCGGGGGGACGCCCAGCACAGTCCACCCCACATGTTAGGCGCCCGCAGGAGACCCACAGCCATTTTTGTGATAGCATCGGCTGCGTGTGATGTCATGCAGCTGCCCCGACCATGCCCCCTGTTTCTCCATTGCCACTCCTGTTTTGAAGTCTCGTCCCCGCAATGCTCCGTCTCCGTCTTTGAAATGGAGCATTACCTACCCCCCACCCCCACCCCTGCGACCGTCTCTGTCTCATAGACAGGCAGAAGCAATCGCATTTTCTGCGGGGCGCCATAGGAAATTAAGGCGCATGCGCAGGATGGGCCCTGCGCAGGATCCCGCATTCTCTTAGCAATTTATACCGTTGGATCGCTTATTGCGATTGCGATCCAACCTGAATCAGGCCCTATTTGTAAAATATAAACTACACATCACAATATCAGATGCCACTAAGTGAGCAAAACTGCCGGCAAATGGCAGTAATAAAAATTTTCTTATGTAATAGTTTTAAATAATAAGTGAAATCACATTTCCCTTAGGTCAGTCATGTAAAAGACAAGGGCCTCAAACCAGAAATAACTAGTGATGTGCACCGGTCATTTTTCGGGTTTTGTGTTTTGGTTTTGTATTCGGTTCCGCGGCCGTGTTTTGGATTCGGACGCGTTTTGGCAAAACCTCCCTGAAATTTTTTTGTCGGGATCGGGTGTGTTTTGGATTCGGGTGTTTTTTTCAAAAAACCCTCAAAAACAGCTTAAATCATAGAATTTGGGGGTCATTTTGATCCCATAGTATTATTAACCCCAATAACCATAATTTCCAATCATTTCCAGTCTATTCTGAACACCTCACACCTCACAATATTATTTTTAGTCCTAAAATCTGCACAGAGGTCGCTGAATGACTAAGCTAAGCGACCCAAGTGGCCGACACAAACACCTGGCCCATCTAGGAGTGGAACTGCAGTGTCAGACAGGATGGCACTTCAAAAAATAGTCCCCAAACAGCACATGATGCAAAGAAAAAAAGAGGTGCACCAAGGTCGCTGTGTGACTAAGCTAAGCGACCCAAGTGGCCGACACAAACACCTGGCCCATCTAGGACTGTCACTGCAGTGTCAGACAGGATGGCAGATTTAAAAAATAGTCCCTAAACAGCACATGATGCAAAAAAAAAAAGAGGTGCAATGAGGTAGCTGTGTGGCTAAGCTAAGCGACCCAAGTGGCCGACACAAACAACTGGCCCATCTAGGAGTGGCACTGCAGTGTCAGACAGGATGGCAGATTTAAAAAATAGTCCCCAAACAGCACATGATGCAAAGAAAAAAAGAGGTGCAATGAGGTAGCTGTGTGGCAAAGCTAAGCGACCCAAGTGGCCGACACAAACACCTGGCCCATCTAGGAGTGGCACTGCAGTGTTAGACAGGATGGCAGATTTAAAAAATAGTCCCCAAACAGCACATGATGCAAAGTTCAATTAAAGAAAAAAAGAGGTGCAAGATGGAATTGTCCTTCCATGTATAAACAGGACATGCACACTTTAACAAACCCATCATTTCAGCGACAGGGTCTGCCACACGACTGTGACTGAAATGACTGGTTGGTTTGGGCCCCCCACCAAAAAAGAAGCAATCAATCTCTCCTTGCACAAACTGGCTCTACAGAGGCAAGATGTCCACCCCCTCCTCATCGTCCGATTCCTCACCCCTTTCACTGTGTACATCCCCCTCCTCACAGATTATTAATCCGTCCCCACTGGAATCCACTATCTCAGGTCCCTGTGTACTTTCTGCAGTGATAGGGGCCCATACTTAGGGGTGTGACCAGCCTAGAAAGGGGGTGTGGCCAGCCTCCACAGAGGCTTGAAATGCACAATAGTCTATAATGCAACATATCTGCCACATATAATACAAGTGCACAGTCTGGAACCTGATCCCTAGATGAAGGAGTGGGCCCTCAGGCAGTGGGGCCCAACGGTGGTTTCCCCTGTACCCCTGTGGGCCAGTCCTACCCTGTGTACATCCCCCTCCTCACAGATTATTAATTCGTCCCCACTGGAATCCACCATCTCAGGTCCCTGTGTACTTTCTGGAGGCAATTGCTGGTGAATGTCTCCACGGAGGAATTAATTATAATTCATTTTGATGAACATCATCTTCTCCACATTTTGTGGAAGTAACCTCGTACGCCGATTGCTGACAAGGTGAGCGGCTGCACTAAACACTCTTTCGGAGTACACACTGGAGGGAGGGCAACTTAGGTAGAATAAAGCCAGTTTGTGCAAGGGCCTCCAAATTGCCTCTTTTTCCTGCCAGTATACGTACGGACTGTCTGACGTGCCTACTTGGATGCGGTCACTCATATAATCCTCCACCATTCTTTCAATGGTGACAGAATCATATGCAGTGACAGTAGACGACATGTCAGTAATCGTTGGCAGGTCCTTCAGTCCGGACCAGATGTCAGCACTCGCTCCAGACTGCCCTGCATCACCGCCAGCGGGTGGGCTAAGAATTCTTATACAAACAAAAAAGGAAGAAAAAACACTGCGCTAAAAATAAAGGCAAGTTTAGCCTAGAAATGCTGCTGAAGGAGGTGGAGTCACTACCTAACCCCACAAAAAGGTTTAAGCATAAAAAACAAAGTTTCCCCAGCGCAAATCATAGGGTAATCAAAACTATGAATCAAAAAAAATTTTTTTTTTTTTAATTAAAAACGTATGTTTATTTTGAAAAAAGGAAGAATTGATATCTATTCTAAAACAGCGTAAATATCTCACTGGTGAAACAACCTATTACCGGTAAACATATACAAAAGACAGACTACATATAACATAAAGGATGGATTTTCACCAATTATTGCTCAGTTCTTTCAAATACTTGTACAGTCTCTATATAATTAAATGCGATGAGGATGCGCTTCTCAGCGACTTGCTCCTTCCCCTAGAAATAGTCAATAAGCTGGTAGCACTGAATATTCCACGTCTGGTGATCTTAAACAGAGGGGAAGTGGATATTTCACAGCTGTTGATTTTTCAAAACCACTATGGGTGCTGTGTGCAATTAGTATGGTTGAAGCTGTGCTGATATACTAAAGGTCTCTTATGAACTCAGCTTCAACAAGGGTATTTTATCCTTCCCCTAAAAGCCTTTTCCTCGCAGCCCCAGTTGCGGGAGAATGTGAAGGAGGAGCTGTTGACGGGTCACGTTCCGCTTGACTTGACAATTTTCTCACCAGCAGGTCTTTGAACCTCTGCAGACTTGTGTCTGCCGGAAAGAGAGATCCAACGTAGGTTTTAAATCTAGGATCGAGCACGGTGGCCAAAATGTAGTGCTCTGATTTCAACAGATTGACCACCCGTGAATCCTGGTTAAGCGAATTTGGGGCTCCATCCACAAGTCCCACATGCCTAGCGGAATCGCTCTGTTTTAGCTCCTCCTTCAATCTCTCCAGCTTCTTCTGCAAAAGCCTGATGAGGGGAATGACCTGACTCAGGCTGGCAGTGTCTGAACTGACTTCACATGTGGCAAGTTCAAAGGGTTGCAGAACCTTGCACAACGTTGAAATCATTCTCCACTGCGCTTGAGTCAGGTGCATTCCCCCTCCTTTGCCTATATCGTAGGTAGCTGTATAGGCTTGAATGGCCTTTTGCTGCTCCTCCATCCTCTGAAGCATATAGAGGGTTGAATTCCACCTCGTTACCACCTAAACATGGGACGTGCTGGAATTTGCCCACATGTAATGCACGAACAATATTGCTGGCGTTGTCCGATGTCACAAATCCCAAGGAGAGTCCAATTGGGGTAAGCCATTTTGCGATGATGTTCCTCAGTTTCCGTAAGAGGTTGTCAGCTGTGTGCCTCTTCTGGAAAGCGGTGATACAAAGCGTAGCCTGCCTAGGAATGAGTTGGCGTTTGCGAGATGCTGCTACTGGTGCCGCCGCTGCTGTTCTTGCTGCGGGAGGCAATACTTCTACCCACTGGGCTGTCACAGTCATATAGTCCTTAGTCTGCCCTGCTCCACTTGTCCACATGTCCGTGGTTAAGTGGACATTGGGTACAACTGCATTTTTTAGGACACTGGTGACTCTTTTTCTGAGGTCTGTGTACATTCTCGGTATCACCTGCCTAGAGAAATGGAACCTAGATGGTATTTGGTACCGGGGACACAGTACCTCAAGCAAATCTCTAGTTTCCTGTGAATTAACGGTGGATACCGGAAACACGTTTAACACCGCCCGGGCTGCCAAGGCCTGAGTTATCCGCTTTGCAGCAGGATGACTGCTGTGATATTTCATCTTCCTCACAAAGGACTGTTGGACAGTCAATTGCTTACTGGAAGTAGTACAAGGGGTCTTCCGACTTCCCCTCTGGGATGACGATCGACTCCCAGCAGCAACAACAGCAGCGCCAGCAGCAGTAGGCATTACACTCAAGGATGCATCGGAGGAATCCCAGGCAGGAGAGGACTCGTCAGACTTGCCAGTGACATGGCCTGCAGGACTATTGGCGTTCCTGTCTAAGGAGGAAATTGACACTGAGGGAGTTGGTTGTGTGGTTTGCAGGAGCTTGGTTACAAGAGGAAGGGATTTAGTTGTCAGTGGACTGCTTCCGCTGTCACCCAAAGTTTTTGAACTTGTCAATGACTTCTGATGAATCCGCTCCAGGTGACGTATAAGGGAGGATGTTCCTAGGTGGTTAACGTCCTTACCCCTACTTATTACAGCTTGACAAAGGCAACACACGGCTTGACACCTGTTGTCCGCATTTCTGTTAAAATAATTCCACACCGACGAGGTGATTTTTTTTGCAATTTGACCAGGTATGTCAATGGCCATATTGGTCCCACGGACAACAGGTGTCTCCCCGGGTGCCTGACTTAAACAAACCACCTCACCATCAGAATACTCCTTATCAATTTCCTCCTCAGCGCTAGCAACACCCATATCCTCATCCTGGTGTACTTCAACAGTGACATCTTCAATTTGACTATCAGGAACTGGACAGTGGGTGCTCCTTCCAGCACTTGCAGGGGGCATGCAAATGGTGGAAGGCGCCACCTCTTCCCGTCCAGTGTTGGGAAGGTCAGGCATCGCAACGACACAATTGGACTCTCCTTGGGGATTTGTGATTTAGAAGAACGCACAGTTCTTTGCTGTGCTTTTGCCAGCTTAAGTCTTTTCATTTTTCTAGTGGGAGGATGATTGCTTCCATCCTCATGTGAAGCTGACCCACTAGTCATGAGGAACATAGGAGAGGGCCTCAGCCATTCCTTGCCACTCCGTGTCGTAAATGGCATATTGGCAAGTTTACGCTTCTCCTCAGACGCTTTTAATTTTGATTTTTGGGTCATTTTATTGAACTTTTGTTTTTTGGATTTTACATGCTCTCTACTATGATATTGGGAATCGGCCTTGGCAGACGACGTTGATGGCATTTCATCGTCTCGGCCATGACTAATGGCAGCAGCTTCAGCACGAGGTGGAAGTGGATCTTGATCTTTCCCTATTTTACCCTCCACATTTTTGTTCTCCATTTTTTAATGTGTGGAATTATATGCCAGTAATATACAGGTTGAGTATCCCATATCCAAATATTCCGAAATACGGAATATTCTGAAATACGGACTTTTTTGAGTGAGAGTGAGATAGTGAAACCTTTGTTTTTTGATGGCTCAATGTACACAAACTTTGTTTAATACACAAAGTTATTAATAATATTGTATTAAATGACCTTCAGGCTGTGTATATAAGGTGTATATGAAACATAAATGAATTGTGTGAATGTAGACACACTTTGTTTAATGCACAAAGTTATAAAAAATATTGGCTAAAATTACTTTCAGGCTGTGTGTATAAGGTGTATATGTAACATAAATACATTCTGTGCTTAGATTTAGGTCCCATCACCATGATATCTCATTATGGTATCTAATTATTCCAAAATACGGAAAACTCCGATATCCAAAATACCTCTGGTCCCAAGCATTTTGGATAAGGAATACTCAACCTGTATATCAATAGCAATGGCCTACTGTACCGTACTGCTATATATTATATACTGTTGGTCAGCAAAATTATGCACTGTCCTCCTACTATATACTGCGCATAACAACTAAAATGCACCACAGGTATGGATGGATAGTATACTTGACGACACAGAGGTAGGTAGAGCAGTGGACTACTGTACCGTACTGCTATATATTATATACTGGTGGTCAGCAAAATTATGCACTGTCCTCCTACTACTGCGCACAACAACTAAAATGCACCACAGGTATGGATGGATAGTATACTTGATGACACAGAGGTAGGTAGAGCAGTGGACTACTGTACTGTACTGCTATATATTATATACTGGTGGTCAGCATAAGTCACCCATGCCTTTATTCTGAGGCACTTAACATTAACACTTAGCTAGCTTATCACTATGAAATAACCACACGGACACCAACTGCTAGATTTAAAAGGTCAAAATGGTATTTATTGTTCGATGACCTGTCATTTAAGCTAAATATTGGAGGATGGCGAGAAAAGGCGCTACCAATTCACCAGCACCAGTCAACTATAATAAACCAATAAAACTAGGAGGGGACTCACAACCGCCTCCTTAAACATAACCTGCACTGCGCAGGACTCACCCCCCTTACTCTAGCAGAGCCTTGGACAAACCTGCACGGGAACATCCGTAGTCCACCCGCAAGGGGAGGGCACACTCGCTGTTCTATCAAAAGGGGGTGCCCCACAGTGACCACTTATGTAACTTTTGACCGCTGGCTGGTAGCGACTTTCCGCCCATCTGGCTATCAAAGCCTGCTTGAAATTGAAAGGCCGTCCGAAAAGCGGACCGAAAGCACCAAATTAAAGGGCGGGTGGGAGGGCATCCGAAGTAAACTGCTAAGAGGAAGATGGCTGCCTACACCCAGGCCTATATACCCCTGTATATACTCCTCCTACCTACACCTGATAGGCACCCTGAATCACCTGACCCCAACTGTCCATCACTAAGGCTAGCCCTGCCTACCTTAGCCAAATGTCATAAAAATTCCGGGTGCTTATGTGGCTTCGAGCCTATGCGGATCTCTGCCTGCTTAAGTCACCCATGCCTTTATTCTGACGCACTTAACATTAACACTTAGCTAGCTTATCACTATGAAATAACCACACGGACACCAACTGCTAGATTTAAAAGGTCAAAATGGTATTTATTGTTCGATGACCTGTCATTTAAGCTAAATATTGGAGGATGGCGAGAAAAGGCGCTACCAACTCACCAGCACCAGTCAACTATAATAAACCAATAAAACTAGGAGGGGACTCACAACCGCCTCCTTAAACATAACCCGCACTGCGCAGGACTCACCCCCCTTACTCTAGCAGAGCCTTGGACAAACCCGCACGGGAACATCCGCTGTCCACCCGCAAGGGGAGGTTTACACTCGCTGTTCTATCAAAAGGGGGTGCCCCACAGTGACCACTTATGTAACTTTTGACCGCTGGCTGGTAGCGACTTTCCGCCACAACAAGGATTTTCGACAGCAAAACCCGCAGACCGCCATCCAACCAAACCAAAGGAAAAACTCAACCCGACAAAACTCGAAAGATATTTTCTAAGAACACACCAATACCCGCAGGGGAAAGGTGCACCCCGTCCTCCTTATAAAACTGCACCTTGCGAAGAACTAAAAACGGGTGCCTAACAACCAAACCCCCTATCGCCTGCACCTACCCTGACACTGCAGAATTAACTTTCTTCCTAGCTTTTCCAATTGCAGAAAAAACGAACAGCACACCGCCATTGGAAACGGGGCACTATGTCAGTAACGCGACCAAGTCCGCCTTGATACTCCGGATGAGGTCGATGCCTTTGACTCGACCCATATCATTCCCCCCGATGTGAATAAAATCCAGCCAGGCCGTCCCCACCTTCGGTCGTGGCGAAACAGCAGACTAAGTAACCTCTAACACCCAACCATCTGACTACCTTGTCCCTAAAGACCTCACCCGTTCGCCCCGCCATAGGATGCCTCCCAAGCCGCTGTAAAGGAAAATTCCTACCGTCAGCAGATTATTCAAGCACCGCAACATAACGAAAACATGCATAATAAAGAACCCAAGAGAAGGAGAAAACTCAAAAAACCTCCCGTGAACCGTGAGTGAAATGCCAATTGTAATTCGGCCCCCTCGGAGGAAAATTTAAAAATTCACTTCACACCCTCCATTCCTGAACGCTGGCCGTTCAAGAACCGACGGGTAAAAACGCGTTTTTGGGTTCGCGCAACCGGCGCAACAAATCACAACTTAACATCTGACTTCCCAACAGCCAGGTCGCAAAACCTGCCAACTGAAACCGGGCTTCCGCGACCCAGGCCGGCGTCCTACCCGCATAGGCAGGACCCACTCACCGCGGACAGCGTTCAGGACTGCCGCCACCAGGCCACATGGCCACCAGCGAAACCGAGGCAACAGGCCACCGTAACTCCTAGTCAACGAGCTTCCACAGGAAGGGCAGAACCGGTAAACCCCCTTCTGCCGCCTCAGGAACCAGCTCCCGAAACTTACCAAACTCAAAACGGGACAGCGCATCAGCGATTCTATTGCCAACCCCCGGGACATGCGCAGCCGTTAAATGCATATTATGCCTCAGGTATTTTAGCACTAACAAACGCAACAGGCACAAAGCTTGCGGAGAGGACGAACGTTGGTTATTAACTGCGTGTACGACACCCAGATTGCCGCAGCGGAAACAATACTCCGATCCGGCAAGCTGGGTAACCACAATTCAACCGCCACTAACAACGAGAACAATTCCAAAAGAAGCAAGTTCTTTGTGAACCGCTGGAAACCCATGACAACGGCCAAGGAGCGGCGCACCACTCCCACCTGAAAAAAGCCCCGAAGCCCGAATCGCCGGCAGCATCATTAAACAGCTGCAAAGCGGCGTTGGAACAGCGCTCCGCTGGCCCTAACACCTCCCGGTTAAAGGAAACCAAAAATGTGGATCCGATTTGCAAGTCTTCCCTAATTTCGCGCGAAATATACACCGTATGGTGAGGCTTGCGAACCCCTGCCACAGACCTCTCAAGTCTACGGCAGAACATGCGCCCCATGGGTATGATCCTGCACGCAAAGTTGAAAAACCCCAGTAATGACTGCACTCGTTGTAACCTGACCCTACGGCTAAAAAGGCATTGCTCTATAAGACCCCGCAATTTGTGCACCCTATCGGCGGGAAGCCGGCAGCAACCGGCCTCCGCATCGATTTCAATGCCCAAATAACTGAGGCAAACCGTGGGCACCTCGGTCTTACCCGAGGCCACGGGCACCCCCAGCCGCCGAACAAACGCTGAGCCAAACCCAGGACATCCCCGCGAACCGGACTGTCCCTCGGACCCTCAAAGAGAAAATCGTCCCTGTAGTGGGCAACCCCCGGGTGACCGGAGGCAGACACCACGCACCAACCAAAAAGAACTGAAATTCTCAAAATAGGCACAAGAAACAGAATAACCCATCGGCAAGCACCGATCAACCTAGAACTCCCCCCCCCTAACCGAAAACTGAGGAAACGAAGGGAATCGGGGTGAATGGGCAGCAGGCGGAAAGCAGACTCAATGTCCAGCTTGGCCAGGAGGGCGCCGGGGCCCGCCGATTTGACCAACCGAAGGGCCTCGTCAAAGGATTGGTACCGCACCCTGCAAGATTCTGCCGGTGAGAGACCACTGAAGGGAAATCGCGCGCGGACTTCGAATTGCGCCTGGAGACAACGAGGACTGAATCTGGAATGGGAAGCCTGAAACCGTGACGGAAACCGTCTAACAAAAACAGGCCGGAAGTGAGGTCGGGGTAAGCACCCAACCACTCGGTCCATTCCGGGCTGTTAATGGGGGAAAAACGCCTTACCTTCCACTTCCAAGCACCCCGGCAGCCTCCGAGGGCCGGGACCCGGGAGTGGAATTGCAATCCTTGGCCGGGTGTCCCCCGCTGCCCACCTTGCAGGAGTGGCGAAAACGGCAGTTCGAAAACCCGGGAACACTTGCCAACATTGAAAGCGAAGTATTTCCTTTGTTCCCCAGAGTCGGGCTCGGACGAACACCCAATCCTGATTTACCGCCTTGGGACTCTGGGAGGGGCCTATTATGTTGCGTGACCACCACCCATACTTCAACGTCCCCGAAACCCAAGGGTAGCGCAGGGTTACCGTCTTGGTTGCGATGGAATTTCTCGTCGCAATCCCGCCCCGCGCAACCCTTGGAGGTCAAGCACATCTCGTGCACCAGGGATAAATATTTGACCGTATTATGATACTCCGCCTCGTCTCGGCGTAGCACGCCGTAAATACTAAAAACCCTCGGAGCCACTGATGAAAATTGCGAAATGCATTTTCCCCAATGCCCCCGGCTTTCCTAGCCTTATCGAAAGCCCTCCGCATGTCATCCATAAGGGTGAACATGTCTACATATTTACCCTACCAAATTTTCTCCCTCATCCGCTTACGCAAACCCCTGGTGACCGCAGTGTTTGCGCAGTGCACCCTTTCCGTAAAAACGCGGAGGGACTGCCGCGGAGGGTCCGACGCGACCGTCGAACCCTTGCCCTTCACCTTCCTATCTTTCGTGAGTATGCGATGCACAATGAGCCTGGCTAATTTACGCGGGAGCCTAGGAGACCCGGAAAACATCATCAAAAGACGAGCTGGAAGAAAAGCTATCAGAAAAAGAAGAAGGATTAAATATCTCACCAGTTCCAGCAGGACCTCCCACCTCTTCGGACGTGGCGGCGGGGCCGGGCAGCACGTCTTCAGGGACCCGAGATCCCCCCAGCTTTGCCTGTTCGCACCTGCTCGCTCTGTGCTGCCAATCCCATCTGCGTTGCACTGGACGCTGCTACCGCCCTGGCTCCAGACGATCCTAACACATCGACACCTGACGGGGAGACAACAGGGGGGGGGGGGGAGGTACAAAAGCGGCAGCCGCCGGAGGGGGACCAGGAGGCAATGGAGGGGGGGGAAACAGAAAGATGGGGTGGCTGGAAAAAAGGGGGGCAGGCGCGGCAGACGATTCCGCGCGCCCCGCGCCCACGGCCGCACCAAGGGAGGGAGGCCCGATGGCCGGAGCGGCAAAACCTGGGTGACAAGCGAACGGAGCCCGCGGAAACATCCCCGACCAATAATGCGTCTGCGTAAGACCCCTGAAAAGGGCCCAACCCCGGACCCGTCGGGAATGCGCAAACGCCGGCGGCAAATAGGGGACAGAAAGGGGGGGGGGGGGGCGGCCCTCCTGGCATTCAGGGAGGTCATGACCGGGAATTGTAGCGCACCCGACCCGGCCACCGACACAGACGCAGCCGGCAGGAAACCCGTGGGCGAAGCCTGAGACCCACCGCCCGTTGCCGGTAACGAAGCGGCCTTGGTATTGTGGACTGACCCCATCTGCTGTACCATTAGCTGGCCAACAGATGGCGTCACATTGCCGGGCCACAGGCCACCGCACGATGGCAGCAGGATCTGGACACCGGGAGCGCACCCGGATGGATCCCAGCTACCTGCCCGTCCATCCCCGATGCCGCGGCCCCCAAGCTCACCACCGGAGCGGGAACCAGGGGAACGGCGGGGGGAAAAGAGGTACCGACCCCACCCCCAGATGCGTTGTTAAAAGCGGGCCCCGCCCCCCGAGCTGCGCCCGAAATTGCTGCCCGGGAAACTAAACCCTCCACCAGCCAGGCACCCGCAGGGGAACTGCCTGGGGAGAGCCCCGCATTACCGCGCCGCTGTGCGGCGTCACTGGACCCATTCAGCGGGTCACGTGACCCACTCAATGCAGCCGCGAGGAGGGAGGACGGAAAGACCAGGGAGGCCGGAGACCCGTCACGCGCGACACTACCTCCGCGCCGAGCTCCGACCGCAGCTGCTGCCGGGGAGACACCGCCGCCCAAGGAGAGCAGCAACAGTTCTCCTGCGGGCTGAACAGCGGGAGGGGGAACCACCCGCGGCTGGCGGTAACCAGCCGCCGTGAGCGGGCGGGCAGCCTCAGCAAGGCGCCGGGGAGGGGGCGCTGATCTTCGCGGACGGGGATTGTGCAAAGGGGGGAAACAGTGAGGGCAACAGCACAAAATAATGCAGGTGAAAGGGAAAGAGAACGTGACAGGGAATACAAGAAATCACTGTAATGCAAATGACACTCCTTACTGCATCCGAAGAAAACTGCTAAGAGGAAGATGGCTACCTACACCCAGGCCTATATACCCCTGTATATACTCCTCCTACCTACACCTGATAGGCACCCTGAATCACCTGACCCCAACTGTCCATCACTAAGGCTAGCCCTGCCTACCTTAGCCAAATGTCATAAAAATTCCGGGTGCTTATGTGGCTTCGAGCCTATGCGGATCTCTGCCTGCTAAATTATGCACTGTCCTCCTACTACTGCGCACAACAACTAAAATGCACCACAGGTATGGATGGATAGTATACTTGACGACACAGAGGTAGGTAGAGCAGTGGACTACTGTACTGTACTGCTATATATTATATACTGGTGGTCAGCAAAATTCTGCACTGTCCTCCTACTACTGCGCACAACAACTAAAATGCACCACAGGTATGGATGGATAGTATACTTGACGACACAGAGGTAGGTAGAGCAGTGGACTACTGTACCGTACTGCTATATATTATATACTGGTGGTCAGCAAAATTATGCACTGTCCTCCTACTACTGCGCACAACAACTAAAATGCACCACAGGTATGGATGGATAGTATACTTGACGACACAGAGGTAGGTAGAGCAGTGGACTACTGTACCGTACTGATATAATACTGGTGGTCACTGGTCAGCAAAACTCTGCACTGTCCTCCTACTATATAATACTGGTGGTCCCCAGTCCCCACAATAAAGCACACTGAGCACAGATATTTGCAGCACACTGAGCACAGATATGGAGCTTTTTTCAGGCAGAGAACATAGATATTTTCAGCACACTGAGCACAGATATTTGCAAGCACACTGAGCACTGATATTTGCAGCACACTGAGCACAGATATTTGCAGCACTCTGAACAAAACTGAGAGAACGCTGCACATGTCAGCAGACGTTTAACATGACTATTATAATATATGACTTATGACCTTGGGGATAGCATAGTATTGGATAAAAACAAAATCTCACACCTACTGGGACAGTGCCATTACGTAACATCCACAAGTGGCTGCAAATGGGCCATTAGAGATATATGAAGGGCGCTGTCTAGATAGGCCTATAATGTTCCTAATGAAATCCTTTATGTGCGGCTGCACCTATGACATCTCCTTGGAGTTGTTTGGTGAGCCTATAATGTTGCAAATTAAATCCTTTATTCTCTCTCTCTCTGCCTGCCTAAATCCCAGTGTGCCAGTGTTGCACGCTGATCCATTTTTATTAATATGTAGAGATGTAAGAGAATAAAATTGTGCTTTAATCATTACTTTTGTTTTTATCCAATACTATATACAGATGTAGCCATGCTGATCATGGCTACAACTGAGGGAAACGTGCACCCTCGATGCAGCTATGCGCACCTGTGCCTAGCCATGTCGTGTTGCGGCATTTGGCGACCCCATCCATGTGAATGGGGCACACACATGTCTTAGACGTCCAGACGTACGCGGTGCGGTCGCGCCTAACAAGGCACAATCGCCTTAAGATGTAGCCACAACGAGAATGGCTACATTTGTACAGTTGTAATTCCTGTTAACGTCAGAAATGAATGCTATGGTGGTTATGACTGTCCCCCTCACTCCCACTCAGGGTTGGACTGGCCCATAGGGGTATAGGGGAAACCACCGGTGGGCCCTACTGCCTGGGGGCCCACCTCCTCGTCTATGGATCAGGTCCCGTCTGTGCACTTGAATTGTACATTATACATATTATCTACAGTGCATTGCAGTTATTAATCTGGTACATTATAATGCATGCACTAGCAGTATTTACTATATATACTTATCATGGGGTCTATACCATGTTAGCCAAGCCTCTGTGGCAGCAGGCCACACCCCTAAGCATGGGCCTTTACCTCTGCATTCTCCCGGTGGGCCCATCTCTTGCTCTCTTTTTTCACTCTCTCACCATTGACGTATAGGTGCATTTTTCTCCTACAGGGTAAATAGGTCAAAATATCAGATTTGAGGTGACAGATGGGAAGACTGGGTTAGGCAAGGTTAGTTGGTGGGCGGGTGGTCTGGGCAAACTAGGGACGTGCAGTCAGGGGAGGCAGTGCCTCCCCTGTCATTAATGATTAAAATAATATAAAGAAGATACTTATAACACATATTCTGTGTCATAAGTATCTCCTTTATATTAATCTAATCATTATCCCTGTTTAAATGTGTTTGGGAGGCACCAATCGTGGTGCCTCCCATTGTGAATGGGTAAGGGTGTGGCAGCGGGGGGGGGCGGGGGTGGATGGGGAATAGCAATGGGCATTAAAAGTCCATTGGAAATGCATGGGAAAGCGGCACCATTAGAGGTGCTGCTTTCATACAGGGACGTGCTTTCAACCCATGAAAGCACGCCCCTGTCAGTGAGGCCACAGTATGGGTGCGCAGAGGTGCGGGCGTCAGTGGCAGTGAGAGTATTAGTGGCACTGCCATTCTGCAGAGTTTGGCAGCGGAGCGGTACCAATTTCAAAAATGGCACCTCAGCATAATTTTTGAAATTCAAGATGGCAACCACGAGCCAATTACGGCTCGCTGCGTCATCACCCCACCCCCTCCGGCTGACTTATATAAGTCAGCGCAAGGCATCGGCGTCAGTCCGATGGCGGAAGAGCTCCTAAAGAAAGAAGACGCTGGAAGTCATGGATAGGCGGCAGCCATGCAAATGAGCTTAAAGGCCGCCGCCCCCAGGTGAAGACCCTGACTAATAAACTTTTTTTTAAAGACGGAGTGGTGTTTTTATTTTAATATTTTCTTTACAGGTGGACTACAGGTGCCAGTGGGTTCTTTATGTATGGACATGCTGGCACTTGTGGTTCTCCAAGTGCTATTCAAAAAAGCTTAACAGCCACCGCCCACCAGGTGAAGACGCTGGAAGCCCTGGGAAGGCGGCAGCCATGCAAAAGAGATTAAAGGTCGCTGCCTCCCAGGTAAAGACACTGGAGAAAGATGACGGAAGCCCTGTGGAGGCGGCGGCCCCCCAGGTGAAGACGGCGGAAGCCCTGGAGAGGCAGCGGCCATGCAAAAGAGCTTAAATGCCGCCGCCCCCAGGTGAAGACGCCGGAAGCCCTGGGGAGGTGGCAGCCATGCAAAAAAGCTTAAAGGCCGCTGCCTCTCAGATGAAGATGCCGGAAGCCCTGGGGAGGTGGCGGCCCCCCAGGTGAAGACGGCGGAAGCCCTGGAGAGGCAGCGGCCATGCAAAAGAGCTTAAATGCCGCCACCCCCAGGTGAAGACCCTGACTAATAAACTTTATTATTTTAATATTTTCTTTACAGGTGCACTACAGGTGCCAGCGGGCCCTTTATGTCCGGACATGCTGGCACTTGTGGTTCTCCAAGTGCTATGCAAAAGAGCTTAACAGCCGCCGCCCACCAGGTGAAGAAGCTGGAAGCCCTGGGAAGGCGGCAGCCATGCAAAAGAGCTTAAAGGACGCTGCCTCCCAGGTGAAGACGCCGGAAGCCCTGGGGAGGTGGCGGCCCACCAGGTGAAGACGCCGGAAGCCCTGGGGAGGCGGCAGCCATGCAAAAGAGCTTAAAGGCTGCTGCCTCTCAGGTGAAGACGCCGGAAGCCCTGGGGAGGCGGCGGCACCCCCAGGTGAAGGTGTCGGAAGCCCTGGAGAGGCGGTGGCCATGCAAAAGTGCTTAAAGGCCGCTGCCTCCCAGGTGAAGACGCCGGAAAAAGACGACAGAAGCCCTGGGAAGGCGGCGGCCCCCCAGGTGAAGATGCCGGAAGCCCTGGAGAGGCGGTGGCCATGCAAAAGAGCTTAAAGACCGCCGCCCCCAGGTGAAGACCCTGACTAATAAACTTTTTTTTAAAGACGGTGTGGTGTTTTTATTTTAATATTTTCTTTACAGGTGGACTACAGGTGCCAGCGGGCACTTTATGTCCGACATGCTGGCACTTGTTGTTCTCCAAGTGCTATGCAAAATAGTTTAACAGCCGCTGCCCACCAGGTGAAGAAGCAGAAAGCCCTGGGAAGGCGGCAGCCATGCAAAAGAGCTTAAAGGCCGCTGCCTCCCAAGTGAAGACGCCGGAAAAAGACGCCGGAAGTCCTGGGGAGATGGCGGCCTTCCAGGTGAAGACGCCGGAAGCCCTGGAGAGGCGGCGGCCATGCAAAAGAGCTTAAAAGCCGCCGCCCCCAGGTGAAGACCCTGACTAATAAACTTTTTTTGAAGACAGTGTGGTGTTTTTATTTTAATATTTTCTTTACAGGTGGACTACAGGTGCCAGCGGGCCCTTTATGTCTGGACATGCTGGCACTTGTGCTTCTCCAAGTGCCAGCATGCTGGGGCAGAATTGCTGGGACCTGTAGGCCACTTGTAAAGAACAATATTAACAATGAACCCTGCACTCACCGCCACCAGGGGTGCAGGGCATGGCACTGGGCTATCAGCTCGGGAGGGGGGACTCCATTTTAATTTTTTGGGGTCCCCTCTTCCCGGGGAATTCCAGCCCTGGGCTGACGAGCTTGGGGGGCAGATTAATGCTATGACAGGGGGACCCACACTGAGTGTCTCCCCTGCTATGGCATTATCCCCCCTGGCTGGTTCTGCCTGGTGCTGGTTTTAGCAATGTATAGGGGACTACACTTCCCCCCCACTCTATGGGGGGGAGGGGGGAAGAGGAGGATGGTTAGCTGCCAGTGCCTCCCCAGCCACTGACCTCACCGCACGTCACTGGGGCAAACTCTGCATAGTCTCTTAATGCCTAGAGGTACGGGCAGTCCTTTAGCCATAGGTCCCCAGAGTTTCCCACCACAAGGGGGTTTTTCCTCTCCTGAGTGCTGAAGTATGACTTCATTAGTCATGAGGTTCCCGCCATCTTGTTCCTCTTATAGGACAAGTTTGTAAGATTACTGGACCAATCTTAGTCTGAAATTCCCTATTTTAGAATGCAGAGTAAATAATAATATTAATAATTACAAAATAATAATAATAATAATAATCATCATCATCATCATCATAAGAAGAAGAAGAAGACAAAGAAGAAGACGAGGAAAAGAAGAAAAAGAAGTAGAACAAAAATAGGCAAAATTTTACTTAAAATAAAAATAGACATTTATTTTTTAAATATATTTTGTTTGAAGTTGTCTTAATAAATAAATTCTCTCAAAAGGTGCAGAAATTACACATATTTAGGGAGACAAATATATTAGGAGAGTTTAGAACCATGCATTGTTTATTCTACACAAGAGAGTACCATGTGAGGCAGCCATTTTGGGTCCACTACATAGATTACACTGTGCAATAAGTAAAACATGGCAGTAAGGCATACAAAGGTAAAATGAAAAGCAACTAACTGGACACCTAGTTTGCAACTTACACAGTAAGGAAAATGGTCTTACTCTATAATTGCTTTTAGATATCTTTCTCCTTTATAACTATTTTAAAGTGAGCTGAGGGGAAAATAACAATAGAGGGTCCAGTTACAGTATAAAATAATAAAGAAAAATTATCTGGCCAAAAAATAAAAATGTCTAATCACTGTTACACACTGGTTCTCACTGAGCGGAGGTTGAGATGAGAGGGGTGTTATTCGGCAGGATCACTGGAAGTGTTGTGGATCTCTGATAATCTCTGGTCTCTGAGGAGTTAAGTGAAAAACTACTGTCTCCCACTGTGATTCTCTAAGACACTGACAAGTTGCCGCCGCATTTATGTGCAGGATTTAGGTCAGCAGCCATCTTGGTACAGGGAGTGAAGCCTTCCTGAAGGAACAGTATGGAATCTGAGCAGTAGCGCTCTCCCCTTTCAACACTTTTTACATACAAATAGGATAACAATGATAAAACTCCCAAATAGTCATCTAAATGGGATGTAGTCACCATCCCGGTGGTCAGCATACCACCACCGGGATCCCGGCAACCAAATTCTGTCAGTAGGGCCGAGGACTATTCCCACTAGTTGGTGTCCATGACACCCATAGACTGGGAATAGAACCTGTGGCGAGCGCAACAAGCCACCAAGACCGCAGCGTGAAGCCCGCATAAAGGGGCTTCGTTTCGCTTGCCCCTCTCCCGGCATGCTGGCTGTCAGGATCCCGTCATCGGTATGCAGATCGCCAGGATCCCGGCCGCCGGTCAACAACGCATCTGAATTATTACTTGTGCCTGGTGTAGGATTTTAAAATATGTGTAATTTACTGTATACAAGGATATAAAACCTTAAAGGAACTGAGCTCTAAGGTGTATTACATGTAGTTAAAAAATAAGAATTTACTCACTGGTAATTCTATTTCTCGTAGTCCGTAGTGGATGCTGGGAACTCCATAAGGACCATGGGGAATAGACGGGCTCCGCAGGAGACTGGGCACTCTAAAAGAAAGATTAGGTACTATCTGGTGTGCACTGGCTCCTCCCTCTATGCCCCTCCTCCAGACCTCAGTTAGGGAAACTGTGCCCGGAAGAGCTGACACAACAAGGAAAGGATTTGGAATCCAGGGTAAGACTCATACCAGCCACACCAATCACACTGTACAACTTGTGATAACCATACCCAGTTAACAGTATGAACAACAACTGAGCCTCCTTTTACGGATGGCTCATAACAATAACCCTTTAGTGAAGCAATAACTATATACATGTATTGTTGCAGAGAGTCCGCACTTGGGACGGGCGCCCAGCATCCACTACGGACTACGAGAAATAGAATTACCGGTGAGTAAATTCTTATTTTCTCTGACGTCCTAGTGGATGCTGGGAACTCCGTAAGGACCATGGGGATTATACCAAAGCTCCCAAACGGGCGGGAGAGTGCGGATGACTCTGCAGCACCGAATGAGCAAACTCAAGGTCCTCCTCAGCCAGGGTATCAAACTTGTAGAATTTAGCAAATGTGTTTGAACCCGACCAAGTAGCAGCTCGGCAAAGCTGTAAAGCCGAGACCCCTCGGGCAGCCGCCCAAGAAGAGCCCACCTTCCTTGTGGAATAGGCTTTTACTGATTTAGGATGCGGCAGTCCAGCCGCAGAATGTGCCAGCTGAATCGTGCAACAGATCCAGCGAGCAATAGTTTGCTTTGAAGCAGGAGCACCCAGCTTGTTGGGTGCATGCAGGATAAATAGCGAGTCAGTTTTCCTGACTCCAGCCGTCCTGGAAACATAAATTTTCAAAGCCCGGACTACGTCCAGCAACTTGGAATCCTCCAAGTCCCGAGTAGCCGCAGGCACCACAATAGGTTGGTTCAAATGAAACGCTGATACCACCTTTGGGAGAAATTGGGGACGAGTCCTCAATTCTGCCCTGTCCATATGGAAGATCAGATACGGGCTTTTACATGACAAAGCCGCCAATTCTGACACACGCCTAGCTGAAGCTAAGGCCAACAGCATGACCACCTTCCACGTGAGATACTTTAGCTCCACGGTCCTAAGTGGCTCAAACCAGTGTGATTTCAGGAAATCCAACACAACGTTAAGATCCCAAGGTGCCACTGGAGGCACAAAAAGGGCTGAATATGCAGCACTCCCTTTACAAACGTCTGAACTTCAGGCAGTGAAGCCAGTTCTTTTTGAAAGAAAATAGATAGGGCCGAAATCTGGACCTTTATGGACCCCAATTTTAGGCCCATAGTCACCCCTGACTGTAGGAAGTTCAGAAATCGACCCAGCTGGAGTTCCTCTGTTGGGGCCTTCCTGGCCTCACACCAAGCGACATATTTCCGCCATATGCGGTGATAATGCTTTGCTGTCACATCCTTCCTAGCTTTTATCAGCGTAGGAATCACTTCATCTGGAATGCCCTTTTCCGTTAGGATCCGGCGTTCAACCGCCATGCCGTCAAACGCAGCCGCGGTAAGTCTTGGAACAGACAGGGCCCCTGCTGTAACAGGTCCTGTCTGAGAGGCAGAGGCCATGGGTCCTCTGAGATCATTTCTTGTAGTTCTGGGTAGAGATGAGCGGGTTCGGTTTCTCTGAATCCGAACCCGCCAGAACTTCATGTTTTTTTTCACGGGTCCGAGCGACTCGGATCTTCCCGCCTTGCTCGGTTAACCCGAGCGCGCCCGAACGTCATCATGACGCTGTCGGATTCTCGCGAGGCTCGGATTCTATCGCGAGACTCGGATTCTATATAAGGAGCCGCGCGTCGCCGCCATTTTCACACGTGCATTGAGATTGATAGGGAGAGGACGTGGCTGGCGTCCTCTCCGTTTAGAATTAGAATAGATTAGAGAGACACTTGATTTACTAATTTTGGGGAGCATTAGGAGTACTCAGTAGTGTACAGTGCAGAGTTTTGCTGATAGTGACCAGTGACCACCACTTTTATTTATAATCCGTTCTCTGCCTGAAAAAAGCGATACACAGCACACAGTGACTCAGTCACATACCATATCTGTGTGCACTGCTCAGGCTCAGGCCAGTGTGCTGCATCATCTATTATCTATATATAATATTATATATATCTGTCTGACTGCTCAGCTCACACAGCTTATAATTGTGGGGGAGACTGGGGAGCACTACTGCAGTGCCAGTTATAGGTTATAGCAGGAGCCAGGAGTACATAATATATTATATAGTGAGTGACCACCAGACACACAGTGCAGTTTATTTAATATATCCGTTCTCTGCCTGAAAAAAGCGATACACACAGTGACTCAGTCAGTCACATACCATATCTGTGTGCACTGCTCAGGCTCAGGCCAGTGAGCTGCATCATCTATATATATATTATATATCTGTCTGACTGCTCAGCTCACACAGCTTATAATTGTGGGGGAGACTGGGGAGCACTACTGCAGTGCCAGTTATAGGTTATAGCAGGAGCCAGGAGTACATAATATTATATTAAAATTAAACAGTGCACACTTTTGCTGCAGGAGTGCCACTGCCAGTGTGACTAGTGACCAGTGACCTGACCACCAGTATATAATATTAGTAGTATACTATCTCTTTATCAACCAGTCTATATTAGCAGCAGACACAGTACAGTGCGGTAGTTCACGGCTGTGGCTACCTCTGTGTCGGCACTCGGCAGCCCGTCCATAATTGTATATACCACCTAACCGTGGTTTTTTTTTCTTTCTTTATACATACATACTAGTTACGAGTATACTATCTCTTTATCAACCAGTCTATATATTAGCAGCAGACACAGTACAGTGCGGTAGTTCACGGCTGTGGCTACCTCTGTGTCGGCACTCGGCAGCCCGTCCATAATTGTATATACCACCTAACCGTGGTTTTTTTTTCTTTCTTTATACATACATACTAGTTACGAGTATACTATCTCTTTATCAACCAGTCTATATATTAGCAGCAGACACAGTACAGTGCGGTAGTTCACGGCTGTGGCTACCTCTGTGTCGGCACTCGGCAGCCCGTCCATAATTGTATATACCACCTAACCGTGGTTTTTTTTTCTTTCTTTATACATACATACTAGTTACGAGTATACTATCTCTTTATCAACCAGTCTATATATTAGCAGCAGACACAGTACAGTGCGGTAGTTCACGGCTGTGGCTACCTCTGTGTCGGCACTCGGCAGCCCGTCCATAATTGTATATACCACCTAACCGTGGTTTTTTTTTCTTTCTTTATACATACATACTAGTTACGAGTATACTATCTCTTTATCAACCAGTCTATATATTAGCAGCAGACACAGTACAGTGCGGTAGTTCACGGCTGTGGCTACCTCTGTGTCGGCACTCGGCAGCCCGTCCATAATTGTATATACCACCTAACCGTGGTTTTTTTTTCTTTCTTTATACATACATACTAGTTACGAGTATACTATCTCTTTATCAACCAGTCTATATATTAGCAGCAGACACAGTACAGTGCGGTAGTTCACGGCTGTGGCTACCTCTGTGTCGGCACTCGGCAGCCCGTCCATAATTGTATATACCACCTAACCGTGTTTTTTTTTTCTTTCTTTATACATACATACTAGTTACGAGTATACTATCTCTTTATCAACCAGTCTATATATTAGCAGCAGACACAGTACAGTGCGGTAGTTCACGGCTGTGGCTACCTCTGTGTCGGCACTCGGCAGCCCGTCCATAATTGTATATACCACCTAACCGTGGTTTTTTTTTCTTTCTTTATACATACATACTAGTTACGAGTATACTATCTCTTTATCAACCAGTCTATATTAGCAGCAGACACAGTACAGTGCGGTAGTTCACGGCTGTGGCTACCTCTGTGTCGGCACTCGGCAGCCCGTCCATAATTGTATATACCACCTAACCGTGGTTTTTTTTTCTTTCTTTATACATACATACTAGTTACGAGTATACTATCTCTTTATCAACCAGTCTATATATTAGCAGCAGACACAGTACAGTGCGGTAGTTCACGGCTGTGGCTACCTCTGTGTCGGCACTCGGCAGCCCGTCCATAATTGTATATACCACCTAACCGTGGTTTTTTTTTCTTTCTTTATACATACATACTAGTTACGAGTATACTATCTCTTTTTCTTTGCGTCATGTGCTGTTTGGGGAGGGTTTTTTGGAAGGGACATCCTACGTGACACTGCAGTGCCACTCCTAAATGGGCCCGGTGTTTGTGTCGGCCACTACGGTCGCTAATCTTACTCACACAGCTACCTCATTGCGCCTCTTTTTTTCTTTGCGTCATGTGCTGTTTGGGGAGGGTTTTTTGGAAGGGACATCCTACGTGACACTGCAGTGCCACTCCTAGATGGGCCCGGTGTTTGTGTCGGCCACTAGGGTTGCTAATCTTACTCACACAGCTACCTCATTGCGCCTCTTTTTTTCTTTGCGTCATGTGCTGTTTGGGGAGGGTTTTTTGGAAGGGCCATCCTGCGTGACACTGCAGTGCCACTCCTAGATGGGCCCGGTGTTTGTGTCGGCCACTAGGGTCGCTAATCTTACTCACACAGCTACCTCATTGCGCCTCTTTTTTTCTTTGCGTCATGTGCTGTTTGGGGAGGGTTTTTTGGAAGGGCCATCCTGCGTGACACTGCAGTGCCACTCCTAGATGGGCCCGGTGTTTGTGTCGGCCACTAGGGTCGCTAATCTTACTCACACAGCTACCTCATTGCGCCTCTTTTTTTCTTTGCGTCATGTGCTGTTTGGGGAGGGTTTTTTGGAAGGGCCATCCTGCGTGACACTGCAGTGCCACTCCTAGATGGGCCCGGTGTTTGTGTCGGCCACTAGGGTCGCTAATCTTACTCACACAGCTACCTCATTGCGCCTCTTTTTTTCTTTGCGTCATGTGCTGTTTGGGGAGGGTTTTTTGGAAGGGACATCCTGCGTGACACTGCAGTGCCACTCCTAGATGGGCCCGGTGTTTGTGTCGGCCACTAGGGTCGCTTATCTTACTCACACAGCGACCTCGGTGCAAATTTTAGGACTAAAAATAATATTGTGAGGTGTGAGGTATTCAGAATAGACTGAAAATGAGTGTAAATTATGGTTTTTGAGGTTAATAATACTTTGGGATCAAAATGACCCCCAAATTCTATGATTTAAGCTGTTTTTTAGTGTTTTTTGAAAAAAACACCCGAATCCAAAACACACCCGAATCCGACAAAAAAAATTCGGTGAGGTTTTGCCAAAACGCGGTCGAACCCAAAACACGGCCGCGGAACCGAACCCAAAACCAAAACACAAAACCCGAAAAATTTCAGGCGCTCATCAGTGAAGCCTTCCTGAAGGAACAGTATGGAATCTGAGCAGTAGCGCTCTCCCCTTTCAACACTTTTTACATACAAATAGGATAACAATGATAAAACTCCCAAATAGTCATCTAAATGGGATGTAGTCACCATCCCGGTGGTCAGCATACCACCACCGGGATCCCGGCAACCAAATTCTGTCAGTGGGGCCGAGGACTATTCCCACTAGTTGGTGTCCATGACACCCATAGACTGGGAATAGAACCTGTGGCGAGCGCAACAAGCCACCAAGACCGCAGCGTGAAGCCCGCATAAAGGGGCTTCGTTTCGCTTGCCCCTCTCCCGGCATGCTGGCTGTCAGGATCCCGTCATCGGTATGCAGATCGCCAGGATCCCGGCCGCCGGTCAACAACGCATCTGAATTATTACTTGTGCCTGGTGTAGGATTTTTTTAAATATGTGTAATTTACTGTATACAAGGATATAAAACCTTAAAGGAACTGAGCTCTAAGGTGTATTACATGTAGTTAAAAAATAAGAATTTACTCACTGGTAATTCTATTTCTCGTAGTCCGTAGTGGATGCTGGGAACTCCATAAGGACCATGGGGAATAGACGGGCTCCGCAGGAGACTGGGCACTCTAAAAGAAAGATTAGGTACTATCTGGTGTGCACTGGCTCCTCCCTCTATGCCCCTCCTCCAGACCTCAGTTAGGGAAACTGTGCCCGGAAGAGCTGACACAACAAGGAAAGGATTTGGAATCCAGGGTAAGACTCATACCAGCCACACCAATCACACTGTACAACTTGTGATAACCATACCCAGTTAACAGTATGAACAACAACTGAGCCTCCTTTTACGGATGGCTCATAACAATAACCCTTTAGTGAAGCAATAACTATATACATGTATTGTTGCAGAGAGTCCGCACTTGGGACGGGCGCCCAGCATCCACTACGGACTACGAGAAATAGAATTACCGGTGAGTAAATTCTTATTTTCTCTGACGTCCTAGTGGATGCTGGGAACTCCGTAAGGACCATGGGGATTATACCAAAGCTCCCAAACGGGCGGGAGAGTGCGGATGACTCTGCAGCACCGAATGAGCAAACTCAAGGTCCTCCTCAGCCAGGGTATCAAACTTGTAGAATTTAGCAAATGTGTTTGAACCCGACCAAGTAGCAGCTCGGCAAAGCTGTAAAGCCGAGACCCCTCGGGCAGCCGCCCAAGAAGAGCCCACCTTCCTTGTGGAATAGGCTTTTACTGATTTAGGATGCGGCAGTCCAGCCGCAGAATGTGCCAGCTGAATCGTGCAACAGATCCAGCGAGCAATAGTTTGCTTTGAAGCAGGAGCACCCAGCTTGTTGGGTGCATGCAGGATAAATAGCGAGTCAGTTTTCCTGACTCCAGCCGTCCTGGAAACATAAATTTTCAAAGCCCGGACTACGTCCAGCAACTTGGAATCCTCCAAGTCCCGAGTAGCCGCAGGCACCACAATAGGTTGGTTCAAATGAAACGCTGATACCACCTTTGGGAGAAATTGGGGACGAGTCCTCAATTCTGCCCTGTCCATATGGAAGATCAGATACGGGCTTTTACATGACAAAGCCGCCAATTCTGACACACGCCTAGCTGAAGCTAAGGCCAACAGCATGACCACCTTCCACGTGAGATACTTTAGCTCCACGGTCCTAAGTGGCTCAAACCAGTGTGATTTCAGGAAATCCAACACAACGTTAAGATCCCAAGGTGCCACTGGAGGCACAAAAAGGGCTGAATATGCAGCACTCCCTTTACAAACGTCTGAACTTCAGGCAGTGAAGCCAGTTCTTTTTGAAAGAAAATAGATAGGGCCGAAATCTGGACCTTTATGGACCCCAATTTTAGGCCCATAGTCACCCCTGACTGTAGGAAGTTCAGAAATCGACCCAGCTGGAGTTCCTCTGTTGGGGCCTTCCTTGCCTCACACCAAGCGACATATTTCCGCCATATGCGGTGATAATGCTTTGCTGTCACATCCTTCCTAGCTTTTATCAGCGTAGGAATCACTTCATCTGGAATGCCCTTTTCCGTTAGGATCCGGCGTTCAACCGCCATGCCGTCAAACGCAGCCGCGGTAAGTCTTGGAACAGACAGGGCCCCTGCTGTAACAGGTCCTGTCTGAGAGGCAGAGGCCATGGGTCCTCTGAGATCATTTCTTGTAGTTCTGGGTACCAAGTTCTTCTTGGCCAATCCGGAACGATGAGTATAGTTCTTACTCCTCTCTTTCTTACTATCCTCAGTACCTTGGGTATGAGAGGAAGAGGAGGGAACACATAAACCGACTGGTACACCCACGGTGTCACTAGTGCGTCCACAGCT
Organism: Pseudophryne corroboree; assembly: GCF_028390025.1. Lineage (NCBI taxonomy): Eukaryota > Metazoa > Chordata > Amphibia > Anura > Myobatrachidae > Pseudophryne > Pseudophryne corroboree. The sequence goes on along the minus strand of NC_086444.1, from coordinate 180,368,210 downwards.
ATCGCCTGAGGGTCCCTTGACCTGGCGCAATATTTTTTTAGCTTTTTGTTGAGGCGGGACGCCATCTTGTCTGACTGAATCAGTACTGGGTGGTTTTGAAGCAGGGGCTCTGCTTGACTCAGGGCATTGTAAATAGAGATGTGCACCGGAAATTTTTCGGGTTATGTGTTTTGGTTTTGGGTTCGGTTCCGTGGCCGTGTTTTGGGTTCGAACGCGTTTTGGCAAAACCTCACCAAATTTTTTTTGTCGGATTCGGGTGTGTTTTGGATTCGGGTGTTTTTTTCAAAAAACCCTAAAAAACAGCTTAAATCATAGAAATTGGGGGTCATTTTGATCCCAAAGTATTATTAACCTCAATAACCATAATTTCCACTCATTTTCAGTCTATTCTGAACACCTCACACCTCACAATATTATTTTTAGTCCTAAAATTTGCACCGAGGTCGCTGGATGACTAAGCTCAGCGACCCAAGTGGCCGACACAAACACCTGGCCCATCTAGGAGTGGCACTGCAGTGTCACGCAGGATGGCCCTTCCAAAAAACACTCCCCAAACAGCACATGATGCAAAGAAAAAAAGAGGCGCAATGAGGTAGCTGTGTGACTAAGCTCAGCGACCCTAGTGGCCGACACAAACACCTGGCCCATCTAGGAGTAGCACTGCAGTGTCACGCAGGATGGCCCTTCCAAAAAACACTCCCCAAACAGCACATGACGCAAAGAAAAAAAGAGGCGCAATGAGGTAGCTGTGTGACTAAGCTCAGCGACCCTAGTGGCCGACACAAACACCTGGCCCATCTAGGAGTGGCACTGCAGTGTCACGCAGGATGGCCCTTCCAAAAAACACTCCCCAAACAGCACATGACGCAAAGAAAAAAAGAGGTGCAATGAGGTAGCTGTGTGAGTAAGCTAAGCGACCCTAGTGGCCGACACAAACACCTGGCCCATCTAGGAGTGGCACTGCAGTGTCAGGCCGGATGGCCCTTCCAAAAAATACTCCCCAAACAGCACATGACGCAAAGAAGAAAAAAAAGAGGCGCAATGAGGTAGCTGTGTGACTAAGATAAGTGACCCTAGTGGCCGACACAAACACCTGGCCCATCTAGGTGTGGCACTGCAGTGTCACGCAGGATGGCCCTTCCAAAAAACACTCCCCAAACAGCACATGACGCAAAGAAAAATGAAAGAAAAAAGAGGTGCAAGATGGAATTGTCCTTGGGCCCTCCCACCCACCCTTATGTTGTATAAACAGGACATGCACACTTTAACCAACCCATCATTTCAGTGACAGGGTCTGCCACACGACTGTGACTGAAATGACGGGTTGGTTTGGACCCCCACCAAAAAAGAAGCAATTAATCTCTCCTTGCACAAACTGGCTCTACAGAGGCAAGATGTCCACCTCATCATCATCCTCCGATTCATCACCGTGTACATCCCCCTCCTCACAGATTATCAATTCGTCCCCACTGGAATCCACCATCACAGCTCCCTGTGTACTTTGTGGAGGCAATTGCTGCTGGTGAATGTCTCCATGGAGGAATTGATTATAATTCATTTTAATGAACATCATCTTCTCCACATTTTCTGGAAGTAACCTCGTACGCCGATTGCTGACAAGGTGAGCGGCGGCACTAAACACTCTTTCGGAGTACACACTTGTGGGAGGGCAACTTAGGTAGAATAAAGCCAGTTTGTGCAAGGGCCTCCAAATTGCCTCTTTTTCCTGCCAGTATACGTACGGACTGTCTGACGTGCCTACTTGGATGCGGTCACTCATATAATCCTCCACCATTCTTTCAATGGTGAGAGAATCATATGCAGTGACAGTAGACGACATGTCCGTAATCGTTCTCAGGTCCTTCAGTCCGGACCAGATGTCAGCATCAGCAGTCGCTCCAGACTGCCCTGCATCACCGCCAGCGGGTGGGCTCGGAATTCTGAGCCTTTTCCTCGCACCCCCAGTTGCGGGAGAATGTGAAGGAGGAGATGTTGACAGGTCGCGTTCCGCTTGACTTGACAATTTTCTCACCAGCAGTTCTTTGAACCCCTGCAGACTTGTGTCTGCCGGAAAGAGAGATACAACGTAGGTTTTAAATCTAGGATCGAGCACGGTGGCCAAAATGTAGTGCTCTGATTTCAACAGATTGACCACCCGTGAATCCTTGTTAAGCGAATTAAGGGCTCCATCCACAAGTCCCACATGCCTAGCGGAATCGCTCAGTGTTAGCTCCTCCTTCAATGTCTCCAGCTTCTTCTGCAAAAGCCTGATGAGGGGAATGACCTGACTCAGGCTGGCAGTGTCTGCACTGACTTCACGTGTGGCAAGTTCAAAAGGTTGCAGAACCTTGCACAACGTTGAAATCATTCTCCACTGCGCTTGAGACAGGTGCATTCCACCTCCTATATCGTGGTCAGTTGTATAGGCTTGAATGGCCTTTTGCTGCTCCTCCAACCTCTGAAGCATATAGAGGGTTGAATTCCACCTCGTTACCACTTCTTGCTTCAGATGATGGCAGGGCAGGTTCAGGCGTTTTTGGTGTTGCTCCAGTCTTCTGTACGTGGTGCCTGTACGCCGAAAGTGTCCTGCAATTCTTCTGGCCACCGACAGCATCTCTTGCACGCCCCTCTCATTTTTTAAATAATTCTGCACCACCAAATTCAAGGTATGTGCAAAACATGGGACGTGCTGGAATTTGCCCATATTTAATGCACACACAATATTGCTGGCGTTGTCCGATGCCACAAATCCACAGGAGAGTCCAATTGGGGTAAGCCATTCTGCGATGATCTTCCTCAGTTGCCGTAAGAGGTTTTTAGCTGTGTGCGTATTCTGGAAAGCGGTGATACAAAGCGTAGCCTGCCTAGGAAAGAGTTGGCGTTTGCGAGATGCTGCTACTGGTGCCGCCGCTGCTGTTCTTGCGGCGGGAGTCAATACATCTACCCAGTGGGCTGTCACAGTCATATAGTCCTGAGTCTGCCCTGCTCCACTTGTCCACATGTCCGTGGTTAAGTGGACATTGGGTACAACTGCATTTTTTAGGACACTGGTGAGTCTTTCTGAGGTCTGTGTACATTTTCGGTATCGCCTGCCTAGAGAAATGGAACCTAGATGGTATTTGGTACCGGGGACACACTACCTCAATCAAGTCTATAGTTGGCTCTGCAGTAATGATGGATACCGGAACCACGTTTCTCACCGCCCAGGATGCCAAGGCCTCAGTTATCCGCTTTGCAGCAGGATGACAGCTGTGATATTTCATCTTCCTCGCAAAGGACTGTTGGACAGTCAATTGCTTGGTGGAAGTAGTAAAAGTGGTCTTACGACTTCCCCTCTGGGATGACCATCGACTCCCAGCAGCAACAACAGCAGCGCCAGCAGCAGTAGGCGTTACACTCAAGGATGCATCGGAGGAATACCAGGCAGGAGAGGACTCGTCAGAATTGCCAGTGACATGGCCTGCAGGACTATTGGCATTCCTGGGGAAGGAGGAAATTGACACTGAGGGAGTTGGTGGGGTGGTTTGCGTGAGCTTGGTTACAAGAGGAAGGGATTTACTGGTCAGTAGACTGCTTCCGCTGTCGCCCAAAGTTTTTGAACTTGTCACTGACTTATGATGAATGCGCTGCAGGTGACGTATAAGGGAGGATGTTCCGAGGTGGTTAACGTCCTTACCCCTACTTATTAAAGCTTGACAAAGGCAACACACGGCTTGACACCTGTTGTCCGCATTTCTGTTGAATTACTTCCACACCGAAGAGCTGATTTTTTTGGTATTTTCACCAGGCATGTCAATGGCCATATTCCTCCCACGGACAACAAGTGTCTCCCCGGGTGCCTGACTTAAACAAACCACCTCACCATCAGAATCCTCCTTGTCAATTTCCTCCCCAGCGCCAGCAACACCCATATCCTCCTCATCCTGGTGTACTTCAACACTGACATCTTCAATCTGACTCAGTGGCGGAACAAGCAAGCGGTGGGCCCAGGTGCAACAAAATGCTTTGGGCCCCCCCCCCCCCCCCATCCCATCCAAGTCCACCCCATGGGCAGTGCGCGCCGTAGGCGCGCGCAAAAATACATAGTGGCGTGGCTTCGTGGGGAAGGGGTGTGTCCACAAAATAATACCAATTCATAAAACGGTGCACAGTAGTCTCCATTCTTCAAATTACGCTGCACAGTAGCACCACTACACCAGTTAGAGACCCTTTTACTCCTTACAGCGAACAGATTCCCCTTTTTACACATAACGGCAGACAGTGTGCACTTTTTACACATAACGGCAGACAGCGTGCCCTCGTTACACATAGCGGCAGACAGCATACACTTTTTACACAATGGCAGACAGCGTGCCCTCGTTACACATAGCGGCAGACAGCGTGCCCTCGTTACACATAGCGGCAGACAGCGTGCACTTTTTACACATTACGGCAGACAGCGTCCCCATTTTACACATTACGGCAGACAGCGTCCCCATTTTACACATTACGGCAGACACCATACACTTTTACACATAACGGCAGATAGCGTGCCCTTTTTACACATTACGGCAGGCAGATTCTACCTTTTTACACATAGCGGCAGGCAGATTCCCCATTTTTATACATAGCGGCAGGCAGATTCCCCATTTTTATACATAGCGGCAGGCAGATTCCCCATTTTTACACATTGCGGCAGGCAGATTCCCCATTTTTACATTGCGGCAGGCAGATTCCCTCATTTTTACACATTGCGGCAGGCAGATTCCCCATTTTTACATTGCGGCAGGCAGATTCCCCATTTTTTACATTGCGGCAGGCAGATTCCCCATTTTTATACATAACGGCAGGCAGTCCCCCCTTTTTACACATTGTGGCAGGCAGTCCCAACAATTAAAAAAAGAAAGAGAAAGAAAGAAAGAAAGAAAGAAAGAAAGAAAGAAAGTAAGAAAGAAAGAAAGAAAGAAAGAAAGAAAGAAAGAAAGAAAGAAAGAAAGAAAGAAAGAAAGAAAGAAAGAAAGAAAGAAAGAATTATACTTACCCTCTCTGTTGGCTCAGGCTCCTCGGTGCAGCTTCCCGGGCAGTAGAGAAGAAGGAGGAGGGAGGTGAAGGAGGGAGCCGCAGCAGCGCTGTGTTACTGGTGGAGGCGCTGCTGCTGCTGCCCCTCTGCTTCCCTATAGGCTGTTCTCAGAGACAGCCTATAGTGAAGCAGAGGAGCAGCAGCAGCAGCGCCTCCACCAGTAACAAAGCGCTGCTGCGGCTCTCTCCTTCACTGAGAGACTGTGACCTGTTTGTATATGAGGGAGGGAGGGACGGACCCTCCTCCCTCCTTCGTGTGCGGGTGGCCAGAATCGTTCCTTATGACGGGCAGGTCACGGGAGCGCTGGTGTGCGGCTGCGGCATGACATACAATGAGTCATTGTGACTCATTCATGTAATGCCGGCCGGCGGCTGTGGGCCCTTGAGTGCGGCGGGGCCCCAGTGCAATGCACTGCCTGCCCCGCCAGTAGTTCCGCCCCTGATCTGACTATCAGGAACTGGACTGCGGGTGCTCCTTCCAGCACTTGCAGGGGGCGTGCAAATGGTGGAAGGCGCATGCTCTTCACATCCAGTGTTGGGAAGGTCAGGCATCGCAACCGACACAATTGGACTCTCCTTGTGGATTTGTGATTTCGAAGAACGCACAGTTCTTTGCTGTGCTTTTGCCAGCTTAAGTCTTTTCATTTTTCTAGCGAGAGGCTGAGTGCTTCCATCCTCATGTGAAGCTGAACCACTAGCCATGAACATAGGCCAGGGCCTCAGCCGTTCCTTGCCACTCCGTGTGGTAAATGGCATATTGGCAAGTTTACGCTTCTCCTCCGACGATTTTATTTTAGATTTTTGAGTCCTTTTTTTACTGATATTTTGTGTTTTGGATTTTACATGCTCTGTACTATGACATTGGGCATCGGCCTTGGCAGATGACGTTGATGGAATTTCATCGTCTCGGCCATGACTAGTGGCAGCAGCTTCAGCACGAGGTGGAAGTGGATCTTGATCTTTCCCTATTTTTGGAACCTCAACATTTTTGTTCTCCATATTTTAATAGGCACAACTAAAAGGCACCTCAGGTAAACAATGGAGATGGATGGATACTAGTATACTTATGGATGACGAGTGACTGACGACACAGAGGTAGCTACAGCCGTGGACTACCGTACTGCGTCTGCTAGTATAGAGATGATACTGATATAAAATATATATATATATCACTACTGCAGGTATATATAATATAATGACGGACCTGCTGGACACTGTCAGCAGACTCCTAAACTACTAGTATGAAGAAGATAGAAAAAAAAACCCCACCACAGGTAGGTATACAATTATGGACGAGCACTGACGACACAGAGGTAGCCACAGCCGTGGACTACCGTACTGCGTCTGCTAGTATAGAGATGATTATGATATAAAAAATATATATATATATCACTACTGCAGGTATTTATAATATAATGACGGACCTGCTGGACACTGTCAGCAGACTCCTAAACTACTAGTATGAAGAAGATAGAAAAAAAAAACCCACCACAGGTAGGTATACAATTATGGACGAGCACTGACGACACAGAGGTAGCTACAGCCGTGGACTACCGTACTGCGTCTGCTAGTATAGAGATGATAATGATATAAAAAATATATATATATATCACTACTGCAGGTATATATAATATAATGACGGACCTGCTGGACACTGTCAGCAGACTCCTAAACTACTAGTATGAAGAAGATAGAAAAAAAAAACCCACCACAGGTAGGTATACAATTATGGATGAGCACTGACGACACAGAGGTAGCTACAGCCGTGGACTACCGTACTGCGTCTGCTAGTATAGAGATGATAATGATATAAAAAATATATATATATCACTACTGCAGGTATATATAATATAATGACGGACCTGCTGGACACTGTCAGCAGACTCCTAAACTACTAGTATGAAGAAGATAGAAAAAAAAACCCCACCACAGGTAGGTATACAATTATGGACGAGCACTGACGACACAGAGGTAGCTACAGCCGTGGACTACCGTACTGCGTCTGCTAGTATAGAGATGATAATGATATAAAATATATATATATATCACTACTGCAGGTATATATAATATAATGACGGACCTGCTGGACACTGTCAGCAGACTCCTAAACTACTAGTATGAAGAAGATAGAAAAAAAAAACCACCACAGGTAGGTATACAATTATGGACGAGCACTGACGACACAGAGGTAGCTACAGCCGTGGACTACCGTACTGCGTCTGCTAGTATAGAGATGATAATGATATAAAAAATATATATATATCACTACTGCAGGTATATATAATATAATGACGGACCTGCTGGACACTGTCAGCAGACTCCTAAACTACTAGTATGAAGAAGATAGAAAAAAAAACCCCACCACAGGTAGGTATACAATTATGGACGAGCACTGACGACACATAGGTAGCCACAGCCGTGGACTACCGTACTGCGTCTGCTAATATAGAGATGATAAAGATGATAGAGATGAACAAAAAAAATATAACACTACTGCAGGTAAATATTTATATAATATAATGAATGACGGACCTGCTGGACACTGTCAGCAGAATGCGTTTATAGAATAAAATAAAAAAACACCACAGGAGTGTTTAACTTTTTCAGGCAGACAATATACTGGTGGTCACTGGTCAGTCACACTGGCAGCAAAAGTGTGCACTGTACTCCTGCTATAACTGCACCCCAGTCTCCCCCACAATTCAGCTGTGTGAGCAGTGAGCACTCAGCACAGTCAGATATACATAGATATATCATGCAGCACACTGAGGCTGAGCACAGATATGGTATGGAGCGTTTTTTTCAGGCAGAGAATGGATTAAAAAAAACTAGCAAAACTCTGCACTGACTGTACTCCTCCTAACAGCTCTCCCCAATCCTCCCCACAATAAGCTAAGCAGCAATCAGATCAACTAACTACTAACAGTAACTATAAACGGAGAGGACGCCAGCCACGTCCTCTCCCTATCAATCTCAATGCACGTGTGAAAATGGCGGCGACGCGCGGCTCCTTATATAGAATCCGAGTCTCGCGATAGAATTTGAGCCTCGCGAGAATCCGACAGCGGGATGATGACGTTCGGGTGCGCTCGGGTTAGCCGAGCAAGGCGGGAAGATCCGAGTCTGCCTCGGACCCGTGTAAAAAGGCTGAAGTTCGGGGGGGTTCGGATTCCGAAGATCCGAACCCGCTCATCTCTAATTGTAAATGGCCCTTAGTTCCAGTATATTTATGTGTAGTGAAGTCTCCAGACTTGACCACTGTCCTTGGAAGTTTCTTCCCTGAGTGACTGCCCCCCATCCTCGGAGGCTTGCATCCGTGGTCACCAGGACCCAGTCCTGTATGCCGAACCTGCGGCCCTCGAGAAGATGAGCACTCTGCAGCCACCACAGCAGAGACACCCTGGCCCTTGGGGACAGGGTGATCAACCGATGCATATGAAGATGCGATCCGGACCATTTGTCCAACAGATCCCTCTGAAAGATCCTTGCATGGAACCTGCTGAAGGGAATTGCTTCGTAAGAAGCCACCATCTTTCCCAGGACTCGCGTGCAGTGATGCACCGACACCTGTTTTGGTTTCAGGAGGTCCCTGACCAGAGATGACAATTCCTGGCCCTTCTCCACCGGGAGAAACACCCTCTTCTGTTCTGTGTCCAGAATCATGCCCAGGAAAAGCAGACGCGTCGCAGGAATCAGCTGCGACTTTGGGATATTCAGAATCCAGCCGTGCTGTTGCAACACTTCCTGAGAGAGTGCTACGCTGACCAACAACTGCTCTCTGGATCTCGCCTTTATGAGGAGATCGTCCAAGTACGGGATAATTATAACTCCCTTCTTCCGAAGGAGTATCATCATTTCGGCCATTACCTTGGTAAATATTCTCGGTGCCGTGGAGAGACCAAACGGTAACGTCTGGAATTGGTAATGACAGTCCTGTACCACAAACCTGAGGTATTCCTGGTGAGGTGGGTAAATAGGGACATGCAAGTAAGCATCCTTGATGTCCAGCGACACCATAAAATCCTCCTCTTCCAGGCTTGCAATAACCGCCCTGAGCGATTCCATTTTGAACTTGAACTTCTTTATATAAGTGTTCAAGGATTTTAAATTCAGAATGGGTCTCACCGAACCATCCGGTTTCGGTACCACAAACATTGTGGAATAGTAACCCCTGCCCTGTTGAAGGAGGGGGACCTTGATTATCACCTGCTGGAGGTACAGCTTGTGAATTGCCGCCAGTACTACCTCCCTTTCCCTGGGAGCAGCTGGCAAGGCTGATTTGAGGTAACGGCGAGGGGGAGTCGCCTCGAACTCCAGCTTGTATCCCTGAGATACAATTTGTACAGCCCAGAGATCCACTTGTGAGCGAACCCACTGGTTGCTGAAGTTTCGGAGACGCGCCCCCACCGCACCTGGCTCCGCCTGTGGAGCCCCAATGTCATGCGGTGGACTTAGTGGAAGCAGGGGAGGATTTTTGTTCCTGGGAACTGGCTGCCTGGTGCAGCTTCTTTCCTCTACCTTTGCCTCTGGCCAGAAAGGATGCTCCTCTGACCCGCTTGCCTTTCTGAGGCCGAAAGGACTGCACTTGATAATACGGTGCTTTCTTAGGCTGTGAGGGAACCTGAGGTAAAAAAGTCGACTTCCCAGCAGTTGCTGTGGATACGAGGTCCGATAGACCGTCCCCAAACAATTCCTCACCCTTATAAGGCAAAACCTCCATGTGTTTTTTAGAATCAGCATCACCTGTCCACTGCCGAGTCCATAATACTCTCCTGGCAGAAATGGACATTGCATTAATTCTAGATGCCAGCAGGCAAATGTCCCTCTGGGCATCCCGCATATATAAGACGACGTCTTTTATATGTTCGAGGGTTAGCAAAACAGTATCCCTGTCGAGGGAATCAATGTTGTCTGACAGGGTATCAGTCCATGCTGCTGCAGCACTACACATCCAGGCTGAAGCAATAGCAGGTCTCAGTAGAGTACCAGAGTGTGTATACACAGACTTCAGGATAGCTTCCTGCTTTCTATCCGCAGGCTCCTTTAGGGCGGCCGTATCCTGAGACGGCAGTGCCACCCTTTTAGATAAGCGTGTTAGCGCCTTGTCCACCCTAGGGGATGTTTCCCAACGTAACCTATCCGTTGGCGGGAAAGGGTACGCCATCAGTAACCTCTTAGAAATTACTAGTTTCTTATCAGGGGAACTCTACGCTTCTTCACACAAATCATTTAATTCATCAGATGGGGGAAAAGTCACTGGCTGCTTTTTCTCCCCAAACATAATACCCCTCCTTGGTGGTAACCGGGTTACTATCAGAAATGTGCAATACATCTTTCATTGCAGCAATCATGCATCGGATGGCTTTTGTAGACTGTACATTTGTCTCATCCTCAACTACACTGGAGTCAGACTCCGTGTCGACATCTGTGTCTACCATCTGAGCTAGCGGGCGTTTATGAGCCCCTGACGGCTTCTGAGTCGCCTGGGCAGGCGCGGGCTGAGACCCCGGCTGTCCCAAGGTTGCTGCGTCATCGAACCTTTTATGTAAGGAGTTGACACTGTCGGTTAAGACCTTCCACATATCCATCCAATCAGGTGTCGGCCCCGTCGGGGGCGACACCACACTTATCTGCCCCTGCTCCGCCTCCACGTAACCCTCCTCATCAAACATGTCGACACAGCCGTACCGACACACCGCACACACACAGGGAATGCTCAGACTGAGGACAGGACCCCACAAAGTCCTTTGGGGAGACAGAGAGACAGTATGCCAGCACACACCACAGCGCTATATAACACAGGGATTTACACTATAAAAAGTGATTTACCCAATAGCTGCTTAAATATCTTATTTGCGCCTAAATTTATGTGCCCCCCTCTCTTTTTTACCCTTCTTGTATCAGGATACTGCAGGGGAGAGCCTGGGGAGCTGCTTCCAGTGGAGCTGTGAAGGGAAAATGGCGCTGGTGTGCTGAGGAAGAAGGCCCCGCCCCCTCAGCGGCGGGCTTCTGTCCCGCGTTTTATGTAACTTAATGGCGGGGTTTTTTACACATATACAGTTTCCAGACTGTATTATGTGTATTTTAAGTGCCAAAAGGTATTATAATTGCTGCCCAGGGCGCCCCCCAGCGCCCTGCACCCTACAGTGACCGGAGTGTGTGGTGTGCTGTGGGAGCAATGGCGCACAGCTGCGGTGCTGTGCGCTACCTTAATGAAGACAGGAGTCTTCTGCCGCCGATTTCATCGCTTCTCTTCTGTCTTCTGGCTCTGCAAGGGGGACGGCGGCGCGGCTCCGGGAACGGACGATCGAGGTCAGGCCCTGTGTTCGAACCCTCTGGAGCTAATGGTGTCCAGTAGCCTAAGAAGCACAAGCTAGCTGCAAGCAGGTAGGTTTGCTTCTCTCCCCTCAGTCCCACGTAGCAGTGAGTCTGTTGCCAGCAGATCTCACTGAAAATAAAAAACCTAACAAATACTTTCTTTTCTAGCAAGCTCAGGAGAGCCCACTAGGAGCACCCAGCTCTGGCCGGGCACAGATTCTAACTGAGGTCTGGAGGAGGGGCATAGAGGGAGGAGCCAGTGCACACCAGATAGTACCTAATCTTTATTTTAGAGTGCCCAGTCTCCTGCGGAGCCCGTCTATTCCCCATGGTCCTTACGGAGTTCCCAGCATCCACTAGGACGTCAGAGAAAAATAAGTTTTTTTATGGCAGTAGTTTCCAAACAGGGGGCCGTGAGACCCTGGGATTCCTCGGGAAAGGGGGGTGGGGATAAGGGGGGCCTTGCAGTGGTGCCGTAGTTTGGTGGTCCATGAACAATTCAAATTACTTATACTGAATTTAATTGTCAAAACCAGTCCTTCACCACATAACTGAACCTAAGGATGACATATTATAAACACAATTTACTTCATTTTATATTTTTTTTCAAAAACAACTGCCCAGGTCCAAAATAAGAACTGGCTCTGCAACCACTAAACCCACCAGTATTGATCGTTCCAGGGCCTCAGTAGCGGCAAAACACTGACGGGCCTGGCTGTGCTTCTATGGCGGCACACCTGGAGACTGCTCAGGGCACACTAGTGTAGAATCAGACCAATCGGATAATGTTTATGCTTTTCACACATTTACTCCAATTTTTTCATCGTTTTGTCCTTAAATGAGGTTATCAATGAAACACTGGAATAGTAATAAACAACATAACAACAGTGGAAATTGGGTTCACACAAAGCCTTACATAGCCAAAGATAAATAGGGTCACCCTACGATAAAAATCTATACATATAATAAAACTGTAAGGGTTGAGTCTGTACATAGACATTTTTTTTTTTTGAGAATTATACTTCTAGGGACTGTTTATGGACCATTGAGACAAAAAAAAAAAGTTAAATTTAGTCTGTCTGTACGCTCTGGCATCACACAAAAACTACTGTATGAGTTTATATCACATTTTCACTATTGTATAGCTTAGTGACCTAGAAAGGACTGAGGTATGTATGGTCTCAATCTAACATCAGGGAGAGGAACAATAAATGAACAATCAGACGCTTGCAGTGTGCAGGCTCCTCAAGTCCAAAAGGGATGCGGTTATGTGACCGGCGGTCACAATACCAGCACCGGCATCTTGAACACTGACTAGCCCGCCAGTTGGCATGCCGAGCAACAGGGACTATTCCCATAGAGTGGGATAGAACCTGTGGCAAGCGCAGTGAGCCCACAAGGGTCTTTGTTGTGCTGGCCGAAACCCCCCCTGCTGGCCATCTGACAGACGGAATCCCGGCGTCGGTATGGTGACCGCCAGTCTCCCTGCCACCGGTCACCCAATACCAACCTGTCCAAAATTACTATACAACATGCGTGGAATTATTACACTCACTTAGTGCAGTTGGACTTCCAGCGTATAGCACTGCACTGACAGTTGGTGTTCCGGTCATGCTTCTGCAGACCTTGACTCTGCCCAGGTTATACAACAGAACCCGACTTAAAGCATACTTGCCTACTTTTGAAAAAGCATTTCAGGGAGATGTGAAAGTAACAACTATCATTGCGGACGTGTACTGCTCCATCTGAGAGGCGTGTCATAAAAATGACTTACATCCAAATGTAAATGAGCCCCAAAGTTAGTAAGATCTACTTGTTGAAGAAAAAACTAGAGATCCGAACCCCCCCGAACATCACGTGGTTTACACGGGTCCGAGGCAGCTACGGTTCTTCCCACCTAACACGCAAAACCCGAACGGGGGAAAATGTCATCATCCCAAAGTCTGATTCTCGCGAGATTCGGATTCCATATAAAGAGCCGCGTGTCGCCGCCATTTTCACTCGTGCATTGTCAATTGAGTGGAGAGGACGTGGCTACGTTCTGTGACTGAAAAGCTCAATATCTGTGCTCAGTGTGCTGCATTGTGGGGACCAGTATATAGTAGTACAGTGCTGCATTGTGGTAACCACCAGTATATAGTAGTACAGTACAGTTGTCCATTGCTGTATCTTGCAGCTCTGTGTCAGACTCAGTTCTATTCTCCGGATCAGTGCTCAATATCTGTGCTGCATTGTGGGGACCAGTATATAGTAGTATACTTATTCCAGTGTCATCTGCTGATGTAACTATGTTTATTTACCCTGTACTTGTCCTATACTGTCATGAACTGTAAGTTGCTGTTCACCTGTTTGATTATTTATGTACTCTGTAATTGGGAGCTGCAGAACCCTTGTAGTGCCATATATATAAAGGATAATAATAATAATAATAATAATAATAATAATATAGGGTGTATAATCCCCAGGTGTATCTCACACATCGCTCAGTACAGTATATAGGGTGTATAATCCCCAGGTGTATCTAACACATCACACAGTACAGTATATAGGGTATATAATCCCCAGGTGTATCTCACACATCGCTCAGTACAGATTACAGGATGTGTAATCACCAGGTGTATAACACACATCGCACAGTACAGTATACAGGGTGTATAATTAATTACCTGGTGTATCACACACATCGCACAGTAGAGTATATAGGGTGTATAATCCCAAGGTGTATCTCACACATTGTTCAGTACAGTATACAGGGTGTATAATCACCAGTTGTATCACAAACGCTGCACAGTACAGTATACAGGGTGTATAATCTCCAGGTGTATCTCACACATCGCTCAGTACAGATTACAGGATGTATAAAATCACCAGGTGTATAACACACGTCGCACAGTACAATATACATACTGGTCACAACAATGCAGCAGATATTGAGCACTGATCAGGTTACTAGAAGTGACACAGATCTGCAAGATACAGCAATGGCCTACTGCACTGTACTATGGGGGTCATTCCGAGTTGTTCGCTCGTTGCCGATATTCGCTATACTGCGATTTGCCGCTTACTGCGCATGCGCATGGTACGCAGTGCGCATGTGCTAAGTATTTTAGCACAAAACTTAGTAGATTTACTCACGTCTGAACGAAGAATTTTCATCGTTGTAGTGATTGGAGTGTGATTGACAGGAAGTGGGTGTTTCTGGGCGGAAACTGGCCGTTTTCTGGGAGTGTGCGGAAAAACGCAGGCGTGTCAGGGAAAAACGCGGGAGTGTCTGGAGAAATGGGGGAGTTGCTGACCGAACGCTGGGCGTGTGTGTGACGTCAAACCAGGAACAAAACGGTCTGAGCTGATCGCAATCTGTGAGTAGGTCTGGAGCAACTCAGAAACTGCTAAGAAATTTCTATTCACAATTCTGCTAATTTTTCGTTCGCAATTCTGCTAAGCTAAAATACACTCCCAGAGGGTGGTGGCCTAGCGTGTGCAATGCTGCTAAAATCTGCTAGCGAGCGAACAACTCGGAATGAACTATATGTATACTGCTGGTCACCAAAATGCTGCACTGTCCTACTATATTCTGCACACAATAATGCACCACAGAGATAGTATACTTGACACAGAGCTGCAAGATACAGCAATGGCCTACTGTACTGTACTATATGTATACTGCTGGTCACCAAAATGCTGCACTGTCCTACTATATACTGCTCACAATAATGCAGCACAGAGATAGTATACTTGGCACAGAGCTGCAAGATACAGCAATGACCTACTGTACTGTACTATTGTGGTCATTCCGAGTTGTTCGCTCGTTGCCGATTTTCGCTATGATGCGATTTGATGCTAAATGCGCATGCGCATGGTACGCAGCGCGCATGCGCTTAGTTATTTAACTAAAAACTTAGCAGTTTTGCTGTTGTCTGTACGGATCTTTTCAGTCGCACTGCTGATCGGTGAGTGACAGGAAAGGGGCGTTTCTGGGTGGTAACTGAGCGTTTTCCAGGAGTGTGCTAAAAATTGCAGGCATGTCAGGAAAAAAAGCGGGAGTGTCTGGAGAAACGGGGGAGTGGCTGGCCAAACGCAGGGCGTGTTTGTGACGTCAAACCAGGAACTAAACAGACCGAGCTGATCGCAATCTAGGAATAGGTCTGGAGCTACTCAGAAACTGCAAGAAAATATTTAGTAGCAATTCTGCTACTCTTTCGTTCGCTATTCTTCTAAGCTAAGATACACTCCCAGAGGGCGGCGGCCTATCGTTTGCAATGCTGCTAAAAGCAGCTAGCGAGCGAACAACTCGGAATGAGGGCCTATATGTATACTGTTGGTCACCAAAATGCTGCACTGTCCTACTATATACTGCTCACAATAATGTAGCACAGAGATAGTATACTTGACACAGAGCTGCAAGATACAGCAATGGCCTACTGTACTGTACTATATGTATACTGCTGGTCACCAAAATGCTGCACTGTCCTACTATATACTGCTCACAATAATGCAGCACAGAGATAGTATACTTGACACAGAGCTGCAAGATACAGCAATGGCCTACTGTACTGTACTATATGTATACTGCTGGTCACCACAATGCTGCACTATCCTACTATATGCTGCTCACAATAATGCAGCACAGATATGGATAGTATACTTGACACAGAGCTGCAAGATGCAGCAATGGCCTACTGTACTACTATAATCATATACTGGTGGTCCCTAGTCCCCACAATGCAGCACACTGAACACAGATATTTTCAGCACACTGAGCACAGATATGGAGCGTTTTCAGGCAGAGAACGTAGATATTTTCAGCACACTGAGCACAGATATTTTCAGCACACTGAGCACAGATTACGGAGGTTTTAAGGGAGAGAACGCAGCCACGTCGTCTCCGTTCAATCTCCAATGCACAAGTGAAAATGGCGGCGACGCGCGGCTCTTTATATAGAATACGAATCTCGCGAGAATCCGACAGCGGGATGATGACGTTCGGGCGCGTTCGGGTTTACCGAGCAAGGCGGGAAGATCCGAGGCTGCCTCGGAACAGTGTAAAATAGGTGAAGTTCGGGGGGGGGGGGGTGTTCAGATCTCGGAGAACCGAATCCGCTCATCTCTAATTTTATGTTAATATTTCCTTTGCCCTTTTGCTTTAATGGTAACTTACCATTATTAACAAGTGCCTGTCTAGAATTACTCTTACCGACTGTTATTCTATTCTCTACTTTACCCCCCCCCCCCCCATTCCCCCAATCAGGCGTTAAGGTGCAATCAGTGAGATTGCTGTACTACTCAGGGAGTAAAGGGGGGTACTCACGGAGCGATATTCTAAGCAATCTAACTAGATTGCTTAGAATTTCAGCATTATCAGTCCGTGTGTAACCCCTACAGCGATAGCGATGCGCAGCCCCGCGCATCGCTATCGCTGCTGCTAGATTGGCCAATCTAGCGGGTCGCTTACTTCACCCGCTGGGTGAAATGAGCGCCCCCCCCCCGTCTCCCCACGCACGCTCAGCACACATCGCGCTGTGCTGAGTGGCGGGAGAGATGTGTACTGAGCGGTTCGCTCAGCACACATCTCTCCTGCATCGGCCCATCTATATGGGCCTTTAGGGAGATTGCTTCTATTTCAGGGAGTCTCCTGCAGAATGAGGGAGTGTAGGCAAGTATGTTTATACCAACAGAATAATATGCAAAAAGACAGCAAATTACATGTACAGTAGTTTAATTTGGACCACATGGCCTGCGTGCTAGTGATATCACATCCTATAGCAACAATATTAACACAAGTCCCAAAGTGCAACAAAAAAACATTACACTGTTCAACAATTAAGTCACGTAATCGGTCAGGCAGAGATGTACCTCTCTGCTGGTAACCTCAGGGTACCATGTGTAAAACGTGGCACTGGTGCTCCCGAACTGTGCCATGTGGAACGCAAAACTGGATATATGCAGCTAGCTCCTCCTGTGGAATGCAACAACTTCTAATGCAGCTACCAGTTAGCAAGCAACATCAGTGCCCATGTGCAGACCAGTAGGGACCATATGGTAGCACTGATCCGAAGTTTTGAATGACCAGCTAAACTACAGGAATAATATTTATTAAACTCTGAATTCCCCAAACAGGAGTTAAAGGGAATGTCTCATATCAGCGCATCCCTGCAGGGCCGTCACTTCATATGGGCTCAATGGGCTCTTGCCCAAGGGCCCCAGGAGAAAAAGGGCCCTAGGCTGATAGCTGAGGGTCCCCTCTTTCCAGGGGCACCAGATTTTTGAAAATCGGCCCAGGGGAACTGGAGATATCCGACTTCAAAGCAGTGGTCCCCATCCAAGCCTGTTAATTGTTCTTCCCAGCCAGATATATCAAGTTCTGTCTGACTTAGCGTTTTTCTAAGGGTATACTCCAAAAGCTGGGACTCTCCTCTTTCAGTGGACACTGGCAGCTTGTCTCTACTAAGCCCAGAACCAGAGATATCAGCCTTCAAGCAGCTGGTCCCTGCTCCAGCTCCACACACCTAATATGCAGTTTTATATATTTGTTGGTGGATTGCTCTGGTTCCTGAAATCTGATCCCCAAGTCCCCAGTACCTCCTGAAAGGTGGGACTCCCTAGGTTTTTTTTTATCCCATTAAAGCTAAGAAATCTATTTCCAGGAACTGGAGATATCTGCATTAAAGCAAGCTGTCCTGACCCCCGGAAAATGATGAATATTAAGCCCACTCCACTATCCACCCCTCCCCTGTGCATTAAACACCCCCTATCACCCTGGAAGTCATGTACCGGGGCCCCTTCATTCAGCACAATGTCCCCTTCTACAGGTTAGTGTTCTCCTTCCCGCCCCATCTGTGCAGTAAAGGTGTAATTAGCAGAAATTATTTCTCCAGGTCCTAAATGCTGAGCAAAAGATAGAACCCCCCTAACCCCCGCGGGACATCAAAGCTGCCGCTGATAGCACCTCCACCCCTACCAATGATGGGTGGGTAGGGGCCCCAGTGCATTGCTGTGCCCAGGGGCCTACACTGCTGTTAAGACAGCTCTGCATCCCTAGGCATACAATGCTAGCAAACTCATTGTGATATTAGAATATTGCTAGAGATGTGCACAGGACCATTTTTGCTGGATTTGGAATTGGCCCTGATTCGTCATCCGGCTTTGTGTTTGGTTTTTGCCAAACTGCCGTGACTGGTTTTGTTTTTTTGTTTTAAAAAAATGACAAACAAAACTAAAATCACATAATGTGGGCCTTTTTTTTTGTTCCATGAGGGTGATTCAGACCTGATCCTAGAGGTGCTAAATTTAGCACATTTACGATCAGATTCTCTGACATGCGGGGGGACGCCCAGCACAGGGCTAGTCCGCCCCACATGTTAGGCGCCCACAGGAGACCCGCAGCCATTTTTGTGATAGCATCGGCTGCGTGTGATGTCATGCAGCTGCCCCGACTACGCCCCCTGTTTCTCCGTTGCCGCCCCTGTTTTGAAGTCTCGTCCCCACAATGCTCCGTCTCCATCTTTGAAATGGAGCATTGCCTCCCCCCCCCCCCCCCCCGTGACCTTCTCTGTCTCATAGACAGGCAGAAGCAATAGCATTTTCTGCGGTGCGCCGTAGAAAATGAAGGCGCATGCGCCGGATGGGCCCTGCGCAGTATCCCGCTTCCTCTTAGCAATTTTTACCGTTGGATCGCTTATTGCAATTGCGATCCAACCTGAATCAGGCCCTATTTGTAAAATATAAAATATACATCACAATATCAGATGCCACTAAGTGAGCAAAACTGCTGGCAAATGGCAGTAATAAAATTTTTCTCATGTAATAGTTTTAAATAATAAGTGAAATCACATTTCCCTTAGGTCAGTCATGTAAAAGACAAGGGGCTCAAACCAGAAATAACCATTCTTAGCCGGTCTGGTGGAGTGTGTGAGGTCATGCTGTGATGTCATAATGGAAACTGCCTATGTCAGAGCTATGCTGTTGCTGTCTCTTGCATATGCTTTCGGAGGCCTGGAACGGCATAGCACACTGGTAGAAGGTTAGTGACTGGACAAAGATAAGAGCAGCTTATTTTGAATTGTCCACAGACGTTTAGCATGACTATTATAATATATGACTTATGACCTTGGGGATAGCATAGTATTGGATAAAAACAAAATATCACACCTACTGGAACAGTGCCATTACGTAACATCCACAAGCGGCTGCAAATGGGCCATTGGAGATATATGAAGGGCGCTATCTAGATAGGCCTATAATGTTCCTAATGAAATCCTTTATGTGCGGCTGCACCTATGACATCTCCTTGGAGTTGTTTGGTGAGCCTATAATTTTGCAAATTAAATCCTTTACTCTCTCTCTCTGCCTGCCTAAATCCCAGTGTGCCAGTGTTGCACGCTGATCCATTTTTATTAATATGTAGAGATGTAAGAGAATTAAATTATGCTTTAATCATTACTTTTGTTTTTATCCAATACTATATACAGATGTAGCCATGCTGATCATGGCTACAACTGAGGGAAACATGCACCCTCGACGCAGCTATGCGCACCTGTGCCTAGCCATGTCGAGTTGCGGCATTTGCCGCCCCCATCCATGTGTATGGGACACACACATGTCTTAGACATCCAGACGTACGCGGTGCGGTTGCGCCTAACAAGGCGCAATTGCCTTAAGATGTAGCCACAACGAGAATGGCTACATTTGTACAGTTGTAATACCTGTTAGCGTCAGAAATGAATGCTATGGTGGTTATGACTGTCCCCCTCCCCCCCTCACTCCCACTCAGGGTTGGACTGGCCCATAGGGGTATAGGGGAAACCACCGGTGGGCCCTACTGCCTGGGGGCCCACCTCCTCGTCTATGGATCAGGTCCCGTCTGTGCACTTGAATTGTACATTATACATATTATCTACAGTGCATTGCAGTTATTAATCTGGTGCATTATCATGCATGCACTAGCAGTATTTACTATATCTATTTATCATGGGGACTATACCATGTTAGCCAAGCCTCTGTGGCAGCAGGCCACACCCCTAAGCATGGGCCTTTACCTCTGCATTCCCCCGGTGGGCCCTCCATGCCCCACTCATCTCTTGCTCTCTTTTTTCACTCTCTCACCATTGACGTATAGGTGCGTTTTTCTCCTGCCGGGTAAATAGGTCAAAATATCAGATTTGAGGTGACAGATGGGAAGACTGGGTTAGGCAAGGTTAGTTGGTGGGCGGGTGGTCTGGGCAAACCAGAGACGTGCAGTCAGGGTAGGCAGGGGAGGCAGTGCCTCCCCTGTCATTAATGATTAAAATAATATAAAGAAGATACTTAAGACACATATTCTGTGTCATAAGTATCTCCTTTATATTACTCTAATCATTATCCCTGTTTAAATGTGTTTGGGAGGCACCGATCGTGGTGCCTCCCATTGTGAATGGGGAAGGGTGTGGGAGCGGGGGGGTGGGGGTGGACGGGCCTAGCCATGGGTATTAAAAGTCAATTGGAAATGCATGGGAAAGCAGCACCATTAGAGGTGCTGCTTTCATACAGGAACGTGCTTTCAACCAATGAAAGCACGCCCCTGTCAGAGAGACCACAGTGATTGGCCAGCGGATCCGTCACTGGATCCGCTGCCATCACTGTATGGGTGCGCGGAGGTGCGGGCGTCGGTGGCAGTGAGAGTATTAGTGGCACTGCTATTCTGCAGAGTTTGGCAGCGGAGCGGTACCAATTTCAAAAATGGCGCCTCAACGTACTTTTTGAAATTCAAGATGGCAACCACGAGCCAATTACGGCTCGCTGCGTCATTACCCCGACCCCTCCGGCTGACTTATATAAGTCAGCGCGAGGCATCAGCGTAAGTCCAACGGCGGAAGAGCTCCTGAAGAAAGAAGATGCTGGAAGTCCTGGATGGGCGGCAGCCATGCAAACGAGCTTAAAGGCCGCCGCCCCAGGTGAAGACCATGACTAATAAACTTTTTTTAAAGACGGTGTGGTGTTTTTATTTTAAGATTTTCTTTACAGGTGGACTACAGGTGCCAGCGGGCCCTTTATGTCCGGACATGCTGGTACTTGTGGTTCTCCAAGTGCTATGCAAAAAAGCTTAACAGCCGCCGCCCACCAGGTGAAGACGCTGGAAGCCCTGGGAAGGTGGCAGCCATGCAAAAGAGCTTAAAGGCCGCTGCCTCCCAGGTGAAGATGCTGGAAGCCCTGGGAAGGCGGCAGCCATGCAAAAGAGCTTAAAGGCCGCTGCCTCCCAGGTGAAGATGCTGGAAGCCCTGGGGAGGTGGCGGCCCCCCAGGTGAAGACGCCGGAAGCCTGGGGAGGCGGCAACCATGCAAAAGATCTTAAAGGTCGCTGCCTCCCAGGTGAAGATGCTGGAAGCCCTGGGGAGGCGGCGGCCCCCCAGGTGAAGGTGTCGGAAGCCCTGGAGAGGAGGCGGCCATGCAAAAAAGCTTAAAGGCTGCCACCCCCAGGTGAAGACCCTGACTAATAAACTTTTTTTTAAAGACGGAGTGGTGTTTTTATTTTAATATTTTCTTTACAAGTGGACTACAGGTGCCAGTGGGCCCTTTATGTCCGGACATGCTGGTACTTGTGGTTCTCCAAGTGCTATGCAAAAAAGCTTAACAGCCACCGCCCACCAGGTGAAGACACTGGAAGCCCTGAGAAGGCGGCAGCCATGCAAAAGAGCTTAAATGCCTCTGCCTCCCAGGTGAAGACGCCTTAGAAAGACGCCGGAAGCCCTGGGAAGGCGGTAGCAATGCAAAAGAGCTTAAAGGCCGCTGCCTCCCAGGTGGAGACGCTGGAAGCCCTGGGGAGGCGGCGGCCACCAGGTGAAGACGCCGGAAGCCCTGGGGAGGCGGCAGCCATGCAAAAAAGTTTAAAGGCCGCTGCCTCTCAGGTGAAGACGCCGGAAGCCCTGGGGAGGCGGCGGCCCCCCAGGTGAAGATGGCAGAAGCCCTGGAGAGGCAGCGGCCATGCAAAAAAGGTTAAAGTACGCCGCCCCCAGGGTGAAGACCCTGACTAATAAAAATCTTTTTAAAGATGGTGTGGTGTTTTTATTTTAATATTTTCTTTACAGGTGGACTACAGGTGCCAGCGGGCCCTTTATGTCCGGACATGCTGGCACTTGTGGTTCTCCAAGTGCTATGCAAAATAGCTTAACAGCCGCCGCCCACCAGGTGAAGAAGCTGGAAGCCCTGGGAAGGCGGCAGCCATGCAAAAGAGCTTAAAGGCCGCTGCCTCCCAGGTGAAGACGCCGTAAAAAGATGACGGAAGTCCTGGGAAGATGGCGGCCCCCCAGGTGAAGACGGCGGAAGCCCTGGAGAGGCGGCGGCCATGCAAAAGAGCTTAAAGGCTGCCGCCCCCAGGTGAAGTCCCTGACTAATAAACTTTTTTTTAAAGACGGTGTGGTCTTTTTATTTTAATATTTTCTTTACAGGTGGACTACAGGTGCCAGCGGACCCTTTATGTCTGGACATGCTGGCACTTGTGGTTCTCCAAGTGCCAGAATGCTGGGGCAGGCTTGCTGGGACCTGTAGGCCACTTGTAAAGAACAATATTAACAATGAACCCTGCACCCACCGCCACCAGGGGTGCAGGGCATAGCACTGGGCTATCAGCTCGGGAGGGGGGACACCATTTTTATTTTTTGGGGTCCCCTCTTCCTGAGGAATTCCAGCCCAGGGCTGACTAGCTTGGGGGGCAGATTAATGTTATGACAGGGGGACCCCACACTGAGTGTCTCCCCTGCTATGGCATTATCCCCCCTGGCTGGTTCTGCCTAGTGCTGGTTTTAGCAATGTATGGGGGACTATACTTTTTTTTTTCCCACTCTATGGGGGGGGGGGGGAAGAGGAGGATGGTTAGCTGCCAGTGCCTCCCCAGCCACTGACCTCACCGCACGTCACTGGGGCAAACTCTGCATAGTCTCTTAATGCCTAGAGGGACGGGCAGTCCTTTAGCCATGGGTCCCCAGAGGTTCCCTCCACAAGGGGGCTTTTCCTCTCCTGAGTGCTGAAGGATGACTTCATGAGTCATGAGGTTCCCGCCATCTTGTTCCTCTTATAGGACAAGTTTGTAAGATTACTGGACCAATCTTAGTCTGAAATTCCCTATTTTAGAATGCAGAGTAAATAATAATATTAATACAGGTTGAGTATCCCATATCCAAATATTCCGAAATACGGAATATTCCGAAATACGGACTTTTTTGAGTGAGAGTGACAGTGAAACCTTTGTTTTTTGATGGCTCAGTGTACACAACTTTGTTTAATACACAAAGTTATTAAAAATATTGTATTAAATGACCTTCAGGCTGTGTGTATAAGGTGTATATGAAACATAAATGAATTGTGTGAATGTAGACACACTTTGTTTATTGCACAAAGTTATAAAAAATATTCGCTAAAATTACCTTCAGGCTGTGAGTATAAGGTGTATATGAAAATTAAATGCATTCTGTGCTTAGATTTAGGTCCCATCACCATGATATCACATTATGGTATGCAATTATTCCAAAATACGAAAAAATCCCATATCCAAAATACCTCTGGTCCCAAGCATTTTGGATAAGGGATACTCAACCTGTAATTACAAAAGAATAATAATCATCATCATCATCATCATCATCATCATCATCATCATAAGAAGACAAAGAAGAAGACGAAGAAGAAGTAGAACAAAAATAGGCTAAATTTTACTTAAAATAAAAATAGACATTTATTTTTGAAATATATTTTTCTTGAAGTTGTCCTAATAAATAAATTCTCTCAAAAGGTGAAAAAATGACACATATTTAGGGAGACCAATATATTCGGAGAGTTTAGAACCATGCATTGTTTAATCTACACAAGAGAGTACCATGTGAGGCAGCCATTTTGGGTCCACTACATAGATTACACTGTGCAATAAGTAAAACATGGCAGTAAGGCATACAAAGGTAAAATGAAAAGCAACTAACAGGACATCTAGTTTGCAGCTTACACAGAAAGGAAAATGGTGTTACTCTATAATTGCTTTTAGATATCTTTCTCCTTTATAACTATTTTAAAGTGAGCTGAGGGGAAAATAACAATACAGGGTACAGTTACATTATAAAATAATAAAAAAAAATTATCTGGCCAAAAAATAAAAATGTATAATCACTGTTACACACTGGTTCT
The DNA here is from genome assembly GCF_028390025.1 of Pseudophryne corroboree. Taxonomy (NCBI): domain Eukaryota; kingdom Metazoa; phylum Chordata; class Amphibia; order Anura; family Myobatrachidae; genus Pseudophryne; species Pseudophryne corroboree. The sequence continues at coordinate 180,343,692 of NC_086444.1, read as the reverse complement.
CACTGAGCAGAGGTTGAGATGAGAGGGGTGTTATTCGGCAGGATCACTGGAAGTATTGTGGATCTCTGATAATCTCAGGTCTCTGAGGAGTTAAGTGAAAAACTACTGTCTCCCACTGTGATGCTCTAAGACATTGACATTTATGTGCAGGATTTAGGTCAGCAGCCATCTTGGTACAGGGAGTGAAGCCTTCCTGAAGGAACAGTATGGAATCTGCGCAGTAGCGCTCTCCCCTTTCAACACTTTTTACATATAAATAGGATAACAATGATAAAACTCCCACACAGCGCAGTTGCCCTGAAGGCGCACGGCCAGCGGCATATAATGAGTCAAATTGACTCATTACATGCCTCTGAAGTCTGCGCCGTGCGCCGCCGCCGCGCTGTGGAGGAGAGCTACAGCGCCGGGCAGGTGAGAAGGAGGAGGAGGGAGGGGGACTGGAGCCGCAGCAGCGCTATTTCATTGGTAGTAAGCGCCGCTGCAGCATCCCCCTCTCCTTCCGTATTGGCTGCCCGGCGCTGCTGTGGATGCTGGGATGCGGTTCCTCCATCCCAGCATCCACAGCAGAGCCGGGCAGCCAATACGGAAGGAGAGGGGGATGCTGCAGCGGCGCTTACTACCAATGAAATAGCGCTGCTGCGGCTCCAGTCCCCCTCCCTCCTCCTCCTTCTCACCTGCCTGCACCGAGGGAGCTGCACGAGGAGCCTGTCAGCGGGGAGATGGTAAGTATGTATCTCTCTTTCTCTCTCTCTCTCTCTCTCTCTCTCAGGGGGACACCGTCTGCCATAATGTGTAAAAAGGGGGCCTGGCTGCCGCAATGTGTAAAAAGGGGGACTGGCTGCCGCAATGTGTAAAAAGCGGGACTGGCTGCCGCAATGTGTAAAAAGGGGGCCTGGCTGCCGCAATGTGTAAAAAGGGGGACTGGCTGCCGCAATGTGTAAAAATGGGGACTGGCTGCCGCAATGTGTAAAAAGGGGGACTGGCTGCCGCAATGTGTAAAAAGGGGGACTGGCTGCCGCAATGTGTATAAAGGGGGACACCGTCTGCCGTAATGTGTAAAAACGGGGACGCTGTCTGCTGTAATGTGTAAAAAGGGGACGCTGTCTGCCGTAATGTGTAAAAAGGGGGACTGGCTGCCGCAATGTGTTAAAAGGGAGACTGTCTGCTGTAATGTGTAAAAAGGGGGACGCTGTCTGCTGTAATGTATAAAAGGGGCTCTACCTGGTGTAGTGGCGCTACTGTGCAGCGTAATTTGAATAATGTAGACTACTGTGCACCGTAGTATGAATTGCTATTATTTTGTGGCCACGCCCCTTCCCCATGAAGCCACGCCCCTATATATTTTACGCGCGCCTACGGTGCGCACTGCCCCTATCTTACATGGCTAGTTACGGCACTGGTAATCACCATCCCGGTGGTCAGCATACCACCACCGGGATCCCGGCCACCGAATGCGGTCAGTGGGGCCGAGGACTATTCCCACTAGTTGGTGTCTATGACACCCATAGAGTGGGAATAGAACCTGTGGCGAGCGCAACAAGCCACCAAGCCCGCAGTGTGAAACCCGCAGCAAGGGGCTTCATTTTGCTTGCCCCTCTCCCGGCATGCTGGCTGTCAGGATCCCGTCATCGGTATGCAGACCGCCAGGATCCCAGACGCCGGTCAACAACGCATCTGAATTATTACTTGTGCCTGGTGTAGGATTTTCAAATATGTGTAGTTTACTGTATACAAGGATATAAAACCTTAAAGGAACTGAGCTCTAAGGTGTATTACATGTAGTTATAAAAATAAGTTTATTTTATGGCAGTAGTTTCCAAACAGGGGGCCGTGACACCCTGGGGTTCCTCGGGAAAGGGGGGGGGATAAGGGGGGCCTTGCAGTGGTGCCGTAGTTTGGTGGTCCATGAATAATTCAAATTACTTATACTGAATTTAATTGTCAAAACCAGATAACCACATAACTGAACCTAAGGATGACATATTATAAACACAATTTACTTCATTTTATATATTTTTTTTAAAATTTCACTAAGAAACTATGGTCTTGGGGTGCCGTGACAGAAATTCTGATACTCTAGGGCAGGGGTGTCAAACTCGCAGCCCCTACCGCATCCTTCTGTGGCGCGCAGGCAGGGGTCCTTTGCAGCCCAACCACCTTGCTTGCAGCGAGGGCAGGAGAGCACAGAGCACACCTCTCTTGCTCCCCTGTCCGGTCTTCGGCGATGGCACAGGTATCTTAAATCAGGTGCCGGTCCATGTTCACAGACCAGCAGCCAATCAGGAGCAGTGCCAGAGTCTTTGCTTTCTATGTGCAGTGCCATCTTCCTGAAGAGATCACCATGAAGACGGCGCCACTGCCACTGGCTACAGCACAGGCATACTGGGGAGGGGTAGCAAACTGGGGCTCCTGCCAGGCCCCTCCAGCAGCCCCTTTACCAATGCTCGTCATTTGTCGTTTTTATAACAACATGGTGACGACCCTGTAGCACAGAGATTTTCAACCTTTTACAACTCGCGGCACACTGAACAAGATTTAAGTATTGCCAAGGCACATTCAAATATAATGGTGATGCATGGTGCAGTTGCATGTCCTAGGATGTCATGTCGCAGCTTCTCCATTGGTAACGCCTGAGCCACATCTGAGAAAGCCAGAAGAGCCCAACACTGCCCGGGTCCAAAAAAAGAACTGGCTCTGCAACCACTAACCCCGCCAGTATTGATCGTTCCAGGGCCTCAGTAGCGGCAAAACACTGACGGGCCTGGCTGTGCTTCTATGGCGGCACTCCTGGAGACTGCTCAGGGCACACTAGTGTGCCACGGCACAGTGGTTGAAAAACACTGCTGTAGCATATGCAGAATCAGACCAATCGGATAATGTTTGTGCTTTTCACACATTTACTCCGATTTTTTCATTGTTTTGTCCTTAAATGAGGTTATCACTGAAACACTGGAACAGTAATAAACAACAAAACAACAGTGGAAATTGGGTTCACACAAAGCCTTACATAGCCAAAGATAAATAGGTACACCCTACAATAAAAATCTATACATATAATAAAACTGTAAGAGTTGTGACTGTACATAGACATTTTTTTTGTTGAGAATTTTACTGCTAGGGACTGTTCATGGACCATTGAGACAAAAAAAAAAGTTTCTGTCTGTCTGTCTGTACGTTCTGGCATCACAAAAAAAACTACTGTATGAATTTATATCACTTTTTCACTATTGTATAGTTTAGTGACCTAGAAAAGGACTGAGGTATGTATGGTCTCAATCTAACATCAGGAAGAGGAACAATAAATGAACAACCAGACGCTTGCAGTGTGCAGGCTCCTCAAGTCCATAAGGGATGCGGCTATGTGACCGGCGGTCACAATACCAGCACCGGCATCTCGACCACTGATTAACCCACCTGTTGGCATGCTGAGCAACAGGGACTATTCCCATAGAGTGGGAATAGAACCTGTGGCAAGCGCAGCGAGCTCGCAAGGGTCTTTGTTGTGCTGGCCGAAAGCCCCCCTGCTGGCCATCTGACAGACAGGATCCTGGCATCGGTATGCTGACCGCCGGTCTCCCAACCACCGGTCACCCAATACAAACCCATCCAAAATGACTATATAGTAAGAGTGGAATTATTAAACTCGCCTAGTGCAGCTGGACTTCCAGCGTATAGCACTGCACTGACAGTTGGTGTTCCGGTCATGCGTCTGCAGACCTTGACTCTGCCCAGGTTATACAACAGAACCCGACTTAAAGCATACTTGCCTACTTTTGAAAAAGCATTTCAGGGAGATGTGAAAGTAACATCTATCAGTGCGGACGTGTACTGCTCCATCTGAGAGACGTGTCATAAAAATGACTTACATCCAAATGTAAATGAGCCCCAAAGTTAGTAAGATCTACTTGTTGAAGAAAATACTTATATTTTGCAGAATGTGTTCATGTATTGTGGTTTACAAGAGGTTCCATATACTGTAAGTGGCCACGAGAACTTTATTTAAAATGCATGTAGCCATAGGGATCAATGCGTCTTATTACCAATGCAGGGAAATAGCACTAATGTTACCGTTTGAATGTATGTATCTGTGATTTATCCCCCCCCCCCCCCCCCCCCCCCCAAGAATGTAACAGCAGCACAACGGGGTTACGGTGCAATCAGGGAGATTGCTGGACTATTCAGGGAGTCAGGGAGATTGCTTCTATTTCAGGGAGTCTCCTGCAGAATGAGGGAGCGTAGGAAAGTATGTTTATACCAACAAAATAATGTGCAAAAAGGCTGCCAACTACATGTACAGTGGTTTAATTTGGACCACATGGCCTGCCTGCTAGTGGTATAACTTCCTATAGCAACAATATTAACACAAGGTCCCAAAGGTCAAAGCGCAACAAAAAAACAAAAAACATTACACTGTTCAACACTTAAGTCATGTAATCAGTCAGGAGGAGATGTACCTCTCTGCTGGTAACCTCAGGGTACCATGTGTAAGACGTGGCACTGGTGCTCCCGAACTGTGCATCTCATGTGGAACGCAAAACTGGATATATGCAGCTAGCTCCTCCTGTGGAATGCAACAACATCTAATGCAGCTACCAGTTAGCAAGCAACATCAGTGCACATGTGCAGACCAGTAGGGACCATATGGTAGCACTGATCCGAAGTTTTGAATGACCAGCTAAACTACAGGAATAATTTATTAAACTCTCAATACCAAACAGGAGTTAAAGGGAATGTCAATGTGATATTAGAATATTACTAGAGATGTGCACATGACCATTTATGCTGTATTTGGATTTGGCCCTGATTCATCATCTGGCTTTGTATTTGGTTTTTGCCAAACTGCCGTGACTGGTTTTGGTTTTATGTTTTCAAAAATTGACAAACAAAACTAAAATCACATAATTTGGGCCTTTTTTTTTCCATTGGGGTGATTCAGACATGATCGTAGATGTACAAAATTAAGCACATCTACAATCAGATTCTCTGACATGCGTGGGGACGCCCAGCACAGGGCTAATCCGCCCTGCATGTCAGGCGCCCGCAGGAGGCCCACAGCCATTTTTGTGATCGCATCGGTCGTGTGTGATGTCACGCAGCCGCCACGACTACGCCCCCTGTTTCTCTGTTGCCGCCCCTGTTTTGAAGACTCGTCCCTGCAACAACCCGTCTCCGCCTTGGAAATGGAGCGTTGCCGCCCCCCCCGCCTCGTGACCATCTCTGCCTCATTGACAGGCAGAGGCGATCACATTTTCTGCGGGGCGCCGCAGAATATGCGGGCACATGCGTAGGACGGGCCCTGCACAAGAGCCCGCATCCTCTTAGCAATTTTTGCCATTGGATCGCTTATTGTGATTGCGATCCAACCTGAATCAGGCCCTATATGTACAATATAAAATATACATCACAATATTAGATGCAAAACTGCTGGCAAATGGTAATAATAAAAATGTTCTCATGTAATAGTTTTAAATGATAAGTGAAATCACATTTTCCTTAGGTCAGTCATGTAAAAGACAAGGGCCTCAAACCAGAAATAACCAGTCTTAGCCGGTCTGGTGGGGTGTGTGAGGTCATGCTGTGATGTCATAATGGAAACTGCCTATGTCAGGGCTATGCTCTTGCTGTCTCTTGCATATGCCTCCAGAGGCCTGGCACGGCATAGCACATTGGTAGAAGGTTAGTGACTGGACAAAGATTAGTTTGAATCATCTGTAGACTTTTAGCATGACTATTATAATATACTAGGTCAGGGGTGGCCAACCAGTCAGTGACAAAGAGCCAAAAAACCTTGTTAGGTACGTCAAAGAACCGGAATGTTGCCTTGTGCCTGCTAGACCACACCCCTGGTATAAAATACATTGAAAAAGCCAGAACAATATAAAATAAATTTTTTAAAGCCAGATCCATTGAAAAAGCCACTTTCGCAAAAAATAATTGAAAAAGCCAGATTCACATAATAAACTTTAGCTCCCCCATGTGTCACTCCAGCCAACACCCTTGATAATGCTGATTTATCAACAGGAATGAAAAGCTATACCTTATACACACTTTAAATACACTTTACCATGGAGCCGCTGCGGCCGCTAAACTTAATACACACTTTACGCACCTTTTACGCTGTTAGCGTACAGAGTCCCGTACCGTGTACGGACTTTGCGTACAAACGCCGCGCTGATGGTACAAAGTACACACAGCGCGTACACACCCAATGAATACACTTTAAACCTTATACAGCAATGCAATGCGATACTAATAGACTTTAAACCTTAGCAGGTAAAGGAAGACACGACACCAGTCTGTAGTTAAACCACTGGGTTCCGACACCACAGCGTATTATTGCTGAAAAGGGGTTACAATACAAACAATACAATACAACAGAATAATGGCTACAATCAATGGTACATACGTGAGTGGATTCGCCGCGCTACCCAGATCTGGTACTCGGTCATATGATAGATAACTTTGTGAGTCTTGTGTCAGACCAGGCCTGCAGCAGGCTCTCTTTATACAATTCTTCCAAAACTTAACACAATGGATACTGTAATCTCTTTGTCCATTAGACACAGGGATGGTCATTTACAGTACAGGAGAGGTCATAGGTCGGTTTGAATAGGTGGGCGATGTCTGTTCCAACTGCTCTTGTGGGTGGTCTCCTCTGGATTCCCGCCGCCAACATAATGTACAGTAAATACAGTTTATATCTATATTCTGCTCCTGCACATAACTATCCGCAGGAACATGCGATCTTCCTCAAACCAACACCGGAATATTACCCTTAAAATACCCTACAGCTGGATACCAAACACTACCTTACAACCTTGTTCTGTCCCCTCCTATCCTGTAAAGGTGAATCCCTTTGTTCTGAAACCATTTAAACTGCTCTAACTTGCTGCTGTGGTGCAGGGATATATGTGTAAAACGTGCACTATTTGGATTAAATATGTAATGTGTTTTGATGGCTTTTCCATGCGTTCACAAACTCTACTGTAAATACTCATACCACGCGCTAATATGCAGGTCCGCGGGAGTGACCATACGCAAATTGCGAATATGCGCACGCACGGCAGAGCAAGTACGCGCACGGAGGCCATCTATGTGTAGTTTGTACGTAATGTATGTACTGCAATATTTTTCGACTTTGAAAGTCCACCCTTTGGCAGTCACCAATAACTGCCACTATCTAATCACTAAACAGAAAAATATCAATACAGTATCTACAGAAGCTTGGATGATCGGGGACAGAGTTGTAGGTGGGAAATGTATGACCTAGTGGGATAGTAAAAAGCATGTATGTATGAATCCATGTCTGAGGGGCATGTATCATCGTGCCGTATATGTTCTAAATAAGCTTCGAGGTATTGCGAAATATACATTAAATCCTTCTTATCCCGTATTAAGGGTCTGTAAGTGGGCCAACAAACACCACCGAGCTCTTTTCGGCTTCTTGTTCCAACAAATGGGGTCCACATTTAGTTGATGATACATGAAGGGGGAAACATATGTGAGTGCTAGTATATGTGGATATCACCTGTCGACTATGTGTGCCATTAACTGAAGGTTGCAGAGATGAATATAAGACACATATATAAAAATACATTTACATAAACATGTTATGGAAAAAAGAAATGGGAGCGCTGAATGAGTCTAATATATAAATGTATTAATAAAATAGTGTTTTATTAAACGCATTAATAAAAATAAAATTCATGAAAAAGCCTAATAAAACATTGAAACAATATAATAGTGAAAAATCACATAGGTGTATATTAATAAATATGACTGCAATATATCTCCTGAACCAATATATGTAAAGAAAGTCTCTTGGACCTTGATTAAAAATTGCACTGATGCTTCATAATTTTCAGCCGTGCGTCCACGAACTGAAATACATGTAAGTGGGAGACTGTTAAGAGGTACCTCTGTTAGAAATCACTGTTGAAATGTACGGTCTCTCCTCTCCTAATGCACATACAAGCCTCATTAGCGTCAGAGACGGCTCAATTGAGCCAAGCGGGCAGTGTCCCAGTGTTGGAAATGCGGACACCGGCGCTATATTGATTTATAATGAATAGATGGTGATGGTATAAGGAAATCAATTATTCTTGTAGTGTGTCACCTGATGGAGGAGCCTCTCCGTTGAGAGTGCTATACTGAGCCGGGTATGCAGCGGCTCAATGCAGTGGAAGTACAGCTAGTCACGCCGCTGGTGAAATATCCGTTTGGTTGCGGCTATACTTCTCCGCTGTGAGCGCTGCACCGATCTGGATGTGCAACGGCACAGTGTAGTGGGAAGGCAGATTGTCTCGCCGCTGGAGAAATGTCCGTTTGGTTGCGGCTATGCTCCACTCAGTGTACGCAGCCCAAAGAGTGTCAGGAGAATGTGGCAGTCAGGTGGAATCCTTCAATGGAGTACCTTAACGCGTTTCTCGGCCTGCAGCACTGGCCGTTTCATCAGAAGGAAATGAAATTTACATAAACATTTTGGATAATGCTGATGTCTTTTTCCGGATGGATGTATCTGGGCAGAGGGGGAGACAAAATAAAAACAGGTGAACGAAACAGGCCATGAAATTCATTTGCAATCCTTATCATATCACTGTTTCTATGGATGGGTCGTAAATTAAATCTGCTGCTGTAACAGAACCCTTGCTCCTTAGACGCATCAATTTTGTGCCGTGCTTGCGCCGCGTCAGAATTCGAACACACCTAAATATCAAACCAATAATTATGACGACTCCCAGGATACAAAGGAGAAACTTCCCTACACTCATGATGACATTTTGAGCCCACTCTCCTAAACCTGAGAACCAATTGCGTGGGTTCAACCATGAGACCCAGCTGGTCAGTTCATTACTCACAATCGCTAAGGTAAGGTTGTGTTTCCTCCTGAACTCCCACTTCAACTGCAAGATATTGTCCATCTTTTGATCAATGATCTCCGTGGGGTCGTCAGTGCTGTTCATGATATATGTACAGCACTTCACACCATATTGAGTTGCCAGAGTAACACAGTACCCACCTGTCACGGCTGTGACATAATTAAGGACCATCCTGTGCTGGATCAGTTCCTTCTTGTAGGCTTGTAACTCCCTTCCCGTATACCTGAAGGTGTCGTCATACATCTCAGTGATATTATCTATCAAGTTTGCTATTGCATGGATATACCTATAATTTATAGTTCCTCTGGCTGTACAGGTGATGTCTAATGCGAGAAGGAACTGAATCTCGGTGGATTCGTGGATCAAATCAGAGGCTGCATGCTCTGTCCTATCTATGAGGTGTTTCTTGATGATGTGTTCATAGTGAGTATGAGTATAAGGAGCCTGAGCACTGCGGTGAACGTCTTTCATCTTATCATGGGTTATGGTCATGACCTCTGGCAGTACTCTCCCAATATAAAACAATCCCTCTGAGCTCAGGGCAAGCCACTTGTACGCCTTCCTCCCACATATGAAATAGGCATCATCTGGGAGAACATCAGGGACAAAGTATGACATCACCATATTACAAACTTTCCAAGTAAAGAAACCAATCCCTAGTTCTCCCATCTGCTCAGTACAAGTATCAGGCTGGATGATATGGGCACAATACCCTGGTGATACTTTTCCAACCCACATGGTCTTGCTTCCACGAGTATACCTATACCGAAAATACCTTCCACTGTTGGCTATTTGGAGTACAATTTCAGTGTCTATGGGTATCCTATCAGCTCTGTGTGAAAAGGTCATTGTCTGGTTGTTCCACGTCACGTCCCAATTTCCTGGTTTTAGGTAATTGGAAATATTAAAGCACAATAAGGACCTGTCTACATGATACTGGTGGAGCTTCAAACTAGGGGGCCTAGAAATATTGAATTTCTTGTCCACCGGTCTCCCACCCCGTAATTCGAGTACCTCATCTATTGCTAAAGGGTATGGTACCAATCCTGACTTGCTCTGACCTTGAGGTACTTGTGAGCACACTCAGCATTCTCTCTGGTTTAAGACCTTACCCAATAGTGAGTGGTAATCACTCAACGGATGACGGTCCATGTCGATATTAAGATTGGACTGACATCTCTGGATGCACCCATCCTCGACTATATTTTCACAATTCCTGCAGATACAATTTTCCTCAGACAATAACCCCTCACAGTGCCTCCGAGCTCCCTGACTACCATAGCGCTTACTGATTCTAGCCTTTACTTGAGCGATGTGCCGCTCCTGAGATCCTACAAATTCATACTCGTCATCAGAAACCATTCCAGATCCCTGCTCGACCTCTCTGGGGCCCTCACCAAAACAAACTGTCCTGATTAAAACCAGAATTACTAACAGAACCCGAAACGCAGTCTCTTGTGATCGATCCATTTCGTTTGGGGAAAGGAGGAAAGTAAGAAGGAGAAAAGAAAGGAAAATGCAGGGGGAGGTGGAAAAAAAGAAAATGATACAACAACCATTCTAGATCTGTGCTCGGATGCCCTTCAACAGTCCTGCCTCTCAACCTTCCCGGAACAGACACTCCAGTGATACGAGGTTCTCTACACTCTGCTCTTTGTCACGAGTTCTCTCCGGGTCAGCGACCTTCTTGCAGTGGGACGAGTGGACCCAAGTCTCTCTCTCGGCGACCTTCAATGTTGTCATGCTGGTTAGCAAGACTTGGAATGGTCCTTCCCACCTGTCTATGAGGCAACCTGAGCGTAAGAAATTTTGAATCATTACATAATCCCCAGGTTCAATGTCATGACAATTACTGTTCGGTAGGTCAGGAATCACCAGCTTTAAATTTCTTTGTTGATTTCTCAGCTGCTGGCTCATCCCAACTAAATATCTCACAGTCACTTCGTTATTACATTTCAAATAATCCTGGGGGTCTATCATTACATGAGGTTGTCGACCAAAAAGAATTTCAAAAGGTGATAGGTTAAGGGGAGACCTGGGGATGGTTCTGATACTGTACAACACTAGTGGCAAAGCTTCTGGCCACAACAATCCAGTTTCAGCCATCACTTTGCTCAGCTTGTACTTAATAGTGCTGTTCATTCTCTCCGCCTTCGCACTCGCCTGTGGTCGGTGCGGAGTATGCAGCTTGCTATTAATTCCCATAAGTTTGCACATGACCTGAAAGACTTCACCTGTAAAATGGGTACCCCTATTGCTTTCAATTATTCTAGGGATACCATATCTACACACAAATTCCTGCAATTTTCTTTGCAGTGAACGTAGCAGTATTTGTGGCAGCAGGGAAAGCTTCTACCCAATTGGAAAATACGTCAATACAAATTAACACATATTTTACATTTCTAACTGCATGAAATCGATTTGTATTACCTGAAAAGGTCCGTCTGTCGGGGGGATATGGGATGGCTCTGTTGGTACCTGCATGTGTAGAGAATCCTGGCGCACACCAGTAGGCTCTCACCAGCTTACACATACCCTCTTTGCCCAGATGAGTCAGACCGTGTGCCGCCTCAGCTAGACTTGGAAGATATGCTCTAGGGGCCACTGGCTTACCGTGTCCACCTGTCCAAAGTCCTGAGGACTCCTGGCCATACCCCTTTGACCTCCAGACAGCCTTTTCCTGTAGGGAACACAAATTTTGCATTTCGATTAATTGTTGTGTGTTGATCGTGTTAAATGTCATCAGTGATGTGATGTTCGTTTGTATGAGGGTGCTGGCTGCTGATTTAGCAGCTTCGTCTGCCCGGCTGTTACCAATTGAAATTGGGTCTTGGTTGTAAGTATGTGCTTTACACTTGATAACAGCCACTCTGTCTGGTTCCTGTATCGCTGTTAGAAGCCTTTTTATGTGGGACGCATGCGCTACAAGTGTGCCAGCTGCCGTCATGAAATTTCTGAGGCGCCACAGGGCCCCGAAATCATGCAACACTCCAAAGGCATACCTAGAATCTGTGTATATATTAGCTGACTTACCCTTGGCCAATTCACAAGCTCTGGTTAGGGCGACCAACTCAGCAACTTGTGCTGAGTGCGGTGGGCCCAGGGGTTCAGCTTCTATGATATCTCTGTCGTCTACAACTGCATATCCAGTACACAAGTCTCCCGATTCTGTCTGTCTTTGGCAACTACCGTCAGTGTAGAAGGTAAAGTCTACTCCTTCCAGTGGGTTGTCGCTGATGTCAGTTCTCGCAGTGAAAGTCAGATTCAGGTATTCCATACAATCATGCGTATCAGTATCTGCACTAAATCCTCCTTCACCATCATTCTCATCCTCCACCCTTTGTGCCTGTCCAGGCACACTTGGCAAGTAAGTTGCTGGATTTAGTGAGCTGCATCTCTTAATGGTGATGTTTACAGGGACCATCAGTGATAATTCCCACTTTGTAAACCGAGCGGATGAGACATGTCTGGTTTGGGCAGAGTTTAGTAAGGCTGATACTGCATGAGGTGTATGGATGGTCAGGTTGTGTCCTAACACTACGTCCTCGCTTTTACTTACTAGCAAAGCCATCGCTGCAACACTTTGCAAGCATGTGGGGAGAGACCGCGCTACTGTGCACTGTAGTATGCTACCGGTCTGCTGGCATCACCATGTCTCTGTGTTAAGACACCTGTCGCACACCCAGCACTTTCCGTGCCGTACAATTCGAAGGGCTTCTCATAATCTGGCATGCCTAATGCAGGTGCCTGTGATAGGCACTGTTTGAGTCTCTCAAATGCCAGTTCGGACTCATCTGTGTGCGAGATCCGTTCTGGTTTGTTCGAAGAGACCATTTCTTGCAAAGGTAAAGCCAGTATAGAGAACCCTGGGATCCAGTTTCGGCAGTACCCACACATTCCAAGGAAAGTGCGTATCTGTTGCTGAGTTTGTGTCATGTCACGAATCGCCTGTATTCTATCAGCGGTGAGGTGTCTAAGTCCTTGAGTCAAGCAATGTCCCAAATATTTTACCCTGGTCTGGCACAACTGCAACTTATCCTTTGAAACCGAGGGGTAAATTTACTAAGATTCGTATTTTCCCGTTTCAGGTCAAAGTTCAATCACGAATGACATCGAAAGTGTAAAACTGCAACTTTTTGAATTTGTTACGATGGATTTACTAAGCTGTCGTATTCGGGTTTTTCTTTTCTTCCGATGTCGATGTCATTCGTGTTTTTTTTGTGTTTTTTACGGCAGTGATTAGCAAAACACTGCCGACTTTTTTACAATTAATCTCGGCCGGATCTGTGTGATCCGTGCTGGGGTTCTATTTTTTTTTTTTTTTTAATTAAACACTGTAAAATTTAAAAAAAAAATTGCGTGGGGTCCCCCCTCCTAAGCATAACCAGCCTCGGGCTCTTTGAGCCGATCCTGGTTGCCGAAATATGGGAAAAAAAATGACAGGGGTTCCCCCATATTTAAGCAACCAGCATCGGGCTCTGCGCCTGGTCCTGGTCCCAAAAATACGGGGGACAAAAAGAGTAGGGGTCCCCCGTATTTTTAAAACCAGCACCGGGCTCCACTAGCTGGACAGATAATGCCACAGCCGGGGGTCACTTTTATATAGTGCCCTGCGGCCGTGGCATCAAAAATCCAACTAGTCACTCCTGGCCGGGGTACCCTGGGGGAGTGGGGACCCCTTCAATCAAGGGGTCCCCCCCCCAGCCACCCAAGGGCCAGGGGTGAAGCCCGAGGCTGTCCCCCCCCATCCAATGGGCTGCGGATGGGGAGGCTGATAGCCTTTGTTGTAAAAGAAAAGATATTGTTTTTAGTAGCAGTACTATAAGGCCCAGCAAGCCTCCCCCGCATGCTGGTACTTGGAGAACCACAAGTACCAGCATGCGACGGAAAAACGGGCCCGCTGGTACCTGTAGTACTACTACTAAAAAAATACCCAAAAAAAGACAAGACACACACACCGTGAAAGTATAATTTTATTACATACATACACACATACATACATACTTACCTTAAGTTCCCACGCAGGTCGGTCCTCTTCTCCAGTAGAATCCAAGGGGTACCTGTTGAAGAAATTATACTCACGAGATCCAGGGGTCCAGGCTCCTCTGGAAATCCAGGGGTAATCCACGTACTTGAAAAAAATAACAAAACGGTGTCCCGACCACGAACTGAAAGGGGACCCATGTTTGCACATGGGTCACCTTTCCACGAATGCCAGAAACCCACTTTGACTTCTGTCTAAGTGGGTTTCTTCAGCCAATCAGGGAGCGCCACGTTGTAGCACTCTCCTGATCGGCTGTGTGCTCCTGTCCTCACTGACAGGCAGCACACGGCAGTGTTACAATGTAGCGCCTATGCGCTCCATTGTAACCAATGATGGGAACTTTCTGCCCTGCGGTTGACCTAAAGTGACGTCACCGCTGAGCAGAAAGTTCCCAGCATTGGTTACAATGTAGCGCATAGGCGCTACATTGTAACACTGCCGTGTGCTGCCTGTCAGTGAGGACAGGAGCACACAGCTGATCAGGAGAGTGCTACAACGTGGCGCTCCCTGATTGGCTGAAGAAACCCACTTAGACAGAAGTCAAAGTGGGTTTCTGGCATTCGTGGAAAGGTGACCCATGTGCAAACATGGGTCCCCTTTCAGTTCGTGGTCGGGACACCGTTTTGTTATTTTTTTCAAGTACGTGGATTACCCCTGGATTTCCCGAGGAGCCTGGACCCCTGGATCTCGTGAGTATAATTTCTTCAACAGGTACCCCTTGGATTCTACTGGAGAAGAGGACCGACCTGCGTGGGAACTTAAGGTAAGTATGTATGTATGTGTGTATGTATGTAATAAAATTATACTTTCACGGTGTGTGTGTCTTGTCTTTTTTTGGGTATTTTTTTAGTAGTAGTACTACAGGTACCAGCGGGCCCGTTTTTCCGTCGCATGCTGGTACTTGTGGTTCTCCAAGTACCAGCATGCGGGGGAGGCTTGCTGGGCCTTGTAGTACTGCTACTAAAAACAATATCTTTTCTTTTACAACAAAGGCTATCAGCCTCCCCATCCGCAGCCCATTGGATGGGGGGGGGACAGCCTCGGGCTTCACCCCTGGCCCTTGGGTGGCTGGGGGGGGACCCCTTGATTGAAGGGGTCCCCACTCCCCCAGGGTACCCCGGCCAGGAGTGACTAGTTGGATTTTTGATGCCACGGCCGCAGGGCACTATATAAAAGTGACCCCCGGCTGTGGCATTATCTGTCCAGCTAGTGGAGCCCGGTGCTGGTTTTAAAAATACGGGGGACCCCTACTCTTTTTGTCCCCCGTATTTTTGGGACCAGGACCAGGCGCAGAGCCCGATGCTGGTTGCTTAAATATGGGGGAACCCCTGTCATTTTTATTCCCATATTTCGGCAACCAGGATCGGCTCAAAGAGCCCGAGGCTGGTTATGCTTAGGAGGGGGGACCCCACGCAATTTTTTTTAAAAAAAAAAGCACTTTCCCACCCCTTCCCACTGATATACATGCACGGATCTCATGGATCCGTGCATGCCTATCCAATCACGAATAAAAAAAAAAGGTCTGTTTTTTTTTAGCACTTTTTTACGAGTGGTAATTTTTCACGGCAGTGTTTGTTTTTTTTTTGCTTTGCACTTCTTAGTAAATGACCGAGATTCATACTTAAACAGCCGCGTTTTGACCGATGGTGTATTCATTCGTAATTTTTTACTTGGACTTGCAAAAAATTACGAATGCCCTCATCTCTGCCGTGATTAGTGTTTAGTAAATTACCGAGATGACACTTTGATGAAAAAACGGCATCTCGGTCAAAATCGGGAGCTTAGTAAATTTCCCCCCTTGTGTCCCGTTTGGGAAAGATGAAACAGAAGTTGTTTCGTGTCTTTCAAGGACGATTCGAGTGAGTCTGAACACAACAATAAGTCATCGACATACTGTATTAGCACTGATCCACTCTCAGGTTGAAAGGATTGTAAACAGTCATGCAAGGCCTGGGAGAAGATACTCGGGCTGTCAGTGAAACCTTGGGGAAGACGAGTCCAGGTGTACTGTACTCCCCTGTATGTAAAAGCGAAGAGGTATTGGCTATCAGGGTGCAGAGGGACAGAAAAGAAAGCAGAACAGAGGTCGATGACAGTGAAAACTGTTGCAGTAGAGGGAATTTGCATAAGGATGACAGCTGGATTGGGCACTATGGGGAATTGGCTCTCGACTATCTTGTTTATCCCCCTTAGATCCTGCAATAGCCTGTAACCCCTCCCCTCACTCTTTTTCACAGGGAAGATGGGACTATTGGTAGTGCTGGACGTCCTGACTAGGATGCCCTGTTGTAATAACCGCTCTATGACGGGGTACACTCCTAATTCTACCTCTGGCTTCAGAGGAAACTGAGGGATTTTTGGGGCTATCCTACCATCTTTTACTTGTACTACTACTGGAGCTACATTCGCCATTAATCCAGTGCCTTGTCCATCTTTGGTCCAAAGGGAACCCGGTATTTGTGAGATCATTTCCTCTACCTTTGATGGACACTTGTCTATAACAGCAGAATGCGACATTAGCCTTTGAGGGGTGTCTAATATATCCTGCACTTCTTGAACGTGGTTCTCAGGTATATCCAAGAAGACACCTTCAGGAGTACAATATATGACACACCGCATTTTACACAATAAATCTCTGCCGAGTAGATTAGTCGGAGCCGATGCAGCCAACAGAAAAGAATGTTTGGTCTGCAAGGGCCCTATCGTAACCTCTGCCGGTCTATTCAAAGGGTATTGTTGCACTGTTCCTGTTACTCCCATTGCCGAAATTGTTTTACCCGTGGTTTTTATACCTACTGTCGAATTTAACACTGACCTGGCCGCCCCTGTATCTACAAGAAAAGGTAATGGTACACCAGCTACATCAACCGTGACCTCAGGTTCACTACCAAGGCTAGCAATCAACTTCACTGGCTGCAGACTACAGGTGTGGCCCAACCCCTATTGTGTGGGGAGACCCTCCCGCAGCGCATTGGCAGCTATAATATGTGAGGGGGGTAGCTGTGAGTTTTCTGAGGCCTGCCAGTCCCTCCTTGGTGGGTACCTCCTTGTTTCCCCTGCGTGTGGCTCGTAATTCCTCCTACGCGGTCCCTGATCCCAAGTATGTGCATTGTCGTGAGGTTCATATCCTGGTCTAGGGGGTCGGTATACATTATGTGTACCTTTATTCCTACATTCCCTCTAGTAATGTCCTACCTTTTGACATTTATAGCATGTTACTACACGTGACTTACCATCAGGGGTCTAGGGTTTCGGCTGATGTGGCTTTGTTGTAAGTGCGTCTATACTTACTGTCATCAGCCTTTCCCCTTGTAACTCCCTGTGCTTAATGATGTTCCTATCATGCTCGACCGTGGACTCTATCAATGCAGCCACCGAGATACCTCTCCAGTTCGGTAGAGAGGTCTGTACCCTTGTTCTCAGTGCCTCCTTCAACCCGCCCATTAATACAGAAACAGCTACCTCCCTGTGATGTACATTGTCCTTAATGTCCTCGATCCCAGTGTATCTAGCCATTTTCTGCAGTGCTCGATGGAAATATTCGGATGCCGTTTCACCTTCCTTTTGTCTTATGGAAAAGATTTTATTCCATTTGACAACAGAAGGGAAATATACTCCTAATTGCACATTGATTTGCCGTACATTCTCCTGAGTGTATTCATCAGTGAGAGGTACTTCTGCGTCTAACTTACAATCAGTTATGAATTTCGCGGGGTCAATATTTGAGGGTAAACATACCCGTAGCACTGTTCGCCAATCTTTGTTTGTGGGTTCTTTGGCGTTACCTAACTCTTTAATGAACCTCTGGCATGCGACTAGATCTTTTCTGGGATCGGTAAAACCTGACATAATTGACCTTAACTCTGCCCGGGACCAAGGACAATGCTCCTGATGGGAGTTACTCCCTGAGGGTCAGTCCTCCCATTGGGGACTGCAATCACCCTGACAGGATTTAATTTTAATTACATCATTTTGATTTGATTCTATAATGTGAGGTGCTATTGTCTCTGCGTAATGTATGGTACCATACTTACCTGTGGACATGACCTCACTTTTCCCTCCGCTAAGGGGTTTTGCTACTGCTCTTGTTGGTTGAGCCGTGCCCACCTGAGTGTCTTGTATGGTGGCTGCTAGAGAGAGTGCCGATATCGTGCTGGGCTCATCTTCCTGCTCGCAGTCCTGGGGAAAATGTAAAACAGGATACAACTGGCAAGGGTTAACATTAGTACATTTATCAGTTACTCTCCTATCTTGTACCAATGTGCCATTGTCTGTAGCCACTTTCTCCCCCACAATATACGGTGGTTGTGGTGGTGCGGTCACCATTATTTTCCAGCTAGGTTTGGAACCTGTTGCGCGAGCTAATTCCCTTTGTATATCCCCCTCCTGTTGCCATAAATTTAAACAATCTGTATATCTAATGCTTTGTTTTCTTGATTTTATTAGACATATCCTTATCCTTAAGTTCTGCAATACCTCTGGTTCAAAGCTGCCCACTTTAGGGAAAGGTACCCTATCTTTTTCAGTCATACGTACCCATTCAGACAAAAAGTCTTCCGTGTGTGAACCATATTTTCCACACATAACAAACCTCGCTGACCCCTTGGGCCGCGGCTCTTCAACCTGAACCCTGGTTACAAAACGTCCACCACTTGTGCAATTGAATCCCATCACGGACTTTTTTCTTTTACGCAATCCCCAATGCACAATACGAATAGACGGTGAAAGTTCTCAGAGCGCTTTCACCCACTCACGCCCACGTTGGCCAGTACTACCATACACTGTCGATAGCGAAGGCAATGTACCCAACCTAGGGCCCTATCTGACCTATATTTACTGGAAGTTTTTAGGAATAACTTACCCTTTCCAGTAAAGTATCTGTCGTTGGAGATTTTCCTGAGAGAGACCAGCGAAAACTCCCTATGCACTTTATTATACACAAATCACGCTTGCGTATGCTCTATATAGCGCTAATGATACCGCGATTTTATGCAAAAGCTCATAAAAGGATATCACGTTGCGCTATGTATCGCACCCACAAACGCGCGGTCCAATCGCCAGTGGCTCTCACGGAGACTCGCACAGCAGCCAGTCGCTATTGTTAGCACCGGTGTCCCAATGCGCTGCATTTCAGGGAAGACGATGCACTCAATAAACTTCAGCTCCCAGCAGGCCTTAGCACCGGAATGCATTGGCGCTAAGGGCTGCTGGGAGGTGTAATTTATTTAGTATGTCTACTTACCTGTAATGCGGCGCGTTGGGACACCGGCGCTAAGAATAGTGACTGGCTGGCAGAACTGACTGACTCACTGACACTGCACACCCACTACACTGCACAACACTGACACCTTTTACATTGATTCAGCATCCAGACATTACCCTCCGCGATATCACCCACTCTATCCGTTACATTAGCCATCTCGGGGTGTCCGGGCCGGCAGCCCAGGTGCTGTGTTGCAGAGTCAGGGCCTCTGGGGATCTGGGCGCGGCTGTGATGGGGAGGCACTTCTGTGACATCACGCGCAGAGGAGGCTCCGGGAATCAGAGAGTATGTGGCGCAAGGAGGGCTATGAAAGCCTTCCGCTGCGCCGCTTTCATACACATCTATGCCGGTGGCCGCAGCAGCATTTGTTCCACCTGTGCCGAGGCTAGGGAGTGAGGATTGTTCATGCCAGAGGGGGCAGGCAGACCGGCAGCAGGACATAGGACGCTACAGTAAAAGGTTCCCCCCCCCCTATCTACAGTGCAGAGGCTTGCTGCAGATGCAGTGGCATACCCTCCAACTTTACCTTTTCGGCAGGTACAGTACCTTTTTTATGGTCTGTACCGATTTTTGGCTTTCCTAACTTCCATTGAAAGTATAAGAAAAAGGGGCGTGGCCACACCAGTGTACCTGTGGCCACGACCAATTTTCAAATTTGTACCGATTTTTATGTGTAACTTGTTGGAGGGTATGTTGGTGCAGATGCAGTGGGCCTATTTTGGGGTGTGGACCTGGAGCTACAGCTCCATCAGCCCCATTGTTCTGGGAACACACAGCAGCCAAAGGGCAGAGCATCCCATTGGATGTAACCTGTGTGGGAGGGCGTTTCTCGTCCAATCAGCTGTGGACTGGGTGTGATAGACCTGCTGCTAAACCAATGAGAGCTCCTAGCCATGCCCACCGTTATCCACACAGTCACAGAGCGACAGATCTGGGCTATTATATAGGAGATAACTTATGACCTTGGGGATAGCATAGTACTAGATAAAAACAAAATCTCACACCTAGTGGGACAGTGTCGTTAGTTCACATTCACAAGCGGCTGCAAATGGGCCATTGGAGATATCGAAAGATCGCTGTCTAGATGGGCCTATAATATTCCTAATGAAATCCTTTATGTGCGGCTGCACCTACGACATCTCCTTGGAGTTGTTTGGTGAGCCTAATGTTGCAAATGCAATCCTTTACACCCTCTCTCTGCCTGCCTAAATCCCAGTGTGCCAGTATTGCAGGCTGATCCAATTTTATTAATGTGCAGAGATTTAAGAGAATTATATTGTGCTTTAATCATTACTTTTGTTTTTATCTAATACTATATACAGATGTAGCCATGCTGATCATAGCTACATCTGAGGGAAACAAGCACCCTCGACGCAGCTATGCGCGCCTGTGCCTAGTCATGCCGAGCTGTGGCATTTGACACTCCCATCAATGCGAATGGGGCACACACACATCTAACATGTCCAGACGTACGTGGTACGGTCACGCCTAACAAGGCGCAACCGCCGTAAGATGTAGCCACGACAAGAATGGCTACATTTGTACAGTTGTAGTCCCTGTTAGCGTCAGAAATGAATGCTATGGTGGCTATGACTGTCCCCCTCCCCCCCCCCCCCTCACTCCCATTCATCTCTTGCTCTCCTCTTTCACTCTCTCACCATTGACGTATAGATGCGTTTTACTCCGGCTGGGTAAATAAGTCAAAATAGCAGATTTGAGGCGACAAAAGGGATGACTGGGTTAGGCAAGGTTAGTTGGTGGGCGGGTGGTCTGGGCAAACTCTGCACAATCTCTTAATGCCTAGAGGGACGGGCAGTCCTTCAGCCATGGGTTCCCAGAGGCAAGGGCGTAGGGAGGGTGGTTACAGTGG
The DNA here is from genome assembly GCF_028390025.1 of Pseudophryne corroboree. Classification (NCBI taxonomy): domain Eukaryota; kingdom Metazoa; phylum Chordata; class Amphibia; order Anura; family Myobatrachidae; genus Pseudophryne; species Pseudophryne corroboree. Next base: position 180,322,636 of record NC_086444.1, on the reverse strand, counting down.
AGCACAAGCTCCAGGTGCTGAAACTGCCAGAGGGCGCCGCCAGGTCCCGGAGCTGCAGGAAGGGTGAGCAGCAGAGCGACGGGTCCCGTGAAACAAGGCCGGCCTGCCTCTAACCAATTAGCGATTTATCTCCGGTGCGTGATGGGTGAGGAAGGTGGGATGAGAGAGTGCAGCGGCAGCACCATGGTGAGCAGCGTGCGCCGCGCAGAGATGAGGGAGCATCCAGTGGGCAGAGCGGGAGCAGATAGAAGCGCCGACCAGTGTTTAGCTGCCAGCGGCCACAGCTATGTCTAAGGTGTGTCCCATTTACTAAGCTCCTACACGTAGCTCAATCTCATTATGAATACTACTTTGCCCCAGCTTCTCACTATAGCTGTCTCTGCCCTCCCCCATGCTCCAGTATGTGTCAGCATGTACTCCTTCCTCCCCCCCAAGCTAGAATGTGTGTTTATGTGTGCCCTATGATTACTGTTGAAGAAGCCCCAGTGTCACCCCCCTCCCCAAAGCTACAGTATGTGTGTGCCCTCTTGTACTGTCCCATGCCCCAGTGTTAACACATCCCCCCCCCCCCCCGAAGCTATGGTGTGTGTCCTCATGTACTGTCTAGAGATGAGCGGGTTCAGTTCGTCATGATCCGAACCCCCCTGAACTTCACCTATTTTACACGGGTCCGAGGCAGCCTCGGATCTTCCCGCCTTGCTCGGTTAAGCCGAACGAGGCCGAACTTCATCATCCCGCTGTCGGATTCTCATGAGATTCGTATTCCATATAAAGAGCCGCGCGTCGCCGCCATTTTCAATCGTGCATTGGATATTGAACGGAGAGGACGTGGCTACGTTCTCTGCCGGAAAAGCTCCATATCTGTGCTCAGTGTGCTGCAAATATCTGTGCTCAGTGTGCTGCAAATATCTGTGCTCAGTGTGATGCAAATATCTACATTCTCTGCCTGAAAAGCTCCATATCTGTGCTCAGTGTGCTGCAAATATCTACGTTCTCTGCCTGAAAAGCTCCATATCTGTGCTCTGTGTGCTGCAAATATCTGTGCTCAGTATGCTGCATTGTGGGGACCACCAGTATATAATTATAGTAGTACAGTACAGTAGGCCATTGCTGTATCTTGCAGCTCCGTGTCAGACTCAGTTCTAGACAGTATCCTGGACATCAGTGCTCAATATCTGCTGCATTGTTGTGTGACCAGTATATACTATATATTATATATAGTAGTACAGTGCAGCATTTTGGTGACCACCAGTATAGTAGTACAGTACAGTAGTACATTGCTGTATCTTGCAGCTCCATATCACTTCAAGTATCCATATCTGTGCTGCATTGTTTTTGAGCAGTATATATAGTAGTACAGTGCAGCATTTTGGTGACCAACAGTATATAGTTGTACAGTACAGTAGTCCATTGCTGTACCTTGCAGCTCCATGTCACTTCGAGTATCCATATCTGTGCTGCATTGTTTTTGAGCAGTATATATAGTAGTACAGTGCAGCATTTTGGTGACCAACAGTATACAGTTGTACAGTACAGTAGTCCATTGCTGTATCTTGCAGCTCTGTGTCACTGGAAGTATCCATATCTGTGCTGCATTGTTGTGAGCAGTATATATAGTAGTACAGTGCAGCATTTTGGTGACCAACAGTATATAGTTGTACAGTACAGTAGGCCATTGCTATTGATATAATAATATTGCAGGTATATAATTCCAAACATTAAAAAATGGAGAACAAAAATGTGGAGGTTGTCTGCCAAGGCTGATGCCCAATGTCATAGTAGAGATCATGTAAAATCCCAAAAACTAAAGTTCAGTAAAATTACCCAAAAATCTAAATTAAAAGCGTCTGTGGAGAAGCGTAAACTTGCCAATATGCCATTTACGACACGGAGTGGCAAGGAAACGGCCGAGGCCCTGGCCTATGTTCATGGCTAGTGGTTCAGCTTCACATGAGGATGGAAGCACTCATCCTCCCGCTAGAAAAATGAAAAGAGTTAAGCTGGCAAAAGCACAGCAAAGAACTGTGCGTTATTCTAAATCACAAATCCCCAAGTAGAGTCTAATTGTGTTAGCGGTTGCGAGGCCAGACCTTCCCAACACTGGACGGGAAAAGGTGGCTCCTTCCACAATTTGCACGCCCCTGCAAGTACTGGAAGGAGCACCCACAGTCCAGTTCCTGATAGTCAAATTGAAGATGTCACTGTTGAAGTATACCAGGATGAGGATATGGGTGTTGCTGGTGCTGAGGAGGAAATTGACAAGGAGGATTCTGATGGTGAGGTGGTTTGTTTAAATCAGGCACCCGGGGAGACACCTGTTGTCCGTGGGATGAATATGACCATTGACATGTCTGGTCAAATTACAAAAAAAATCACCTCTTCGGTGTGGAATTATTTTAACAGAAATGCGGACAACAGGTGTCAAGCCGTGTGTTGCCTTTGTCAAGCTGTAATAAGTAGGGGTAAGGATGTTAACCACCTAGGAACATCCTTATACGTCACCTGGAGCGCATTCATCAGAAGTCATTGACAAGTTCAAAAACTTTGGGTGACAGTGGAAGCAGTCCACTGACAACTAAATCCCTTCTTCCTCTTGTACCCAAGCTCCCAGTGCAAACCATACCACCAACTCCCTCAGTGTCAATTTCCTCCTTAGACAGGAGCGCAAATAGTCCTGCAGGCCATGTCACTGGCAAGTCTGACGAGTCCTCTCCTAACTGGGATTCCTCCGATGGATCCTTGAATGTAACGCCTACTGCTGCTGGCGCTGCTGTTGTTGCTGCTGGGAGTCGATCGTCTACCCAGAGGGGAAGTCGGAAGACCACTTGTACTACTTCCAGTAAGCAATTGACTGTCCAACAGTCCTTTGCGAGGAAGTTGAAATATCACAGCAGTCATCCTGTTGCAAAGAGGATAACTCAGGCCTTGGCAGCTGTGATGGTGTTAGACGTGTGTCCGGTATCCACCGTTAATTCACAGGGACTTAGAAAATTTCTTGACGTAGTGTGTCCCCGGTACCAAATACCATCTAGGTTCCACATCTCTAGGCAGGTGATACCGAGAATGTACACAGATGTGATAAAAAGAGTCACCAGTGTCCTAAAAAATGCAGTTGTACCCAATGTCTACTTGACCACAGACATGTGGACAAGTGGAGCAGGGCAGACTCAGGACTATATGACTGTGACAGCCCACTGGGCAGATGTATTTTATTCCCGCAGCAACAACAGCAGTAGCGGCACCAGTAGCAGCATCTCGCAAACGCCAACTCATTCCTAGGCAGGCTACGTTTTGTATCACCGCTTTCCATAAGAGGCACACAGCTGACAACCTCTTACGGAAACTGAGGAACATCATTGCAGATTGGCTTACCCCAATTGGACTCTCCTGGGGATTTGTGACATCGGACAATGCCACCAATATTGTGCGTGCGTTACATGTGGGCAAATTCCAGCACGTCCCATGTTTTGCACATACATTGAATTTGGTGGTGCAGAATTTTTTTTAAAATGACAGGGGCGTGCAAGAGATGCTGTCGGTGGCCCGAAGAATTGTGGGCCACTTTCGGCATTCAGCCACCGCGTGCCGAAGACTGGAGCACCAGCAAACACTCCTGAACCTGCCCAGCCATCATCTGAAGCAAGAGGTGGTAACGAGGTGGAATTCAACCCTCTATATGCTTCAGAGGATGGAGGAGCAGCAAAAGGCCATTAAAGCCTTTACATCTGCCTACGATATAGGCAAAGGAGGGGGAATGCACCTGACTCAAGCGCAGTGGAGAATGATTTCAACGTTGTGCAAGGTTCTGCAACCCTTTGAACTTGCCACACGTGAAGTCAGTTCAGACACTGCCAGCCTGAGTCAGGTCATTCCCCTCATCAGGCTTTTGCAGAAGCAGCTGGAGAGATTGAAGGAGGAGCTAAAACGGAGCGATTCCGCTAGGCATGTGGGACTTGTGGATGGAGTCCTAAATTCGCTTAACCAGGATTCATGGGTGGTCAATCTGTTGAAATCAGAGCACTACATTTTGCCCACCGTGCTCGATCCTAGGTTTAAAGCCTACGTTTTATCTCTCTTTCTGGCAGACACAAGTCTGCAGAGGTTCAAAGACCTGCTGGTGAGAAAATTGTCAACTCAAGCGGAACGTGACCCGTCAACAGCTCCTCCTTCACATTCTCCTGCAACTGGGGCTGCGAGGAAAAGGATAAGAATTCCGAGCCCACCCGCTGGCAGTGATGCAGGGCAGTCTGGAGCGAGTGCTGACATCTGGTCCGGCCTGAAGGACCTGCCAACGATTACTGACATGTCGTCTACTGTCACTGCATATGATTCTGTCACTATTGAAAGAATGGTGGAGGATTATATGAGTGACCGCATCCAAGTAGGCACGTCAGACAGTCCGTACGTATACTGGCAGGAAAAAGAGGCAATTTGGAGGCCCTTGCACAAACTGGCATTATTTTACCTAAGTTGCCCCCCCCCTTCCCCCCCAGTGTGTAATCCGAAAGAGTGTTTAGTGCAGCCGGTCACCTTGTCAGCAATCGGCGTACGAGGTTACTTCCACAAAATGTGGAGAAGATGATGTTCATCAAAATGAATTATAATCAATTTCTCCGTGGAGACATTCACCAGCAATTGCCTCCAGAAAGTACACAGGGACCTGAGATGGTGGATTCCAGTGGGGACGAATTAAAACTCTTTGAGGAGGGGAATGTACACAGTGAAAGTGGTGAGGAATTGGAGGATGATGATGAGGTCGACATCTTGCCTCTGTAGAGCCAGTTTGAGCAAGGAGAGATTGATTGCTTCTTTTTTTGGTGGGGGCCCAAACCAACCAGTCATTTCAGCCACAGTCGTGTGGCAGACCCTGTGGCTGAAATGAAGGGTTTGTTAAAGTGTGCATGTCCTGTTTATACAACATAAGAGTGGGTGGGAGGGCCCAAGGACAATTCCATTTTGCACATCTTTTTTTTTTTTATCTTTGCATCATGTGATGTTTGGGGCCATCCTGTCTGACACTGCAGTTCCACTCCTAGATGGGCCAGGTGTTTGTGCCGCCCACTTGTGTCACTTAGCTTAGTCATCCAGCTACCTCATTTCGCCCTTTTTTTTCTTTGCATTATGTGTTCTTTGGGGCCTAGTTTTTAAAACTGCCATCCTGTCTGACACTGCAGTGCCACTCCTAGATGGGCCAGGTGTTTGTGCTGGCCACTAAGGTCGCTTAGCTTAGTCATCCAGCGACCTCGGTGCAAATTTTAGGACTAAAAATAATATTGTGAGGTGTTCAGAATAGACTGGAAATGAGTGGAAATTATGGTTATTGAGGGTAATAACACTATAGGATCAAAATGACCCCCAAATTCTATGATTTAAGCTGTTTTTTAGGGGTTTTTGAAGAAAAAACACCCGAATCCAAAACACACCCGAATCTGACAAAAAAATTTAAGGGAGGTTTTGCCAAAACGCGTCCGAATCCAAAACACGGCCGCGGAACCGAATCCAAAACCAAAACACAAAACCCGAAAAATTTCCGGTGCACATCTCTAGTACTGTCCCAGGCCCCGCTGTGTCGCTCCTGTGGTGTATATAGTTCCCATTGCTGTATATGTGTTCTGGTGGAAGGTTACAACTGATCTTATTTTGTATTTGTATTAGTTGGTGTATGAATCTATTTCTGTGTTCTTTAGTTTCCTGTTCTTCTCCAGTAAAGAAGCATGCAACACTCTCTGTGTCCTGGTTACATTAAATACTCTTATTGAAATATAAGTAACAGATTTAACACTGGCGACGAGGATTAAACTGTTCTTCAGCATGGCTCCAGGTAACAGTGGAGCACCAGTGGGCTGACACAGCACAATTGTGGGGTGCAAAAAGGAACAACTCATTCAGACTGTCAGCAGCACCTAACTTGAATAAAAGGAGCACGTGAGTTATATCTTCATTTTCGAAGGAAGGGAGGACTAAGTATAAAGAAAAGATGTCAGGATATATTGGCACAATAGCTGCATTTGATGGTACTATAGAGGACTGGGCTACATATATTGAGAGAGTGGAGTTGTATTGTGTTGTTAACGCAGTGCAAGGAGACAGGAAGGTTCCAGTATTACTCAGTGTAATGGGTGCCCAAACATACAGTCTGCTGAGGAGTTTAATAGCACCTGAGAAGCCAGCCAACAAGTCCTTTACTGACATTGTGGACATTTTCCAAAAGCACTTAAACCCCAAACCATTAGTGATTGCTGAAAGATTCAGGTTTCACAAAAGTAATCAATGTGAAAGTGAAAGCATTTCTAAATACATTGCAGAACTGAGGAAGTTATCTGAGCACTGTGCATTTGGAGCAGGGTTATCAGATGCTCTAAGAGACCTTTAGTTTGTGGGATGAAAAGTGCAAGTACACAAAAGAAATTGCTGGCTGAGCCTGACCTGACCTTAGAGCGAGCACTGGCCATAGCTATTTCACTGGAGACTGCAAGCAGGGATGCATCAGAATTGCAGAAAAAGGCACCAGAATGTACTCCCAATCCAGTTCATTTGTATCAGAGACAGTCCTGTGTTTGCTGTGGGAAGTCCTCACATGATGCCAGTCAGTGCTGGTTTAAAGACAAAGTGTGTAGAAAATGTAAGAAAAGAGGCCATATTGAAAGGGTGTGCCAGTCAGGGAAAACACCAAACCGCTCGCAAGTATCCAAAGTTCCCGGGAGAAAATATACAACATCCCAGGTACATAAAGTAGCCGACAATGAATCAGACTCTACTGATAGTACTGGTACAGAAAAAGGGTTATGCAGCCTAGAGATGCACTCTAAGATGGCAAAAGAGCGTCAAGTGATTTTGGTCACTTTGGAAGTAGCAGGTATTGACTTAAAAATGGAATTAGACACAGGCTCTGCTCTGTCAGTGCTAAATGCAAGTGATTACAAACGCCTGTTTGCTGCTATTCCTTTAAAGAAAACATCCGTAACACTCCGCACATATACGGGTGAACTGGTGTCCCCATTGGGAAAAATAAAAGTTTATGTGAAATACAAAGGCAATACCCATAAGCTGTATTTGTACATACTTCCACATGGTGGACCGGCATTATTGGGCCACGAATGGATAAGGAAAATCCAACTTGACTGGCATTCCATTCACAGGCTACAATCTACTGCATCTGATGTATCCAACAATGACGCAGCTATTAAGGAACTTTCTAAATTGTTAGCTGCCGCACAACCCATTTTCCAACCAGGGATAGGCACGTTAAAGGACATTAAGGCCAGTATAGAGTTGGATCCACATGCCGTTCCAAAGTTTTGTAAAGCTCGCACAGTACCTTATGCCATCCGACCAGCGGTTGAGGAGGAACTACGGAAACTGGAAGACTCTGGTATACTCTCCCCAGTGGAATGGAGTGAATGGGCTACGCCCATAGTTCCGATAGTAAAGAAAGACAAAATGGGAAGTATCCGTATTTGCGGAGATTTCAAAATGACAATAAATCCAGTACTACGGACTGTGCAGTATCCTTTGCCTAAAATAGAGGACATCTTTGCAGCTCTCTCAGGGGGCGACCGCTTTTCCAAAATTGACCTAGCTCAAGCGTACTTGCAAATGGAAATTGAGGAGGCATCTAAGAAATATTTAACCATCAATACTCACAAAGGTTTATTACAATATAACCATCTGGTGTTTGGACATTCTTCTGCCCCAGCATTATGGCAGAGAGCAATGGATCAAGTCCTACAAGGAATACCAGGTATGCAATGTTACCTGGATGATATAAATGTAACAGGCAAAGATGATGTGGACCACTTAAATAATCTGGAAAAAGTATTAACCCGACTACAGGAATATGGACTCAGAGTAAATAAAGATAAATGTGCATTTTTCCAAGAAAGCATTTCATATTGTGGACATGTGATTGATAGAGAAGGCCTGCACAAATCAAATGATAAAATTGAGGCAGTACTATAAGCACCCTAGCCACAGTCTGTGTCACAAGTGAGATCTTACCTGGGCCTAGTTAATTATTATCACAAGTTCTTACCAGACCTCTCCACAGTAATACACCCGCTAAATGCCCTACTACAGAAAAATGCACGATGGAAGTGGACAAAAGACTGTTAGAAAGCATTCTCAGAAACAAAAAGATTGATTACATCTGATAAAGTCCTTACTCATTTTGATCCGAAACTACCCATCAGGCTGGCGTGTGATGCGTCACCGTACGGCATTGGAGCTGTGTTATCACATCAACTGAGAGATGGTAGCAAGAAGCCGATAGGGTTTGCTTCACGGTCTTTGACAGTGGCAGAGAAGAATTATGCGCAAATTGACCGAGAGGCCTTAAGTTTAGTATGGGGAGTGAAGAAATTTCATAAATTTTTGTATGGGCAAAGGTTTACATAAATTACGAATCATCAACCACTGGTATCAATGTTTAACCCCCACTAGGGAGTCCCAGCCATGACTGCAGCTCGGCTTCAACGTTGGTCATTATTCCTGAGTGCTCATACATATGACATCGAATTTAAAGGAACAAAACTACATGGCAACGCTGATGGTCTATCGCGTTCTCCCTTGCCCCAAAGTGAGGAGGACAGTGATGGAGACCCCATGGAAGTGTATCACAATATGTTGATGGAACAGCTACCTATTACCAATGCCACGATCAATCGGGAAACAAGGAAAGACCCGGTACTATCAAAAGTAATGGACTTAACTCTCAAAGGTTGGCCTAAACATGGCGATGCTCAATATTACGGGTTTTCGGGCAGGAGAGATCAGCTTTCTGTCTGTCAAGGAACTCTATTGTGTGGGTCACGAGTGGTAATACCACCTAAACTGTGAAACAGAGTTTTGGAAAATTTGCATGAGTGTCACCTAGGCACATAAAAATGAAGAATCTTGCTAGAAGCTATATATGGTGGACAGGAATCGATGGTCAAATTGAAACTTTGACAAAAGGGTGTGAAGGATGTCAAAGAGTTCAAAATGCACCAACTTTAGCCCCATTACACCCCTGGGAATGGCCTTCATCTCCATGGCAGCGGGTACATATTGACTTTGCTGGTCCATTCATGGATTGTATGTTTCTTATTGCAGTGGACGCTCATTCAAAATGGCCAGAGGTAATAAAGATGAAATTCACTACTTCTGAGAAAACAATTGCTGTGCTGCGAACCATTTTTGCTAGAAATGGTCTACCGGAGCAAGTGTGCAGTGACAATGGGCCACAGTTTATATCCATGGAATTCAAAAAGTTCATGCAAGACAATGGAATTAAACATTTTACATCAGCTCCACACCATCCAGCCACTAATGGTTTGGCTGAGAGATTTTTAGAAAAATAGCTGATCACAATCAGTGCGCCCGAGCAGCCAAAACAAGGGGTGGTTAAAAGTATCACCAATACTTTGAAAAAACATACAATGGAGCAAATAATTTACCACCCTTTATCTAAGGCGCTTCTCAATGAACCGTCAAGTGGATGTTCAATCTCTGTGGTTATAGGGATGGTTGCCCTTAAAAGATAGAACATAACACAGACATAGCATAATACTGTGACAGCAATGAAGCACACAATAAATGGATGAAAAAATCCAGACTCGTACCACAAGAGGTGGTCTACTAATAGTAGACAATATCGCTTTTTATGGAGCGGATCACCGACTTGGGAGTGTTCTGGGCTGTCTTAATGCATGGAAGATTTTTCTTTCTTGCTTCAACCAGTTTTACACATGTAAAGGAAATAGTACTAGGATAGCGTATTACCATATAAAATTTATTTCCACAAACAACATAAGATCTCTAAAAGATGGGTTCTCACCAGACTGAGTGGTCTACACAAGGGTAGACAAAAGCGTTTGTTTATGATAACAACCAGGCGTCCCCAGGAGTGATCGTCCCCAGCCAGGCGAGAGATCCACCAAAGTCCTGCTACCTTCACCGACGCGTTTTGATAACAAAGGTTATCTTCCTCAAGGTGTAGATGGTAGCAGTAGGCCCTAAGTATTTATCCTCCCACAAACCTAATTGATCTAAAACCTAATGCCAGACATGGATCATCTAGCCACTAAAAAAACCTAAACACCTAGTATAATAAAATATATGGTAAGTCCATTCCATACATTCCCGATTTCCTCCGGAAAATCCATTTCCCACCAGAAACCGTTATCCAATGGCATGTATTCATTTCCTCCGGAAGTAGTCATAGACCCTACTAGTGCAGTCCAGAATACTGTTCTTCTTTGAGAGAGGATTTCCCCTGTCCGTCTCTCTACCCTCTCCGCAATTTTGCCGGAAGTGACGTGGAACCCGGGGTGCTGGGTATTATCGTAGACGCCTTCCTTGTTGCGGCGTCCCGTCACCGGAAGTGACGCAGATAGCCATAGTCACCTGACCGGAATACGGAAGTCCCGCTGTACGGGAACATGTGTGCTCGTGGTCCACGTCTGCAGCGTCCATCACCGGAAATGACGGGATCATGTACAAGTTTAGATGTCTCATTCCACGGAGCCCTTTTTTTGTAACCAAATCATGTAAAATGGTACATAAAATAAATCAAAGATAAAAACCAATTAAATTCAGACTCAAAGTCTTTATTGAGGCCTCCTGGTTCTAAAGTCTTGAACTTAAAAACAGTTTGCATTTCAATTCTGGCCAATTTCTGTAGTAAGTCACCTCCTCAATGCAAACTATTTTTAAGTTTAAGACTTTAGAACCAGGAGGCCTCAATAAAGACTTTGAGACCAAATGGTTCCTTTGAGTTAGAACAACCCAATCATGTAGCTACCTATGTTTTAGTAAATAGTGTAGTGTCAAACTCTTTATATTTTATGAATTTAATTGGTTTTTATCTTTGATTTATTTTATGTACCATTTTACATGATTTGGCTACAACAAAATGGCTCCGTGGAATGAGACATCTAAACTTGTACATGATCCCGTCATTTCCGGTGATGGACGCTGCAGACGTGGACCACGAGCACACATGTTCCCGTACAGCGGGACTTACGCATTCCGGTCAGGTGACTACGGCTATCCGTGTCACTTCCGGTGACGGGACGCCGCAACAAGGAAGGCGTCTACGATAATACCCAGCACCCCAGGTTCCACGTCACTTCCGGCAAAATTGCGGAGAGGGTAGAGAGACGGACAGGGGAAATCCTCTCTCAAAGAAGAATAGTATTCTGGACTGCACTAATAGGGTCTATGACTACTTCCGGAGGAAATTAATACATGCCATTGGATGACGGTTTCTGGCGGGAAATGGATTTTCCGGAGGAAATCGGGAATGTATGGAATGGACTTACCATATATTTTATTATACTAGGTGTTTAGGTTTTTTTAGTGGCTAGATGATCCATGTCTGGCATTAGGTTTTAGATCAATTAGGTTTGTGGGAGGATAAATACTTAGGGCCTACTGCTACCATCTACACCTTGAGGAAGATAACCTTTGTTATCGAAACGCGTCGGTGAAGGTAGCAGGACTTTGGTGGATCTCTCGCCTGGCTGGGGACGATCACTCCTGGGGACGCCTGGTTGTTATCATAAACAAACGCTTTTGTCTACCCTTGTGTAGACCACTCAGTCTGGTGAGAACCCATCTTTTAGAGATCTTATGGTGTTTGTGGAAATAAATTTTATATGGTAATACACTATCCTAGTACTATTTCCTTTACATGTGTAAAACTGGTTGAAGCAAGAAAGAAAAATCTTCCATGCATTAAGACAGCCCAGAACACTCCCAAGTCGGTGATCCGCTCCATAAAAAAGCGATATTGTCTACTATTAGTAGACCACCTCTTGTGGTACGAGTCCGGATTTTTTCATCCATTTATTGTGTGCTTCATTGCTGTCACAGTATTATGCTATGTCTGTGTTATGTTCTATCTTTTAAGGGCAACCATCCCTATAACCACAGAGATTGAACATCCACTTGACGGTTCATTGAGAAGCGCCTTAGATAAAGGGTGGTAAATTATTTGCTCCATTGGCTGAGAGATTTGTCCAAACATTCAAAAAAGCTATCAAGTCCATGCACCATGAACATCTACCTTTGAAACACAAGATTGACAACTTCTTGTTTATATATCGTAGGACTGAGCACTCCACTACCGGTCAGCCTCCTGCGGTGCTATTTATGCAACGGAACTTACGGTCTCAGTGGGACTTGATAAAACCGGATGTAAGGCGGAAGGTACATAACAAACAGTTTCAATCAGTTTATCAGAAACCTACTCGGTTCTTCCACATTGGCCAAGAGGTTCTGGTCCGTGATTATAGAGGAGACAAATGGCAACCGGGAATAGTTTCTGCCAAATCCGTCCCTCTGATGTACGTGATTGAAGTTGGAGGAGAATTGTGGCATCGCCACATTGATCAAATCATTGAGGCTGGGAGGCAAACTGACTGTACGTCGACAGTTGGACATAGTCAAGCCAGTGATGTGGGGGTTTATGTATACCCCTTTGGAACTGATACAGAGACTGTTCCTGACACTGTGGAGGAAATGTACCCCTCTGGGTCAGATACAGAGACTGTTCCCAAACCTGCTATGGAGTCACCTGAGCATGAGGTTCCCTTAGTAACAACAGATCCTGAACCTTCTAGTGTGATTTCTGTGGAGCAGCCAGTCACTCTGGGAGTTAAACATCGGTATCCAGACAGAGTTCGTAAGGCACCTCAAAGGCTTGATTTGTAGCCTTCTGGGGTAACATATACATTGCTTAGTGCTAACATTTTCATGTCTGCATTTATCTAAGTTGGGAGGAGTGTGGTGTATATAGTTCCCATTGCTGTATATGTGTTCTGGTGGAAGGTTACAACGGATCTTATTTTGTATTTGTATTAGTTGGTGTATGAATCTATTGCTGTGTTCTTTAGTTTCCTGTTCTTCTCCAGTAAAGAAGCATGCAAAACTCCCTGTGTCCTGGTTACATTAAACACTCTTATTGAAATATAAGTAACAGATTTAACAGCTCCCCCCCCCCCTTTCCTGAAGCTACAATGTGTGTGTGTCCTCATGCACTGTCCCAGGCCCCCGGAGTGTCGCCCCCCCCCCCTCTTTCCTGAAGCCACAGGTGTTTGTGTGCCCATGTCTACTGTTCCAGGCCACAGTGTGTACAGTATGTAACAATGTCCACCCCCCCCCCCACACACACACACAAGCTAAAGTGTGTCCCCCTTCTTGCACTGTCCCTGGCCCACATTCCTTGCATCTGTTTTTTATTTTTTATAAGACCGCAGTTAATAATCAGTTTCATAAGAGACGGTGGGCGATAGGACCTGCTGCGGCATAATAACCATGTGGACATTCAGTAACTTGGGAAGCAGGGTCCACCAGCAACTAACTTTGTGCAGACAATGCCGGGCGCCCGCTACTGAGTCCCGGCTACTTTAGTGACGTCCTGCTCCCAGCTCCGTTACTGACCTCCACAGCGGATTCCCCCAACTCCACCAGTGATGCAGAGTTTGAAGCTGTGGCGGCAGGGTGAATACAGCATATGGGTTGATAGGGAGGCAGTGACAGGGCACTTCCCCAATTACTGTGTGGCGGTGTATATGGCGTTACCTGGTGTAACGTGTATATGGGGCCACCTGGCGTAATGTGTGGGCTGAGGATGGTGAGGGGGGCTGTGGATGATGAAAGTGATGGGGATGTGCTTATGTATATATGGGGGGGGGGGGCGCCGTGGCATGAGCTTGCTCCAGGTGCTATGGCTACACGCTACACCTCTGCCCAGAGGTTTCCTCCACAAGGGGGTTTTTCCTCTCCTGAGTGCTGAAGGATGACTCTTGAGTAGAGATTTTTTAGGTTTTGTGTTTTGGTTCTGGATTCGGTTCCGCGGCCGTGTTTTGGATTCGGACGCGTTTTGGCAAAACTTCGCTGAACATTTTTTGTCGGATTCGGGTGTGTTTTGGATTTGGGTGGGTTTTTTAAAAAAAACCTCAAAAACAGCTTAAATCATAGAATTTGGGGGTAATTTTGATCCCATAGTATTATTAACCTCAATAACCATAATTTCCACTCATTTCCAGTCTATTCTGAACACCTCACACCTCACAATATTATTTTTAGTCCTAAAATTTGCACCAAGGTCGCTGGATGACTAAGCTAAGCGACCCAAGTGGGCGGCACAAACACCTGGCCCATCCAGGAGTGGCACTGCAGTGTCAGACAGGATGGCACTTAAAAAAAATAGCCCCAAACATCACATGATGCAGAGATAAATAATAAAAAAGAGGTGCAAGATGGAATTGTCCTTGGGACCTCCCACCCACCCTTATGTTGTATAAACAGAACATGCACACTTTAATAAACCCTTCATTTCAGCCACAGTGTCTGCCACACGACTGTGGCTGAAATGACTGGTTAGTTTGGGCCCCCACCAAAAAAGAAGCAATCTCTCCTTGCACAAACTGGCTCTACAGAGGCAAGATGTCCACCTTCTCCTCATCGTCCGATTCATTACCCCTTTCACTGTGTACATCCCCCTCCTCACAGAGTATTAATTCGTCCCCACTGGAATCCACCATCTCAGGTCCCTGTGTACTTTCTGGAGGAAATTGCTGGTGAATGTCTCCACGGAGGAATTGATTATAATTCATTTTGATGAATATCATCTGCTCCACATTTTGTGGAAGTAACCTCGTACGCCGATTGCTGACAAGGTGACCGGCTGCACTAAACACTCTTTCGGAGTACACACTGGATGGGGGGGGGGGGGGGGAAACTTAGGTAAAATAAAGTCAGTTTGTGCAAGGGCCTCCAAATTGCCTCTTTTTCCTGCCAGTATATGTACGGACTGTCTGACGTGCCTACTTGGATGCGGTCACTCATATAATCCTCCACCATTCTTTCAATGGTGACAGAATCATATGCAGTGACAGTAGACGACATGTCAGTAATTGTTGGCAGGTCCTTCAGTCCGGACCAGATGTCAGCACTCGCTCCAGACTGCCCTGCATCCACACCAGCGAGTGGGCTCGGAATTCTTAGCCTTTTCCTCGCAGCCCCAGTTGTGGGAGAATGTGAAGGAGGAGCTGTTGACGGGTCATGTTCCGCTTGACTTGACAAGTCTCTCACCAGCAGGTCTTTGAACATGTGCAGACTTGTGTCTGCTGGAAAGAGAGATACAATGTAGGCTTTAAACCTAGGATCGAGCACGGTGGCCAAAATGTAGTGCTCTGATTTCAACAGATTGACCACCCGTGATTTCTGGTTAAGCTAATTAAGGGCTCCATCCACAAGTCCCACATGCCTAGCGGAATCGCTCCATTTTAGCTCCTCCTTCAATCTCTCCAGCTGCTTCTGCAAAAGCCTGATGAGGGGAATGACCTGACTCAGGCTGGCAGTGTCTGAACTGACTTCACGTGTGGCAAGTTCAAAGGGTTGCAGAACCTTGCACAATGTTGAAATCATTCTCCACTGCGCTTGAGTCAGGTGCATTCCCCCTCCTTTGCCTATATCGTAGGCAGATGTATAGGCTTTAATGGCCTTTTGCTGCTCCTCCATCCTCTGAAGCATATAGAGGGTTGAATTCCACCTCGTTACCACCTCTTGCTTCAGATGATGGCGGGGCAGGTTCAGGAGTGTTTGCTGGTGCTCCAGTCTTCGGCACGCGGTGGCTGAATGCCGAAAGTGGCCCGCAATTCTTCGAGCTACAGACAGCATCTCTTGCACGCCTCTGTCATTTTTTAAATAATTCTGCACCACCAAATTCAATGTATGTGCAAAACATGGGACGTGCTGGAATTTGCCCACATGTAATGCACGCACAATATTGGTGGTGTTGTCCGATGTCACAAATCCTTAGGAGAGTCCAATTGGGGTAAGCCATTCTGCGATGATGTTCCTCAGTTTCCGTAAGAGGTTGTCAGCTGTGTGCCTCTTATGAAAAGCGGTGATACAAAGAGTAGCCTGCCTAGGAACGAGTTGGCGTTTGCGAGATGCTGCTACTGGTGCCGCCGCTGCTGTTCTTACTGCGGGAGGCAATACATCTACCCAGTGGGCTGTCACAGTCATATAGTCCTGAGTCTGCCCTGCTCCACTTGTCCACATGTCCGTGGTTAAGTGGACATTGGGTACAACTGCATATTTTAGGACACTGGTGACTCTTTTTCTGACGCCTGTGTACATTCTCGGTATTGCCTGCCTAGAGAAGTGGAACCTAGATGGTATTTGGTACCGGGGACACACTACCTCATCAATTCTCTAATTCCCTGTGAATTAACGGTGGATACCGGACACACGTTTAACACCAACACAGCTGCCAAGGCCTGAGTTATCCGCTTTGCAGCAGGATGACTGCTGTGATATTTCATCTTCCTCGCAAAGGACTGTTGGACAGTCAATTGCTTACTGGAACTAGTACAAGTGGTCTTCCGACTTCCCCTCTGGGATGACAATCGACTCCCAGCAGCAACAACAGCAGCGCCAGCAGCAGTAGGCGTTACATTCAAGGATCCATTGGAGGAATCCCAGTTAGGAGAGGACTCGTCAGACTTGCCAGTGACATGGCCTGCAGGACTATTGGCGTTCCTGTCTAAGGAGGAAATTGACACTGAGGGAGTTGGTGGTGTGGTTTGCAGGAGCTTGGGTGCAAGAGGAAGGGATTTAGTTGTCAGTGGACTGCTTCCACTGTCACCCAAAGTTTTTGAACTTGTCAATGACTTCTGATGAATGCGCTCCAGGTGATGTATAATGGAGGATGTTCATAGGTGGTTAACGTCCTTACCCCTGCTTATTACAGCTTGACAAAGGCAACACACGGCTTGACACCTGTTGTCCGCATTTCTGTTAAAATAATTCCACACCGAAGAGGTGATTTTTTTTTTGTAATTTGACCAGGCATGTCAATGGCCATATTCATCCCACGGACAGGAGGTGTCTCCCCGGGTGCCTGACTTAAACAAACCACCTCACCATCAGAATCCTCCTTGTCAATTTCCTCCTCAGCGCCAGCAACACCCATTTCCTCATCCTGGTGTACTTCAAGAGTGACATCTTCAATTTGACTATCAGGAACTGGACTGTGGGTGCTCCTTCCAGCACTTGCAGGGGGCGTGTAAATGGTGGAAGAAGCCACCTCTTCCCGTCCAGTGTTGGGAAGGTCAGGCATCGCAACCGACACAATTGGACTCTCCTTGGGGATTTGTGATTTACAAGAATGCACAGTTCTTTGCTGTGCTTTTGCCATCTTAACTCTTTTCAGTTTTCTAGCAGGTGGATGAGTGCTTCCATCCTCATGTGAAGCTGAACCACTAGCCATGAACATAGGCCAGGGCCTCAGCCATTCCTTGCCACTTCGTGTCTTAAATGGCATTTGGCAAGTTTACTCTTCTCCTCAGACGCTTTTAATTTAGATTTTTGGGTAATTTTATTGAACTTTAGTTTTTTGGATATTACATGCTCTCTACTATGACATTGGGCATCGGCCTTGGCAGACGACGTTGATGGCATTTCATTATCTCGGCCATGACTAGTGGCAGCAGCTTCAGCACGAGGTGGAAGTGGATCTTGATCTTTCCCTATTTTACCCTCCACATTTTTGTTCTCCATTTTTTAATGTGTGGAATTATATGCCAGTAATATATCAATAGCAATGGCCTACTGTACTGTACTATGGGGGTAATTCCAAGTTGATCGCAGCAGGAAATTTTTTAGCAGTTGGGCAAAACCATGTGCACTGCAGGGGAGGCAGATTTAACATGTGCAGAGAGAGTTAGATTTGGGTGTGGTGTGTTCAATCTAAAATCTCATTTGCAGTATAAGAATAAAGCAGCCAGTATTTCCCCTGCACAGAAATAAAATAACCCACCCAAATCTAACTCAACCTAATGCATGAATGCATTTGCGTATGACGGGGCCACAGCGGACCCCATCGCACACCCCGCAAGTTGTAGAATAAATCTACCATTAAAGACAAAGTAATTCCGTCTCAGGACTTTATCCAGAAGGGACAAAAAGAATGATATCTCTGGGCCTTGGTAAGTTACATTATCCTGAATGAGGGCTCTCACTGCTTCAATGCCCGCCTCATGCGGTATACATGTGTATAGACTCGTGACATCCGAGCTGCAGAGCAGCACCCCCTCGGGTAAATCACCCAGGGCTTGCAGCTGCAGCAGCAGGGATGTGGTATCCTTTAAATATGAAGGAAGAGATTGAATGCATGGATTTAAAAAAGCATCGAGACACACAGATATAGGGTGGTATAATGACCCTCTGGCAGACACTATGGGTCTGCCAGGAGGGTCCACCAAGGACTTGTGGACCTTAGGCACAGTATAAAACAAAGGGGCCTTAGGGTATTCAATGGTAAGAGCCCTTACTGTTTCCTCTGCAATTATACCCTGGTCCTTGGCTGCTAATAAGAAAACATCTAGTTCCCTTTTGTATTCTTTGGTGGGGTCCATCGTGAGTCTCTTGTAAACCCTTGTATCTTTAAGTTGACGCTCACATTCATTAACATATTCCTCAAGGTTTTGAATCACGATGGACCCCCCCTTATCCGCCTTGCGGACCACTATGTCCGTTCTAAGGGACAAATCACGTAGCGTGGCCATCTCAGATCTAGAGAGATTAAGGTGGACATGATCTGACATTAGAGTAGTGTCCTCAGTCTCTAACATCCGCAAGAACGTCCGGATTGATGGGTTCAATCTGGGAGGATCAAAGTTAGATCGTGGAGCTATCTTACGTAGCTGTACTGGGATATTTGACACTGAATTGTCCGGAGGCCGTGCGTTAAAGTATTCTTGTCGCCTCAACGTTCTACCTAATCGGTGTAACTCCACTTTCCTCTCCAACGGGTCCGGAAGAACCGTAGGCACGAATGACAGCCCCTTTGATAATAGATGGTACTCTTGGTCTGTTAATGGTACCAAGGACAAGTTGAAAACCAATTCTTTTAAGCTCGCGGTGGTTTTTGAGCGAATGATCCTTTGGTTTTGTTTCGCCCTCCGCGTCCTCTCCCTCTTCCTGGCTGGGTGGTGCGGTTGGACCGAGTGCGAATTCCCTGTGCTCCGGGACCTAAAGGGAAAGTCCCTTCAGACTGTGATGTAAAACCAGATGGACCTTCAGAATCACTGGCTGAGGTGCTAGCCCCCGTCTGCTGTTCCCTCCGCCAACGTGAATTCGATCGCCAGTTGGGTTGCTCATATTCCTGTGATGCCCGAGTACCACCTAGCCACGGGTAAACTTGTCTTTGCTGATAGTCTCTCTGTACTGTGGCAAGTTTATCTTTCTTAAACCACACTAGGACCTGCCGGTACTGTTAAATTTGGGTACCCAATATCGCAACCCAATCTGTTTGAGTGTCCAGCTGTAGCGCGGGCTTATGTTCACCCTCAAATTGTACCAGTTGTTCCCTCACTAGGTTGAGCTCCCTAGTAGACTCTTCCACAACCAACAACAGTAGGTCCATGGAGCATTTATTCAAGATCGCAACCCACCGCCGGCAGAAAGCTGTATTGAACCGCCCTATGGTCGGTGAGTTGCAAATCCTGAACCCCCATGGTATTAAATAGCAATACCTCTGGGAGGGCACCGCAGCATTGAAATTCTGCTTAAGAGGAGTGCCGGGATTTTCTGTACTTTTATTATTGGATGGCAGTCAGGTTGGTGATTTACCTACCAGGGACACCTGTCCATGCCAAGGCACCATCTTCTCTTTTTTTACTCAGGACAATTACATTAATGAGGAGCCTTTGAAAGCTTTTCTTTTTATTTCACTTGGTGTTTCTCTGCAAGCGTTTACGTCCTTGCCGCAGTGTGAGGTAGCCAGCAGACGCCACTAAAGAGAATCATCATGGATAACAACGCTGCCATGGAATCTGCATTGGAGCTAATACAAAAGGATGCCAGCGAACGCCTCAGTTTCTCTGACATTGAGGCCAACGCCATATTAATAGAGAGACGGCTGGATGATGACCCCATCAGGAGCACCTGCGATGAATTGTACAAAAAATGGCTCAGATTGAAACAGAGGGAGGTGGACTTCCTCTACCACGGAATCTCTCTGTCCGATTATTATCGGAATAATTTAATACCACGGGGGTTCAGGATTCGCAACTCACCGACCATAGAGTGGTTCAATACAGCTTTCTGCCGGCGGTGGGTTGCGATCTTGAATAAATGCTCCATGGACCTACTGTTGTTGGTTGTACTAGGGAGCTCAACCTAGTAAGGGAACAACTGGTACAATTTGAGGGTGAACATAAGCCCGCACTACAGCTGGACACTCAAACAGATTGGGTTGCGAAATTGGGTACCCAAATTGAACAGTATCGGCAGGACCTAGTGCGGTTTAAGAAAGATAAACTTGCCACAGTACAGAGAGACTATCAGCAAAGACAAGTTTACCCATGGCTAGGTGGTACTCGGGCATCACAGGAATATGAGCAACCCAACTGGCGATCGAATTCACGTTGGCGGAGGGAACAACAGACGGGGGGCTAGCACCTCAGCCAGTGATTCTGAAGGTCCATCTGGTTTTACATCACAGTCTGAAGGGACTTTCCCTTTAGGTCCCGGAGCACAGGGAATTCGCACTCGGTCCAACCGCACCCCCCAGCCAGGAAGAGGGAGAGGACGCGGAGGGCGAAACAAAACCAAAGGATCATTCGCTCAAAAACCACCGCGAGCTTAAAAGAATTGGTTTTCAACTTGTCCTTGGTACCATTAACAGACCAAGAGTACCATCTATTATCAAAGGGGCTGTCATTCGTGCCTACGGTTCTTCCGGACCCGTTGGAGAGGAAAGTGGAGTTACACCGATTAGGTAGAACGTTGAGGTGACAAGAATACTTTAACGCACGGCCTCCGGACAATTCAGTGTCAAATATCCCAGTACAGCTACGTAAGATAGCTCCACGATCTAACTTTGATCCTCCCAGTTTGAACCCATCAATCCGGACGTTCTTGCGGATGTTAGAGACTGAGGACACTACTCTAATGTCAGATCATGTCCACCTTAATCTCTCTAGATCTGAGATGGCCACGCTACGTGCAGGGCCGTCTTTTTGTATGGGTTCAATGGGCATTTGCCCAAGGGCCCCAGGAGTATAAGGGCTTTGGGCTGATAGCTGAGGGTCCCCTCTTTCCAGGGGTACAAGATTTTTGAAAATCGGCTCTGGGGAACCGGAGATATCTGACTTCAAAGCAGTGGTCCCCATCCAAGCATAATTGCTCTTCCCAGCCACATCTCTCGGGCTCTGTCTGACTTATGGGTCTTATACATGGGAGAGATGTGTGCTGAGCGAACTGCTCAGTATACATTTCTCACGCCGCTCAGCACAGCGCGATGTGTGCTGAGCGATGTGGGGGAGGACGGGGGGCCGCTCATTCCACCCAGCGGGTGAAATGAACGACGTGCTAGATTGAGCCTGCATGCAGGCCAATCTAGCACCAGCGATAGCGATGTGCGGGGCCACGCATCGCTATCGCTGTGGGGGGTACACACGAGTCAGATTGCTTAGATTTTAATCATGATCTCTCCGTCTGAGGATATAATCCAAAAGCTGGCACTCTCCCCTTTGGTGGACATTGGCAGCTTGTCTCTACTATGCCCAGAACCAGAGATATCAGCCTTCCAGCAGCTGGTCCCTGCTCCAGCTCCACATGCCTGATATGCAGTTTTATATTTTCATTGGTGGATTGCTCTGGCTCCTGATCTCTGGTCCCCAAGTCACCAGTACCTCCTGAAAGGAGGGACTCTCTAATTTTATATCCCATTGAAAGCTAAGAAATCTATTTTTAGGAACTTGAGATATCTGCAGTCAGGCAAGCTGCCCTCTCACCAGAAAATTATGAATATTTAGCCCACTCCACTATCTACCCCTCCCCTGTGTATTAAACACCCCCTACCGCCCTGTAAGTCAAGTACCGGGGACCCTTCATTCAGCCCAATGCCCCCTTCTACAGTTTAGTGTCCTCCCTCCTCCACATCTCTCACCATCTGTGCAGTAAAGGAGTAATTATCAGAAATTACTGCTCCAGGTCTTACATGCTGAGTGGAAGATAGAACACCCACTACCGCCCGTGGGACAACAAAGCTGCCGCTGATAGCACCCCCCACCCCTACTGCTGGAGATGGGTAGGGGCCCCAGTGCATTGCTGTGCCAAGGGGCCTACACTGCTGTTAAGACGGCCCTGGCAACGTGATTTGTCCCTTAGAACGGACATAGTGGTCCGCAAGGCGGATAAGGGGGGGTCCATCGTGATTCAAAACCTTGAGGAATATGTTAATGAATGTGAGCGTCAACTTAAAGATACAAGGGTTTACAAGAGACTCACGATGGACCCCACCAAAGAATACAAAAGGGAACTAGATGCTTTCTTATTAGCAGCCAAGGACCAGGGTATAATTGCAGAGGAAACAGTAAGGGCTCTTACCATTGAATACCCTAAGGCCCCTTTGTTTTATACTGTGCCTAAGGTCCACAAGTCCTTGGTGGACCCTCCTGGCAGACCCATAGTGTCTGCCAGAGGGTCATTATACCACCCTATATCTGTGTATCTCGATGCTTTTTTAAATCCATGCATTCAATCTCTTCCTTCATATTTAAAGGATACCACATCCCTGCTGCTGCAGCTGCAAGCCCTGGGTGATTTACCCGAGGGGGTGCTGCTCTGCAGCTCGGATGTCACGAGTCTATACACATGTATACCGCATGAGGCGGGCATTGAAGCAGTGAGAGCCCTCATTCAGGATAATGTAACTTACCAAGGCCCAGAGATATCATTCTTTTTGTCCCTTCTGGATAAAGTCCTGAGACGGAATTACTTTGTCTTTAATGGTAGATTTATTCTACAACTTGCGGGGTGTGCGATGGGGTCCGCTGTGGCCCCGTCGTACGCAAATGCATTCATGCATCAGGTTGAGACCAGAATGTTTTATTTGGATACAACCATTATGTCTAGGGTAATTTATTTCAGAAGGTACATTGATGATCTGATAATATTATGGCAGGGATCAAGAGAGGATTTAATTAGTCTGTGGTAGGACCACAATGCGACCCAGCATCCTGTACAATTTACGTTTATTATTGATGGAACCACGATTAATTACCTGGATATGGCCATTACCAACAACCAGGGCAAGTTGTCAACTTCTTTATTTACCAAGAAGAGTGATAGGAATATGTTACTTGATTACCGCAGTTTCCACCCAAGTTAATTGAGAAGGGGTTTACCCTTTTCGCAGTTCATGAGGGTAAGACGTATCACGTCAGACCCTAGTGACACTGAGACAGCTATGGAAAACATGCTAGTCAAGTTCGCCGAACGGGGATACCCCATAGGGGAATTTGAAAAAGCCAAATCCAAGGCCCTTAATATTTCACGTGAGCAAGCATTGAGCCCCTTAGCTAAATCCCGCAGGGCAGATAGCCCTAAATTGCCCTGGGTTAGTAGATATACTACGGCTACTTATCGGAGCATTAGAAAGGCCAAAGCTCTGTGGCCAATTATACAAACGGAGGGGGCGTTGTCATCATTGGCCCAGACTTCCCTGTTACCTAGCCACACTAGGGGCCGTAACATTGGGGACCATATAGTCAAGCTAGATGTCACCCAGCTCACTAGTGTACAGGATACCCTTTTTTTGAGAGCTAAATTGGGCTGCTTTAGGTGCCAGGGATGCGCCACTTGTAACACATTAATGACAGGTAACACATTTAACCATTCGTTAACTGGGAAAAAGATGCCTATTAAACATCGTCTTACATGTACTTCCACACATGTGGTGTACCTCTTGACATGCCCGTGTGGTCTTGCCTATGTGGGCAAGACCATACGACAGTTCCGTGAACGCATGGCCCTACATAGAAGCGCTATCAAAAAAGCATTAGAGAAAGGCCACAGTGACCAAACTTTTGCTCGCCACTGTTTGGAACTTAAACACGGGGTAGCGAGTATTAGGGCCATCCTGATTGACCAAGTTCCAAAGACTCTCAGAGGGGGTGATAGGGATCGGGTGTTATTACAGCATGAATCCAGATGGATTTATAAACTGGGGACTCTATCTCCTCGAGGCCTCAATGAAAATCTTGGCCTTCAGAGTTTTTTGTAAACCTTCATAATTAATCTATTGGTTAGGATCATTGAGGATAAATCCATGTATAGTTAACTCTCATCTTAGTAATCTCTAGACTATTGGTTTAGACTTCCGTGAATTATAGTTGGATATCTAGGCTAGTACTGTTTAATTGTACTATATGATATTAATTTGTAGCTCTAATAATGCCTTAACATGTTCCTAGCATTTGATTGAGTAATACCAACTAATGTGGCAGGGACGTAATGCTTTTAATATGTCACTTACTGTATGTATTCATTTTTTCACTGTTTGGTATAGTTTAAGCGGTTGCTCCGGCAACCGCCCTGCAAAGCGCCACCAGATGACATCACGGGCCGTCAGCGTGGGATCATCGAGTATCCCGTAGCATCCAGCGTGAGCAGCAGCATGTTACCTAGGCGACGGTGACGCAGCGCGGCTTGATGACGTCAGGGGTGAGCGACTAGACGGCGCTGTACGGCGTCCGGATGAGCAGGATGGCGCCGTGGAGCAGGTGAGTGGTATTTCATCATGATTGTTTGTTTTTTGGTTGGGTATATATGTTGGTCTATTGTTCAGTTTGGGTTGTAAAGGCCCTGAGGACGGGGTTAGTCCCCGAAACATGTCGGATTATTAAACTGACTTTTTTACACCTGCAAAAGCCTGCGTGAGTGCCGCCCTCATTCTTCATCGTATACACTGAGGAGCAATACCTCTGGGAGGGCACCGCAGCATTGAAATTCTGCTTAAGAGGAGTGCCGGGATTTTCTGTACTTTTATATATATATATATATATATATATATATTAGTGATGAGCGGGTTCGGTTCCTCGGAAACCGAACCCCCCGAACTTCACCCATTTTACACGGGTCCGAGACATACTTGGATTCTCCCGAATGGCTCGGTTAATCCGAGCGCGCCTGAACGTCATCATCCCGCTGTCGGATTCTCGCGAGATTCGGATTCTATATAAGGAGCCGCGCGTCGCCGCCATTTTCACTCGTGCATTGGAAATGTTAGAGAGAGGACGTGGCTGGCGTCCTCTCCATTTGTGCTTATTGCTTAATTGTGGGGACTGGGGAGACGCTGTATTATATAGGAGGAGTACAGTGCAGAGTTTTGTTGATCAGTGACCACCAATTTTATCCGTTCTCTGCCTGAAAAACGCTCCGTATCTGGGCTCAGTGTGCTGCATATATCTGTGCTCACACTGCTTTATTGTGGGGACTGGGGACCAGCAGTATTATATAGGAGGAGTACAGTGCAGAGTTTTGCTGACAGTGCCCACCAGTATACGTTGTCTGCCTGAAAAACGCTCCATATCTGTGCTCAGTGTGCTGCATATATCTGTGCTCACACTGCTTTATTGTGGGTACTGGGGACCACCAGTATATTATATAGGAGGAGTACAGTGCAGAGTTTTGCTGACCAGTGACCACCAGTATATATAGCAGTACGGTACGGAAGGCCACTGCTCTACCTACCTCTGTGTCGTCAAGTATACTATCCATCTAGATTCTATACCTGTGGTGCATTTTAGTTTTGCAGTTTGCTGACAGTGACCACCAGTATATATAGCAGTACGGTACGGAAGGCCACTGCTCTACCTACCTCTGTGTCGTCAAGTATACTATCCATCTAGATTCTATACCTGTGGTGCATTTTAGTTTTGCAGTTTGCTGACAGTGACCACCAGTATTTATAGCAGTACGGTACGGAAGGCCACTGCTCTACCTACCTCTGTGTCGTCAAGTATACTATCCATCTAGATTCTATACCTGTGGTGCATTTTAGTTTTGCAGTTTGCTGACAGTGACCACCAGTATATATAGCAGTACGGTACGGAAGGCCACTGCTCTACCTACCTCTGTGTCGTCAAGTATACTATCCATCTAGATTCTATACCTGTGGTGCATTTTAGTTTTGCAGTGTGCTGACAGTGACCACCAGTATATATAGCAGTATGGTACGGAAGGCAACTGCTCTACCTACCTCTGTGTCGTCAAGTATACTATCCATCTAGATTCTATACCTGTGGTGCATTTTAGTTTTGCAGTTTGCTGACAGTGACCACCAGTATATATAGCAGTACGGTACGGAAGGCCACTGCTCTACCTACCTCTGTGTCGTCAAGTATACTATCCATCTAGATTCTGTACCTGTGGTGCATTTTAGTTTTGCAGTTTGCTGACAGTGACCACCAGTATATATAGCAGTACGGTACGGAAGGCCACTGCTCTACCTACCTCTGTGTCGTCAAGTATACTATCCATCTAGATTCTATACCTGTGGTGCATTTTAGTTTTGCAGTTTGCTGACAGTGACCACCAGTATATATAGCAGTACGGTACAGAAGGCCACTGGCTCTACCTACCTCTGTGTCATCAAGTATACTATCCATCCATACCTGTGGTGCATTTCAGTTGTGCGCAGTATATATAGTAGTAGGCCATTGCTATTGATACTGGCATATAATTCCACACATTAAAAAATGGAGAACAAAAATGTGGAGGGTAAAATAGGGAAAGATCAAGATCCACTTCCACCTCGTGCTGAAGCTGCTGCCACTAGTCATGGCCGAGACGATGAAATGCCATCAACGTCATCTGCCAAGGCCGATGCCCAATGTCATAGTAGAGAGCATGTAAAATCCAAAAAACAAAAGTTCAGTAAAATGACCCAAAAATCAAAATTGAAAGCGTCTGATGAGAAGCGTAAACTTGCCAATATGCCATTTACGACACGGAGTGGCAAGGAACGGCTGAGGCCCTGGCCTATGTTCATGGCTAGTGGTTCAGCTTCACATGAGGATGGAAGCACTCATCCTCTCGCTAGAAAACTGCAGTGCCACTCCTAGATGGGCCAGGTGTTTGTGTCGGCCACTTGGGTCGCTTAGCTTTGTCACACAGCTACCTCATTGCACCTCTTTTTTTCTTTGCATCATGTGCTGTTTGGGGACTATTTTTTTGAAGTGCCATCCTGTCTGACACTGCAGTGCCACTCCTAGATGGGCCAGGTGTTTGTGTCGGCCACTTGGGTCGCTTAGCTTAGTCACACAGCTACCTCATTGCGCCTCTTTTTTTCTTTGCATCATGTGCTGTTTGGGGACTCTTTTTTTGAAGTGCCATCTTGTCTGACACTGCAGTGCCACTCCTAGATGGGCCAGGTGTTTGTGTCGGCCACTTGGGTCGCTTAGCTTAGTCACACAGCTACCTCATTGCGCCTCTTTTTTTCTCTGCATCATGTGCTGTTTGGGGACTATTTTTTTGAAGTGCCATCCTGTCTGACACTGCAGTGCCACTCCTAGATGGGCCAGGTGTTTGTGTCGGCCACTTGTGTCGCTTAGCTTAGTCACACAGCGACCTTGGTGCGCCTCTTTTGTTCTTTGCATCATGTGCTGTTTGGGGACTATTTTTTTGAGTGTCATCCTGCCTGACACTGCAGTGCCACTCCTAGATGGGCCAGGTGTTTGTGTCGGCCACTTGTGTCGCTTAGCTTAGCCATCCAGCGACCTCGGTGCAAATTTTAGGACTAAAAATAATATTGTGAGGTGTGAGGTGTTCAGAATAGACTGAAAATGAGTGTAAATTATGGTTATTGAGGTTAATAATACTATGGGATCAAAATGACCCCCAAATTCTATAATTTAAGCTGTTTTTGAGGGTTTTTTGTAAAAAACACCCGAATCCAAAACACACCCGAATCCGACAAAAAATTTTCAGGGAGGTTTTGGCAAAACGCGTCCGAATCCAAAACACGGCCGCGGAACCGAATCCAAAACCAAAACACAAAGCCCGAAAAATTTCAGGTGCACATCTCTAATATATATTTGACTAAAAAATAAAATGTATGTAAAAAAAATATGTATAATAATTTTCCAACACTCTGAAGTTGGTAAGCTCATATTGTGAATTGCATAAAATAGTTATATGAATCCCACTTAATCACTGTTACACACTGGTTCTAACTGAGCGGAGGTTGAGACGAGAGGGGTGTCATTAGGCTCCCCAGCTGATGAGTGTATGCAACAGGTAGCAGTGCAGGATCACTGGAAGTGTTGTGGATCTCTGATAATCTCAGGTCTCTCTGAGGAGTTAAGTAAAAAAACTACTGTCTCCCACTGTGATGCTCTAAGACATTGACAAGATGGCGCTGCACTTATCTGCAGTATTTAGGTCAGCAACCATCTTGGTAGAGGGAGTGAAGCCTCCCTGAAGGAGTAGTATGGAATCTGTGCAGTAGCGCTCTCCCCTTTCAACACTTTTGACATACAAATAGCATAATAATGCTAAAACTCCCACATAGTCATCTAAATGGGATGTAGTCACCATCCCGGCGGTCAGCATACCACCACCGGGATCCCGGCCACCAGAATGCCGTCAGTGGGGCCGAGGACTATTCCCACTAGTTGGTGTCCATGACACTCAAAGAGTGGGAACAGAACCAGTGATGAGCGCAGCAAGCCACCGAGCCCACAGCGTGGAGGCTGCAGCAAGGGGCTTCATTTGGCTTGCTCCCCTGCCGACATTCTTGCGGCCAGGATCCTGAGTCGGTGTGCTGACCGCCAAGATCCCAGCCATCGGTGAACCATACCCAACGCATCTGAATGATTACTTGTGCCTGGTGTAGGATTTTCAAGATTGTAAGCTTGCGAGCAGGGCCTTCCTACCTCTATGACTGTTTGTTTATTACCCAGTTTTGTTTTATCATTGTGTCCAATTGTAAAGTGCAACGGAATTTGCTGCACTATAAAAGAAACTATTAATTAATAAATAAATAATAATAAATAAATTTACTGTATACAAGGAATTAAAACCTTATAGTAACTGAGATCTAAGGTGTATTACATAAGTTTATTTTATGGCAGTAGTTTCCAAACTGGGGTCTATGATACTCTGGGGTGCATCGGGAAAGGGGGGGGGGGACTTAAGGGGGGCCTTGCAGTGGTGCCGTAGTTTGGTGGTCCACAACCACTTCAAATTATTTATACTGAATTTAATTGGGAAAACTAGTCCCTCACCACAAAACTGAACCTAAGGATGACATATTATAAACACAATTTACTTCATTTTATATTTATTTCTGAATTTCTCACTAAGAAACTTTGGTCTAGGGGTGCTGTGAAACAAATTCTGATACTCTAAGGCAGGGGTGACAAAATTGCGGACCCTACTGCATCCTTTTGCGGCCCATGGGCAGGGGTCCTTTTGCGGCCCGACCACCTTGCTTGCAGCGAGGGCAAGAGAGCGCAGCACGCACCTCTTCTGCTCCTCAGTCCGGTCTCTGGTGGTGGCGCGGGTATCTTAAATCAGTCGCAGGGTCGTGAGCCAATCAGAGCTCACGGACCGGCAGTCAATCAGGAGCAGTGCCAGAGTCTTTGCTTTCTATGTGCAGCACAATCTTCCCAAAGAGATCACCAGGAAGATGGCACCACTGCCACTCGCTACAGCATAGGCATACTGGGGAGAGTTAGCAAACTGGGGCCCCTAGCGGGCCCCTCCAGCAACCCCTCCACCAATACACATGTTTTGGCGTTTTTATAACATGGTGATGACGACACTGTAGCACAGAGATTTTCAACCTTTTACAACTCGCGGCACACTGATTAAGATTTAAATATTGCCAAGGCACATTCAAATATAATGGTTATGCATGGTGCAGTTGCGTGTTCTAGGATGTCATGTCACAGCTTCTCCATACTGTAGGTAACGCCTGAGCCACATCTGAGAAATCCAGAAGAGCCCAACACTGCCTGGGCCCAAAATTAGAACTGGCTCTGCAACCACTAAATCCACCAGTATTGATCGTGACAGGGCCTCAGTAGCGGCAAAACACTGACGGGACTGGCTGTGCTTCTATGGCGGCACACCTGGAGACTGTTCAGGGCACACTAGGGTGGTTTAAAAACACTGTATTATTTTATACAAGCATTATTCTTTGTGCTATTATTTGATGTGTGCATTATTATTGGTGATATTATTTGATGTGTATGTTATCTAGAGATGTGCGGCTGGCACTTTTCGTGTTTTGTGTTTTGGTTTTGGTTCTAATTCCACTTTCGTGTTTTGGTTTTGGCTTGGTTTTGCCAAAACCACCCTTTCGTGTTTTGGTTTTGGTTTTGGATCTGTATGATTTTTGAAAAAAACATAAAAATGGCTAAAATCACAGAATTTGGGGGTAATTTTGATCCTACGGTATTATTAACCTCAATAACATTCATTTTCACTCATTTCCAGTCTATTCTTAAACACCTCACAATATTGTTTTTAGGCCAAAAGGTTGCACCGAGGTGGCTGTATCACTAAGCTAAACGACACAAGTGTGTGGCACATACACCTGGCCCATCTAGGAGTGGCACTGCAGTGTCAGACAGGAGGGCAGATATAAAAAAAGGCCCCAAACAGCACATGATGCAAAGAAGAAAAAGAGGTGCACCGAGGCTGCTGTATTACTAAGCCAAGCAACACAAATGTGCGGTACAAACACCTGGCCCATTTAGGAGTGGCACTGCAGTGTCAGACAGGATGGCACTTTTCAAAAACTAGCTCCCAAACAGCACCTCATGCAAAGATGTAGAAGAGGTGCAATAAGGTAGCTGTATGACTAAGCCAAGTGACACAAACAATTGGCCCATCTAGGAGTGGCACTGCAGTGGCAGACAGGAGGGCAGATATCCAAAAAAGGCCCCAAACAGCACATGGTGCAAAGTAGAAAAAAGGTGCACTGAGGTTACTGTATGACTAAGCGACACAACCACCTGGCCAATCTAGTAGTGTCACACAGTGGCTGAATGTCGAGAGTGGGCTGCAATTGTTCGGTCCACTGACAGCATCTCCAGCACGCCCCTGTCATTTTAAAAAAAATCTTCAATTGGTGGATTTATATGGCAGTACCCCAGGACTAATACAGCAGTACCCCTGGACTCATACGGCAGTGTCAGACAGGATGGCACTTTTCAAAAACCAGGCCCCAAACAGCACATCATGCAAAGATGTCGAAGAGGTGCAATGAGGTAGCTGTATGATTAAGCCAAGCGACACAAACAATTCCAACTGGAATTATACGTCCAAATCACTGGAATTATACATCCAAATAACTGGAATTAAATGGCAAAATCACTGGAATTATATGTTCAAATCACTGGAATTAAATAGCAAAATCACTGGAATTATACGTCCAAATCACTGGAATTATACGTCCAAATCACTGGAAATAAATGGCAAAACACTGGAATTATACGTCCAAATCACTGGAATTAAATGGCAAAATCACTGGAATTATATGTCCAAATCACTGGAATTAAATGGCATAATCACTGGAATTATACATCCAAATCACTGGAATTATATGTCCAAATCACTAGAATTAAATGGTAAAATCACTGGAATTATACTGCAAAATCATTGGAATTATACTTCAAAATCACTGGAATTATATGTCCAAAGAACTGGAATTAAATGGCAAAATGGAGGTTGAGGGCTTTCATCGTCATGTGAAACTGAACCACTAGTCATGAACATAGGCCAGGGCCTTAGCCGTTCCTTGCCACTCCGTGTCGTAAATGGCATATTGGCAAGTTTACGTTTCTCCTCAGACCATTTAAATTTATTTTTTGTGGTTTTTTTTACTGAACTTTGGCTTTTTGGATTTTACATGCCCTCTACTATCACATTGGGCATCGGCCTTGGCAGACGACGATGGCATTTCATTGTCTATGTCATGGCTAGTGGCAGCAGCTTCAGCACTAGGAGGAAGTGGTTCTTGATCTTTCCCTATTTTATCCTCCAAATTTTTGTTCTCGCACAGGAATGACTGATGGCTGATGCACAGGACACTACCACTGGTCTGATGCAGGACAACACAGCAACACTGTAAGGGACTTGTTGTTGTTATTATTATTATTATTATTATTATTATTATTATGTTATAAGGCAGCAGTGGACATATGGCTGCAGAGTATACCACTGTGACTGCCTGGTCACTGGAATGACTGATGGCTGATGCACAGGACACTACCACTGGACTCATGCAGCACAACACAGCAGCAATGGACATATGGCAGCAAGAGGACACATCAACTATGACTGCCTGGTCACTGGAATATCTGATGGCTGATGCACAGGACACTACCACTGGATTGATGCAGCACAATACACCACCACTGAACTGATGCAGCACAACACAGCAGCAATGGACATATGGCAGCAAGAGGACACATCCACTGTGACTGCATGGTCACTGGAATGACTGATGGCTGATGCACAGGACACTACCAACGGACTGATTCAGGGCCGTCTTTTCGTATGGGCTCAATGGGCTCTTGCCCAAGGGCCCCAGGAGTATAAGGGCCCTAGGCTGATAGCTGAGGGTCCCCTCTTTCCAGGGGTACCAGATTTTTGAAAATCGGGCCAGGGGAACCAGAGATATTTGACTTCAAAGCAATGGTCCCCATCAGAGCCTGTTAATTGCTCTTCTTAGCCAGATATCTTGGGTTCTGTCTGACTTAGAGTTTTGTGAGGGTATATTCCAAAAGCTAGGACTCTCCCCTCTTGGTGGACACTGGCAGCTTGTCTCTACTATGCCCAGAACCAGAGGTATCAGCCTTCCAGCAGCTGGTCCCTGCTCCAGCTCCACATGCCTGGTATGCAGATTTATATTTTCATTGATGGATTGCTCTGGCTTCTGAACTCTGATCCACAAGTCCCCAGTACCTCCTGAAAGGTGTAACTCTTTAGTGCGTTTATCCCATTCAAAGCTAAGAAATCTATTCCCAGGAACTGGAGATATCTGCAGTCAAGCAAGCTGCCCTCCCACCGGAAAATGGTGAATATAAAGCACACTATCCACCCCTCCCCTACGTACCAAAAACCCCCTACCACCCTGGAAGTCATGTACCGGGTCCCTTCATTCAGCCCAATGCCTCCTTATACAGTTTAGTGTTCCCTCCGCCGCCTCTGTGCAGTAAAGGATTAATCAGCAGAAATAACTGCTCCAGGTCCTACATGCTGAGCAGAAGATAGAACACCCACTACCGCCCGCGGGACATCAAAGCTGCCGCTAATAGCACCCCCAACCCCTACCGCTGGTGGATAGGTAGGGGCCCCAGTGCATTGTTGTGCCCAGGGGCCCACACTGCTGTTAAGACGGCCCTGGACTGATGCAGCACAATACACCACCACTGAACTGATGCAGCACAACACAGCAGCAATGGACATATGGCAGCAAGAGGACACAACACGGACACTGAGAGAACAGAGACATGTCCTCTCTCTACACTCTCCAATGCCAGAGTGAAAATGGCGGGGACGCACAGCTCCTTATATGGAATCCAAACCCCGTGAGAATCCAACAGCGGGATGGTGACGTTTTGCCTCTTTCTGGTTTCCGAGTCAGGCGGGAAAACCTGAGCCTGACTCGGATCCGGGCTCGAAAGGTGAAGCCCGGTACGGTTCGGTTCTCTGAGATCCGAACCCGCTCATCTCTACTTATTACTGGTGCTGTTATTTGATGTGTGCATTATTATTGGTGAGACTATTTTATTTGGACTTTATTATTTGGTGCTGTTATTTGATGTGTGCCTTATTATTGGTAATATTATTTGATGTGTGCATTATTATTGGTGCTGTTATTTGATGTGTGCATTATTATTGGTGAGACTATTTTATTTGGACTCTATTATTTGGTGCTGTTATTTGTAGAGATGTGCACCGGAAATTTTTGGGGTTTTGTGTTTTGGTTTTGGATTCGGTTCCGCGGCCGTGTTTTGGATTCGAACGCGTTTTGGCAAAACCTCCCTTAAAAATTTTTGTCGGATTCGGGTGTGTTTTGGATTCGGGTGCTTTAAAAAAAAAAAACCCTCAAAAACAGCTTAAATCATAGAATTTGGGGGTCATTTTGATCCCATAGTAATATTAACCTCAATAACCATAATTTGCACTCATTTCCAGTCTATTCTGAACACCTCACACCTCACAATATTATTTTTAGTCCTAAAATTTGCACCAAGGTCGCTGGATGACTAAGCTAAGCGACCCAAGTGGGCGGCACAAACACCTGGCCCATCCAGGAGTGGCACTGCAGTGTCAGACAGGATGGCACTTAAAAAAATTAGCCCCAAACATCACATGATGCAGGGATAAATTTAAAAAGAGAGGTGCAAGATGGAATTGTCCTTGGGCCCTCCCACCCACCCTTATGTTGTATAAACAGGACATGCACACTTTAACAAACCCATAATTTCAGCCACAGGGTCTGCCACATGACTGTGGCTGAAATGACTGGTTGGTTTGGGCCCCCACCAAAATAGAAGCAATCTCTCCTTGCACAAACTGGCTCTACAGAGGCAAGATGTCCACCTCCTCCTCATCGTCCGATTCATCATCCCTTTCACTGTGTACATCCCCCTCCTCACAGAGTATTATTAATTCGTCCCCACTGGAATCCACCATCTCAGGTCCCTGTGTACTTTCTGGAGGCAATTGCTGGTGAATGTCTCCACGGAGGAATTGATTATAATTCATTTTGATGAACATCATCTTCCCCACATTTTCTGGAAGTAACCTCGTACGCCGATCGCTGACAAGGTGACTGGCTGCACTAAACACTCTTTCGGAGTACACACTGGAGGGGGGGCAACTTAGGTAAAATAAAGCAAATTTGTGCAAGGGCCTCCACTTGGATGCGGTCACTCATATAATCCTCCACCATTCTTTCAATTGTGACAGAATGATATGCAGTGACAGTAGACGACATGTCAGTAATCGTTGGCAGGTCCTTCAGTCCGGACCAGATGTCAGCACTCGCTCCAGACTGCCCTGCATCACCGCCAGCGGGTGGGCTCAGAATTCTTATCCTTTTCCTCGCAGCCCAAGTTGCGGGAGAATGTGAAAGAGGAGCTGTTGACCGGTCATGTTCCGCTTGACTTGACAAGTCTCTCACCAGCAGGTCTTTGAACATGTGCAGACTTGTGTCTGCCGGAAAGAGAGATACAACGTAGGCTTTAAACCTAGGATCGAGCACGGTGGCCAAAATGTAGTGCTCTGATTTCAACAGATTGACCACCCGTGAATCCTGGTTAAGCTAATTAAGGGCTCCATCCACAAGTCCCACATGCCTAGCAGAATCGCTCCATTTTAGCTCCTCCTTCAATCTCTCTAGCTGCTTCTGCAAAAGCCTGATGAGGGGAATGACCTGACTCAGGCTGGCAGTGTCTGAACTGACTTCACGTGTGGCAAGTTCAAAAGGTTGCAGAACCTTGCACAACGTTGAAATCATTCCCCACTGCGCTTGAGTCAGGTGCATTCCCCCTCCTTTGCCTATATCGTAGGCAGATGTATAGGCTTGAATGGCCTTTTGCTGCTCCTCCATCCTCTGAAGCATATAGAGGGTTGAATTCCACCTCGTTACCACCTCTTACTTCAGATGATGGCAGGGCAGGTTCAGGAGTGTTTGCTGGTGCTCCAGTCTTCGGCACGTGGTAGCTGAATGCCAAAAGTGGCCTGCAATTCTTCGAGCCACCGACAGCATCTCTTGCACGCCGCTGACGTTTTTTTTAAATTCTGCACCACCAAATTCAATGTATGTGCAAAACATGGGACATGCTGGAATTTGCCCACATGTAATGCACGCAGAATATTGGTGGCGTTGTCCGATGTCACAAATCCCCAGGAGAGTCCAATTGGGGTAAGCCATTCTGCGATGATGTTCCTCAGTTTCCGTAAGAGGTTGTCAGCTGTGTGCCTCTTATGGAAAGCGGTGATACAAAGCGTAGCCTGTCTAGGAACGAGTTGGCATTTGCGAGATGCTGCTACTGGTGCCGCCACTGCTGTTCTTGCTGCGGGAGGCAATACATCTACCCAGTGGGCTGTCACAGTCATATAGTCCTGAGTCTGCCCTGCTCCACTTGTCCAGATGTCCGTGGTTAAGTGAACATTGGGTACAACTGCATTTTTTAGGACAATGGTGACTCTTTTTCTGACGTCTGTGTACATTCTCTGTATCGCCTGCCTAGAGAAGTGGAACCTAGATGGTATTTGGTACCGGGGACACAGTACCTCAGGCAATTCTCTAATTCCCTGTGAATCAATAGTGGATACCGGACACACGTTTAACACCAACACAGCTGCCAAGACCTGAGTAATCTGCTTTGCAGCAGGATGACTGCTGTGATATTTCATCTTCCTTGCCAAGGACTGTTGGACAGTCAATTGCTTACTGGAAGTGGTACAAGGGGTCTACCGACTTCCCCTCTGGGATGACGATCGACTCCAAGCAGCAACAACAACAGCGCCAGCAGCAGTAGTAGGCGTTACACTCAAGGATCCATCGGAGGAATCCCAGTTAGGAGAGGACTCATCAGACTTGCCAGTGACATGGCCTGCAGGACTATTGGCGTTCCTGTCTAAGGAAGAAATTGACACTGAGGGAGTTGGTGGTGTGGTTTGCAGGAGCTTGGGTACAAGAGGAAGGGATTTAGTTGTCAGTGGACTGCTTCCGCTGTCACCCAAAGTTTTTGAACTTGTCAATGACTCCTGATGAATGCGCTCCAGGTGACGTATAAGGGAGGATGTTCCTAGGTGGTTAACGTCCTTACCCCTACTTATTACAGCTTGACAAAGGCAACACACGGCTTGACACCAGTTGTCCGCATTTCTGTTAAAATAATTCCACACCGAAGAGGTGATTTTTTTTGTAATTTGACCAGGCATGTAAATGGCCATATTCATCCCACGGACAACAGGTGTCTCCCCGGGTGCCTGACTTAAACAAACCACCTCACCATCAGAATCCTCCTTGTCAATTTCCTCCTCAGCGCCAGCAACACCCATATCCTCATCCTGGTGTACTTCAACAGTGACATCTTCAATTTGGCTATAAGGAACTGGACTGTGGGTGCTCCTTCCAGCACTTGCAGGGGCGTGCAAATGGTGGAAGGCGCCACCTCTTCCCGTCCAGTGTTGGGAAGGTCAGGCATCGCAACCGACACAATTGGACTCTCCTTGGGGATTTATGATTTAGAAGAACGTACAGTTCTTTGCTGTGCTTTTGCCATCTTAACTCTTTTCAGTTTTCTAGCGGGAGGAGGAGTGCTTCCATCCTCATGTGAAGCTGAACCACTAGCCATTAACATAGGCCAGGGCCTCAGCCGTTCCTTGCCACTCTGTGTCGTAAATGGCATATTGGCAAGTTTACGCTACTCCTCAGACGCTTTTAATTTAGATTTTTGGGTCATTTTACTGAACTTTAGTTTTTGGGATTTTACATGCTCTCTATTATGACATTGGGCATTGGCCTTGGCAGACGACGTTGATGGCATTTAATCGTCTCGGTCATGACTAGTGGCAACAGCTTCAGCACGAGGTGGAAGTGGATCTTGATCTTTCCCTATTTTACCCTCCACATTTTTGTTCTACATTTTTTTATGTGTGGAATGATATGCCAGTAATATATCAATAGCAATGGCCTACTGTACTGTACTATATATGTATACTGTTGGTCACCAAAATGCTGCACTGTAATACTATATATACTGCTCACAAAAATGCAGCACAGATATGGAATGGATACTTGCAGTGACACAGAGCTGCAAGATACAGCAATGGCCTACTGTACACAACTATATACTGTTGGGTCACCAAAATGCTGCACTGTAATACTATATATACTGCTCACAAAAATGCAGCACAGATATGGAATGGATACTTGCAGTGACACAGAGCTGCAAGATACAGCAATGGCCTACTGTACACAACTATATACTGTTGGGTCACCAAAATGCTGCACTGTAATACTATATATACTGCTCACAAAAATGCTGCACAGATATGGAATGGATACTTGCAGTGACATAGAGCTGCAAGATACAGCAATGGCCTACTGTACACAACTATATACTGTTGGGTCACCAAAATGCTGCACTGTAATACTATATATACTGCTCACAAAAATGCTGCACAGATATGGAATGGATACTTGCAGTGACACAGAGCTGCAAGATACAGCAATGGCCTACTGTACACAACTATACACTGTTGGGTCACCAAAATGCTGCACTGTAATACTATATAAACTGCTCACAAAAATGCAGCACAGATATAGAATGGATACTTGCAGTGACACAGAGCTGCAAGATACAGCAATGGCCTACTGTACACAACTATATACTGTTGGGTCACCAAAATGCTGCACTGTAATACTATATATACTGCTAACAAAAATGCTGCACAGATATGGAATGGATACTTGCAGTGACACAGAGCTGCAAGATACAGCAATGGCCTACTGTACACAACTATATACTGTTGGGTCACCAAAATGCTGCACTGTAATACTATATTTACTGCTCACAAAAATGCAGCACAGATATGGAATGGATACTTGCAGTGTCACAGAGCTGCAAGATACAGCAATGGCCTACTGTACACAACTGTATACTGTTGGGTCACCAAAATGCTGCACTGTAATACTATATATACTGCTCACAAAAATGCTGCACAGATATGGAATGGATACTTGCAGTGACACAGAGCTGCAAGATACAGCAATGGCCTACTGTACACAACTATATACTGTTGGGTCACCAAAATGCTGCACTGTAATACTATATATACTGCTCACAAAAATGCTGCACAGATATGGAATGGATACTTGCAGTGACACAGAGCTGCAAGATACAGCAATGGCCTACTGTACACAACTATATACTGTTGGGTCACCAAAATGCTGCACTGTAATACTATATATACTGCTCACAAAAATGCTGCACAGATATGGAATGGATACATGCAGTGACACAGAGCTGCAAGATACAGCAATGGCCTACTGTACACAACTATATACTGTTGGGTCACCAAAATGCTGCACTGTAATACTATATATACTGCTCACAAAAATGCTGCACAGATATGGAATGGATACTTGCAGTGACACAGAGCTGCAAGATACAGCAATGGCCTACTGTACACAACTATATACTGTTGGGTCACCAAAATGCTGCACTGTAATACTATATATACTGCTCACAAAAATGCAGCACAGATATGGAATGGATACTTGCAGTGACACAGAGCTGCAAGATACAGCAATGGCCTACTGTACACAACTATATACTCTTGGGTCACCAAAATGCTGCACTGTAATACTATATATACTGCTCACAAAAATGCTGCACAGATATGGAATGGATACTTGCAGTGACACAGAGCTGCAAGATACAGCAATGGCCTACTGTACACAACTATATACTGTTGGGTCACCAAAATGCTGCACTGTAATACTATATATACTGCTCACAAAAATGCAGCACAGATATGGAATGGATACTTGCAGTGACACAGAGCTGCAAGATACAGCAATGGCCTACTGTACTGTACTACTAAAATTATATACTGGTGGTCCCCGGTTCCCACACTGAAGCACTCTGAGCACAGATATTTGCAGCACACTGAGCACATATATGGAGCGTTTTCAGGCATAGAAAGTAGATATTTTCAGCACACTGAGCACAGATATTTGCAGCACACTGAGCACAGATATTTGCAGCACACTGAGCACAGATTACGGTGCTTTACAGGGAGAGAACGCAGCCACGTTCTCTCCATTCAATCTCCAATGCACGAGTGAAAATGGCGGCGACGCGCGGCTCTTTATATAGAATACGAATCTTGCGATAATCCGCCAGCGGGATGATGACGTTTGGGCGCGTTCGGGTTAACCGAGCAAGGCGGGAAGATCCGAGGCTGCCTCGGAACCATGTAAAATGGGTGAAGTTCGGGGGGGGAGGGGGGGGGGGGGTTGGATCTCGGAGAACCGAACCTGCTCATCTCTATTTGATGTGGGCATTATTATTATTAAGGCTGTTTTTTGACCACCTTGATGCCTGCTTATGGTAAGAATGAGTACCTACTGCACCGATTATAAAAAGATTGCTAAAACCATGCAATGCAAGACATCTCATCAGTACATTTTGCATTAGGTTTCAACTTTCAACGCTTCAAAGCTAGTGGATTACCGTTAAGTATGTGAACAAAATGTAGATCCCACATCACAAAAGTATG
Organism: Pseudophryne corroboree; assembly: GCF_028390025.1. Taxonomy (NCBI): domain Eukaryota; kingdom Metazoa; phylum Chordata; class Amphibia; order Anura; family Myobatrachidae; genus Pseudophryne; species Pseudophryne corroboree. The sequence continues at coordinate 180,282,529 of NC_086444.1, read as the reverse complement.
GCCACCCCTGCTTTAGGGAGTCCAAAAGAGAGGCAAGCATGTAATGATGTGCTCCATACTTACCTACTGTCTCCAAACATCCTTCGGAACCTCTCCCAGAAATTGCTTGTCACGGCCCACTGCCCAGTGACGCTAACAGTCCATGCAGCTTAATGACATCATTTGCACTGGATGACATTATCTTTGCCCTGCTAGCCCTTTAACCACTTAAACAACAAAAAAACATTTTCCCACAAAACCGCTCAGAAATAGGTTTTTTTTTATTACATAATCAATATTACATACAATATTACTACAACTTAGTCTGTAAAGTATTTGTAATAATATATTCAAATACTTTATTTAAAAAAAATATATAGGGAGTATTTTGCACCCACCCCCCCCCCCCCCCCCCACACACACACACACACACACACACACCCCTGTGTCCACAGCATCCATTATAAAATAACATCCTCCTATTGGCAATAGCCCCCCACAATGGTCTTAAACCCTAATAATGCCTCCTTAGCGGTAAAAAGAAAACCTTGTAAAAAGACCCTTTTATTCACCCGCTCCTCCTTCTCTGTGACCAATATATATTTTTATTATGTTACCCCCCTTCAACATCATTTTACCTCTCCCCCAACCCCAATAGTGATAGATCCCCCCCACCCCATGGGCATATACACCCCTCACCCCCATACACACACACACATGCAGAGCGCAGCGGAGCGTGTGTCGGGGGACTGATGATCAGTTACCCCTGCTTCAGCTGATTTGTGCCAAATTTTCAAATTGTGCTGGGGGAGGAACTAAATTCCCCTCCCTGCCCTGTGATTCCCAGCGCATGCGCTCCAGAATGCCATCCACATGACATTCTGAGGCGAGTTTCCAGAAGTGATGTAGGTGGTCACAGACCGCCGGATCACTGCAAGGAGTCCAGGGAGCCAAAGGAGATCCGTTCTGCATTTGTGCAGAACAGATCTTCTAATCTAAAGCCAGGCACACAGCGGGGCAGCGTGTCATATGTGATGCAATCTGGCCAGGAAATGTACTCCTGGCTCCGGTTGCATCACATGTGACGTAACCAAGAAAGAGGTTACAGTGCCAGGAGTCATGGCATTGTATATAGTAAGGCAGGGCCACGACTGATTGGGGCACCAAGCCCCCTGCACCTCCATTATGATTTACAAAAAAAAAAGTATTGAGACAGCAAAGTGAGTGCAGTAAACCAGGAGTTTACTTATAATTACAGTATTTTATATGGTGCCAAAAAAAAAAATACAAAATAACTATCACAACTACAATGATTGTGTATCCAGAGGAGTCATTTAAAATTTATCATATCAGTCAATCCCAGTTTGCAGAAAGCATACAACTGAATTCTAAGATGCATGTTGTTACCTTGTATTTTTATATACTGTATACAATTGTTTTACACATGTGGTTTGCATATAAGTGTGGACAAGTGAGCCAGTGAAGAAGTTGCCCATGGCAACCAATTAGCTGCTACGTATAATTTTATAGAAGGCATTTTTTAAATGTTACCTCAACACTGATTGGTTGTCATAGGCAACTTCTATACTGGCTCACTTCTCCGCACTTTTCACTGCTTCATGAATAGACCCCAAAGATATATTTGTGTATGTAAATGCATATATTACTGGCACAAATAACATTTGCATTTGTAATGTTATCCAAACAGAAACACACTGTATGCCCTATATGTAGATCTGAAAAGCTTCAAAAATCTTATACTAAATTAGTATCAGACAAAACTGAAAACATATGTCACACAGGAGGCCAGTGACATAATCATTACTATTGATGTAGTAATGTAGGTCACTTATGGCAACAAAATATCACGCAAAATAATGTAATAATACTCTCATAAAAGGCTGCTGGGGGAACTTGACTGAAATTGAGAACCACTGCTCTAAACAAACAGGTCTCTGTTGACCCCTGTGCATAATGTTTGTAAAATATAAATAAATAGTAACAATAATCAGTGGGGGTTGCTGTAGTGTAGTCCATATTTGAAATGGGAGGGGGAACACCAACTGCCACCACCCCAAATTCTGCCACATCGCCAGCCGGGACTCACTATCAGTGTAATGTAGAGGTGTGCGGTGGACACTTTTCTGGTTTTGTGTTTTGGTTTTGGATCTGGATCCCCGCTCGTGTTTTGGATCTGTATTGGTTTTGCCAAAACCACCCTTTCGGGTTTTGGTTTTGGATCTGGATGATTTAAAAAAACAAAACATATAAAACAGCTAAAATCACAGAATTTGGGGGTAATTTTGATCCTATTGTATTATTAACCTCAATAGCATTCATTTCCACTCATTTCCAGTCTATTCTCATCACCTCACACCTCACAATATTGTTTTTAAGCCAAAAGGTTACACCAAGGTAGCTGGATGATTAATCTAAGCGACACAAGTGGGCGGCACAAACACCTGGCCCATCAAGTAGTGGCACTGCAGTGGCAGACAGGATGGTAGTTTTAAAAACTAGGCCCCAAAGAGCACATAATGCTAAGGAAAAAAAGAGGTGCAAGATGGAAATAGGACATGCACACTTTAACAAACCAATCATTTCAGCGTCTGGGTCTACCACACGACTGTGGCTGAAATGACTGGTTTATTTGGGCCCCCACCAAAAAAGAAGCAATGAATCTCTCCTTGCACAAACTGGCTCTACAGAGGAAAGATATCATCCTCATCCTCATGCTCTGATTCCTCATCCCTTTCAGTGTGTACATCCTCCTCCTCACAGAGTATTAATTCGTCCCCATTGGAATCCACCATCACAGGTCCCTGTGTATTTTCTGGAGGCAATTGCTGGCAAATGTCTTCACGGAGGAATTTATAAATTCATTTTGATGAACATCATCTTCTCCACATTTTGTGGAAGTAACCTCCTACGCCAATCACTGACAAGGTTACCGGCTGCACTAAACACCCTTTCGGAAGTACACACTGGAGGGGGGGCAACTTAGGTAAAATAAAGCCAGTTTGTGCAAGGACCTCCAAATTGCCTCTTTTTCCTGCCAGTGTACATACGGACTATCTGAAATGCCTACTTGGATGCTGTCACACATATATTCCTCCACCATTCTTTCAATGGTGACAGCATTATATGCAGTGACAGTAGACATGTCAGTAATCGTTAGCAGCTCCTTCAGTCCGCACCAGATGTCAACACTTGATCCTGACTGCCCTGCATCACCACCAGCGGGTGGGCTGGGAAATTTTATCCTTATCCTCCCAGTTGCGGGAGAAAATGAAGGAGGAGCTGTTGACAGGTCACGTTCCGCTTGAGTTGACAATTTTCTCACCAGCAGGTCTTTGAACCTCTGCACACTTGTGTCTGCTGGAAAGAGAGATACAACGTAGGCTTTAAACCTAGGATCGAGCACGGTGGCCAAAATGTAGTTCTCTGATTTCACCAGATTGACCACCATTGAATCCTGGCAAAGCAAATGAAGGGCTCCATCCACAAGTCCCACATACTTTGCGGAATCGCTCCATCTTAGCTCCTCCTTCAATTTCTCCAGCTGCTTCTGCTAAAGCCTGACAAGGGGAATGACCTGACTCAAGCTGGCAGTGTCTGAACTGTTTCATGTGTGGCAAGTTCAAACGGTTGGAGAACCTTGCACAACATGGAAATCATTCTCCACTGCGCATGAGTCAGTTGCATTCCCCTCCTTTATCTATATATCGTAGGTGGATGTATAATCTTGAATGGCCTTTTGCTGTTCCTCCATCCTCTGAAGCATATAGAGTGTTGAATTCCACCTTGTTACTACCTCTTGCTTCAGGTGATGGCAGGGCAGGTTCAGGAGTGTTTGATGGTGCTCCAGTCTTCGGCAAGCAGTGGCTGAATGTCGACAGTGGCCCGCAATTTTTCAGGCCACCGACAGCATCTCCAGCTGCCCCTGTAATTTTTCAAAACATTCTGCACCACCAAATTAATTGTATGTGCAAAACATGGGACGTGCTGGAATTTGCCCAGATGTAATGCACGCACAATATTGGTGGCATTGTCCGATATCACAAATCCCCAGGAGAGTCTAAGTGGTATAAGCCATTGTGCGATAATATCCCTCAGTTTCCGTAAGAGGTTGTCGGCGGTGTGTCTCTTACGGAAACCGGAGATACACAGCGTAGCCTGCCTAGGAACGAGTTGGCGTTTGTGAAATGCTGCTACTGGTGCAGCTGCTGTTGTTGCTGCGGGAGGCAATACATCTACCCAGTAGGCTGTCACAGTCATGTAGTCCTTAGTTTGCCCTGCTCCACTTGTCCACATGTCCGTGGTTAAGTGGACAGTGGGTACAACCACATTTTTCAGGACACTTAGGACACTTCCTAATGTCCCTTTATAGTCCGTGAAACGCTTTCCTAGTGAAGTGGACACTAGACAGGATTTGGAACCGGGGACACAGTGGCCCTCATTCTGAGTTGTTTGCTCGCAAGCTGCTTTTAGCAGCATTGCACACGCTAAGCCGCCGCCTACTGGGAGTGAATCTTAGCTTATCAAAATTGCGAACGAAAGGTTCTCAAATTTGCGAATAGAAATTACTTTGCAGTTTCTGGTGGTCATTCCGAGTTGTTCGCTCAGTAATTTTCTTCGCATCGCAGCGATTTTCTGCTTATTGCGCATGCGCAATGTTCGCACTGCGACTGCGCCAAGTAAATTTGCTATGTAGTTAGGAATTTTACTCACGGCATTACGAGGTTTTTTCTTCGTTCTGGTGATCGTAATGTGATTGACAGGAAGTGGGTGTTTCTGGGCGAAAACTGGCCGTTTTATGGGAGTGTGTGAAAAAACGCTACAGTTTCTGGGAAAAACGCGGGAGTGGCTGGAGAAACGGAGGAGTGTCTGGGCGAATGCTGGGTGTGTTTGTGACGTCAAACCAGGAACGACAAGCACTGAACTGATCGCACTGGAAGAGTAAGTCTCGAGTTACTCAGAAACTGCAAAGAAATTTCTATTCGCAATTTTGAGAACCTTTCGTTCGCAATTTTGATAAGCTAAGATTCACTCCCAGTAGGCGGCGGCTTAGCGTGTGCAATGCTGCTAAAAGCAGCTTGCGAGCGAACAACTCGGAATGAGGGCCTCTGAGTAGCTCGAGACTTATTCTTCCAGTGCGATCAGTTCAGTGCTTGTCGTTCCTGGTTTGACATCACAAACACACCCAGCGTTCGCCCAGACACTCCTCCGTTTCTCCAGCCACTCCCGCGTTTTAGCTAGAAACGGTAGCGTTTTTTCACACACTCCCATAAAACGGCCTGTTTCCGCCCAGAAACACCCACTTCCTGTCAATCACATTACGATCACCAGAACGAAGAAAAAACCTCGTAATGCCGTGAGTAAAATACCTAACTGCATAGCAAATTTACTTGGCGCAGTCGCAGTGCGAACATTGCGCATGCGCAGTTAGCGGAAAATCGCTGCAATGCGAAGAAAATTACCGAGCGAACAACTCGGAATGACCACCAGTATGTCTATCTACTGTCTAAATCCCACTGCACTAATGGTGGATACTGGACGACATAGTTGTTATGGCCTCAGTAATCTGCTTTGCAGCAGTGTCACTGCTGTCATATTTCATCTTCCTCGCAAAGGACTGTTGGACAGTCAATTGCTTATTGGTCTTCCAACTTCCCCTCTGGAATGATAATCGACTCCTAGCAGCAACAAAAGCAACTGCTTTTAATTTTTAACAACTGCACCCCTGAATTTTTACAACATACAAGGCCAGTGTAAAGTTATTTGAACAGCAGAACCCATATATTTTACAGCATACAGGAGCAGTGTGCTTTTCATTTTTAACAACTGCATGCCTGAATTTTTATAGCATACAGGTCCAGTGTAATGTTATTTGAACAGCAGCACCCCTATACAGCATACAGGAGCATTGTGCTTTTAATTTTTAACAACTGCACCCCTGAATTTTTACAACTTACAGGGCCAGTGTAATGTTATTTTAACAGCAGCACCCATATATCTTACAGCATCACAGGAGCAGTGTGCTTTTACTTTTTAACAACTGCACCCTTGAATTTTTACAACATACAGGGCCAGTGTAATGTTATTTGAACAGCAGTGCCCCTATATTTTACAGCATACAGGAGCAGTGTGCTTTTAATTTTGAACAACTGCATCTCTGAATTTTTACAACATACAGGGCCAGTGTAATGTTATTTGAACACTAGCACCCCTATATTTTACAGCATACAGGAGCAGTGTGCTTTTAACTTTTAACAACTGCACCCCTGGATTTTTATAGCATACAGGGCCAGTGTAATGTTATTTAAACAGAAGCACCTCTATATTGTACAGCATATGGGAGCAGTGTGATTTTAATTTTTAACAACTGCACCCCTGCATTGTTATAGCATACAGGGCTAGTGTAATGTTATTTGAACAGCAGCATCCCTATACAGCATACAAGAGCAGTGTTCTGTTAATTTTTAACAACTGCACCCCTGAATTTTTACAACATATAGGGCCAGCAGCACCCCTATATTTTACAGCATACAAGAGGAGGACAGTGCCCCTGCACCCTGTACAACACAGTGACAGCAACTCCCTTGTACAGCTGCAGCACCCGGCTGTAACAGCACATAAAACACCAGTGACAGCCAGGACAGCATCCCTAACACAGCACAGGTACAGATGGAGCCCGCGTTATCTTAGCTGACTGAGGCGCAGGCATGCACTCCCGGCATGACTAGGCGATCCATCTGCCTAGTCACACCGGGAGTGCACAGTGCCGCTTTCTATTGTAAGCGTCTCTGTCTGGGCACGCGCACCTGCCCAGATGGAGATGCTCTCCATTCAAATGAATGGGGTGCGTCTCTATTCGGGCGGGCGCGCCTGTCCAGTTGGAGACACTCACAGTGACTAGGTGCACCCAGGGGGGCGTGCCTAGTCACAGAAGGAGCTTGAATAACAGAGGCTCCATCTGTACACCACAGTGACTGCAGCAGCACACCTACAGAGCACACACTAACCCCACCCGACACCACCACCCACAGAGAGAGACAGAGGTCTGTCTCCTTCACTCTCCAATTCCGGAGTGAAAATTACGGCGACATGCGGCTGTTTATATGGAATCCAAAATCCGCAAGAATCTGACAGCGGGATGTTGACGTTTTTTGCCTCGTTCTGGTTTCCGAATCTGGCAGGAAGTCCTGAGCTAGGCTCTGATACCAGCTCAGAACGTGAAGTTCAGGAGGGTTCGGTTCTCATGGAACCGAACCTGCTCATCTCTAGTGTAAAGCCACTGGTAACAGGGTGCAACCCAGCAACAATAGACCAGACTACACAAGCGTTGGGTCATCAACACACACACACACACACACACACACACACACACCTCCCCCCGCCTCCCAGCTTGCTTAGCCAACAAACTATCTGCCCACCCCTAGACTCATGTGCCATAGATAGATAGCTAATAAATGTTTGTTGACTACGGGGGTGGTGGTGGTGGTGGGAGGGGCACAGATAATAATGTTAGATTTGTTATGTAGTTATTGTCACAAACATAAAGGTTAAGGTACATTAGAGACTGTCTGCATGTAAACTGAGAAATCTATATTATGCTATTTCAGAGTTGAGATAAATTATTTTTCCTTTAAGTAAGTTTTCTAGAGATGCTTTGCAGTCTGGTAAAGTGTGTATTTATTCTACCTACTATTTCTCAGACTTGTTAAAAGCCAAAACAAATATTCTGAGAATCTAATTGTGTTGCATCATTACATTTTGTTCTGTATTCCAAGAAGCGAATGACATTTTAGATTAAGTAGGGGACACCCTGAGCCTTATATCCAATCCAATACACGTCATATGAAAAACTGTATATGCAAACAGAACAGATTTTAGTTTTTTAATTATTGAAAAAGTCTGTGTACAAAATATGGATTAGTACAAATCGAGAAGGGAAAATAGAAGAGTATTGAATGAAACAATTGTACAACAATTCCATATTAGTAATGTACAGTTAAACTAAGAACAACATACAAATATATTGTAAAAGAATGTAAATTGCCTGGACTTTCCCCTAATGTTGAAATCACTCTGTTGACACAAAATCATTCCTTGGATGTTGCTATATTTCCCTCTCAAATTGGCCAGTTAGCAGCAATGTGTTCCCCAGCAGAGTCCCACCTTCATAGGGCCTCATGTTTGAAGCACAAAATGTTCCAGGCACAGCATAAAGCCCTCTCTGGTGGTGCTGGGGGCCTACATTTGTGCATATGTGCAGAGAAAGTGCTGCTGCAATCGATTTAGACGGTATCAGAAAGCTTTCGGAAAATTGATCAGTGTTCCTGGACGGTAACTGGGAGGTGGCAAGGAGTGCACACAATTGGAGCTTGCTGACCAGCAGCCAATTAGGAGCAACCACAGTGGCTATTCCTGATTGTCTCGCAGACCCAGGGCTGCCATCAGAAATGATGGGGCCCAGGACTGACCCTCATAAGGCTGCCCCCCCTTCCCCCCACACCACCACACACACTGTCCCATCCTTGCACTCTCCAAACTTAACCTTTTGAAGGGTGGTTGCAGCCAGGATGGATCAGGGAGCCAGGTCACCTGCCTGCCTGCGCATCGGCACTGCAGCCACGGCACTGAGGGGGCGAACTGCGGTCACATTCTTACTACAAAGAGCTCATGGCCTGACAACCAATCAGGAGCTGCCACTAATCTCCTGTATTCGTGGGTCCGTCGGGTGGGGATGGGGTTAAAATGATTCAAATCACATCATTTTAGCACCGCCCACTTCCCGCGGACCCGCTGCGTTTTCCGATGTGGGGCGGGGCTTGATGATGTCACAGCCCCGCCATCCGAAGTCTCCGGCAGCGTTTCCTCTCCGCGCTTCTCCCGGAGAGAAGAAATCTAAAGTAGGCAAGTATGCATTAATTACTCTTACATAATGAATCCGGCATTTCAATAAACCACCAGAATAATAACTTTGGCTCAGCATGTCATCTCTTATACCGCATTCAGATCGCAAATGCCGGATCCTACCCGGTAAGACAAACGTGTACTTACCGGGTGGGATCCGGCATTTGCGCTCCTCTGCTGGCTTTCCGACCCGGCAATATACCGGGTCGGTTGCCATAGCAGCGGAGGGAGCAGCAGCAGCAGGGGCGGGGGTGGAGGCGGCGCCGGGAGATGAGCTCATCTCCTGCACCGCCTCTGCCTATGCTGTGAATGGGAGCCGATTCGCATCGGAACGGCTCCCATTCACACTGCGCCTGACCCGGTAATCAACCCGGTAAGAACCCTTCTTTTTTACCGGGTTGAATTACCGGGTCAGGCGACCCGCTAATTCACAATTGGACCTTTCACATCGCACACAGACCCGTTTCGACACGGCAATATGCCGTGTCGGTACCGGGTTTTCAGTGCGATGTGAAAGGGGTATTAGTAAACAGCACATATACCTTCAATCAGATATTTCTTCTTAATACCACATCTATTAGTCACGGTAAATCTTATAAAAAAATTACACTAAAGCTCAATTTTGCATACTCAATAAAGATGTACCTAGAGCTTAATGTTCATAGGAGAAATGTCCAGTGATAATAATCAGTCCTTTGAATCTTCACTGATCAGCACAAAAAGAAGGAAAAAGGGCCCAATGTTAAACTTGAAATATAAATGTTTCCATAGACTCAATATAATTAAGCATTCAAGCTATTTCCAGTTCCAACCAACAGGCAGTGCCAGATTAAGGTCCTCATTGGCCTGGAGCTGAAATCTCTGAAGGGCCTATTGTGTGCCACTGCGGGGTGTGTGGTCAGCATAGTTGGGGTGTGGCTACTGATATTGTGGTGTGACCAGTGCTGTGTGTTTGTATGTGTGTATATATATATATACATACTTGCCTACCTGACCCTCTCCATGAGGGAGAAAATGCTCTGTTCCTGGACTTTCCTGGTAATGTATGATGGCCATCACCTGTGGTGAAACACCTTTCTTATCAATTACCTAGCTCACCACAGGTGATGGCCATCATACATTACCAGGAAAGTCCAGGAACAGAGCATTTTCTCCCTCATGGAGAGGGTCAGGTAGGCAAGTATGTATATATATATATATATATATATATATCTCCATAGCTAACACAAGAGCACACATTGGAGTTATTTCAACAGTAGTCGCAGCTACTGTACGTCTTTTGTCAGTCATGCATCTGTGGCTTTATGCAAATGTTGGTACAAGCTCTTCCTGTGTGTACAAGTGCAAGGACTGAGATGCCAACTGTTACCATCTATATACACAGTCCTTACAGCCACCATCAGTCACACCATAGGTACTTGCACCTGCCCTATGGCCATTTGAGTATGGCTTCCAATGTGAGTGATGAAGTGTCTGTGTAGAAAAACACCATAACAACAGCCCGTGACACTTCCAGAACACGTCAGTGTGAGACAGACCATTGTTGTGCGTATTAATAGCCACCTCCCAATCACTACCCAGGAATGCCCATCACTTTTCCAACACATCTCTGATACCATGCATCTCAACCACAACAGTGCCTCTGTGCGTACACAGGGCCTTATTCAGAGATGGATGCAGATCGTCTCGAAAATGGTCCCGGCCTGCCCCCTCCCGACAATGCATCGCCACCGCCCCGCGAACGCCAGCCAATGTCAGTCACATTACGGTCGCATCCATCGTGGATGCGACCGCAATGTGTGTGCCCGCGCAGCCATGATGTGGCCGCTGCGCATGCACAGTTTACCTCCATTGCTAAACTGCGTTACGGGCCGCATGAGGTGGCCAGGTCTGAATGAACCCCACAGTGTAACACATGTGCCATAGCAGTTTTTACTGATTTCCATTAGTAGGAGGAGAGGGCACTTACCAGAGAATGGGGGTAATTCAGACCTGATCGCATGCTAGCGTTTTTTGCAGCGCTGTGCGCAGTCGTATCACACGGGTACAAAGCGGATCGTTGCTGTGCAAGCTGATCGCAAGGAGATTGACAGGAAGAAGCCGTTTGTGGGTGTCAACTAACAGTTCTCTGGGAGTGGTTGGAAAAACGTAGGCGTGTCCAAGCATTTGCAGGGCGGGTGTCTGACATCAATTCCGTCCCCGAACAGGCTGAAATGATCGCAACGGCTGAGTACGTTTTGAGCAACTCAGAAACTGCACAAAGTTTAGTTGTACTGCTCGGCTGCACATGCGTTCGCACACTTGCACAGCTAAAATACACTCCCCTATGGGCGGCGACTATCTGCTCGCAGGAATGCAAAAAACTGCTAGCGAGCGATCAGGTCTGAATGACCCCTTTTATCAAATGTCAAATTATTATTGACCAAAATTCATACCAAAAAGAGTGGAGATTTTGTATCCTCATATCATTTGTAAATATGGCACATCACCAATACAGCAGATCAGGCAACGATTAGAGAACTGTCTCACGGTCATTCTATATTTATACCTCCAGAACCATGTGCAATAAGGTGCCAAACTGTATATGCCCCAACTTGGACTGCATGGTCATGTAATCAGTCAGAGATGTACCCCTCTACAGGTAACCTCAGGGTACTTCACTGAATAACGAGGCCAAGCAGGAAGCTACACTGACAAGATATATTAACATCTTGACAGGAAGTGGGGTTTTGTGGGTGGCAAGTGACCGTTTTCTGGGAGTGTTTGGAAAAACGCAGGCGTGTCCAAGCATTTGCAGGGAGGGTTCCTGATGTCAATTCCGGTGCCGGACAGGCTGATGTGAGCGCATCGGCTGAGTAAGTCCTGGGCTGCGCAGAGACTGCACAAAATCTGTTTGTGCAGCTCTGATATACATGCGATCGCACACTTGCACAGCTAAAATACACTCCCCTGTAGGCGGTGACTATCTGATCGTAGCAGTGCAAAAATCGCTGAATAGCGTTCAGGTCTGAATTACCCGCTTAATCCAGCCCTGCAGCAGATACTGAAAACAGCGAGCAAGAGCAAACGTCTGTGTGGAATTCTGAAGCAAGGCTGAGTGAAACACTGAGGACACAACAGGATATCTTAGCCTGCAGGACAGGAAGACAGGTTACTTGAACACAGGAGAATTAAGTCAGGTTCATGACAAGCCTGAGATTGAACATGTCAAATAAAACCCATTATTGTTTAACATAGTATTAATGGGCCTGATTCTGAGCAAGTGGATATGCTGACGGATCTCGTAGATTTCAGTGCATTGCACAAATGCCAAAGGAAGTCATTGGTGACTGTGCATGAGATCACTACTGAGTACATATTAATCCATCCATAGACAGTCCACAGTTTCCGTGAACTGGGCATTTTTAGGCGGTGTCCATCCAAGACCATGTGATGATCACACAGAACTGTTACGTCTCTTGGGAGTGTTGAGGGCACCTTGTTTCATCGTAGTGGGTGTACATATGTAGGATACCTGTTTCAGACGGATCTTCTGCACCCAGCATGATGGCAGCTGCCAATACTGATGTAAAAACAATAGGCTTCCACATGCAAACATACAGATTTTCACTAAACACGGATGAATTCTCGCATTAGCATAAAGATAAGAGTGTTCTGCCTCGGCCAAACAGAAATTACGAAGTGGGTGTGTCCAGCCAGAGTTGTCACTAGGTGTTACCCCCCCATGGACCTTCTCCCGTATCGTATATATCGTAATGACAACAGTAATGACATAAACAACTAGCTAGATTAAAATGACAACTTTAAATTACCAATATCATTCACACAGCCTAATTATATTTACTCCTACCGCAACTCACTTCCGCTCCCCTCCTGTAACTCACAGTAACAATCAGATCACATTATTAATCCAAATGTATGATCACATGTAAAGAAAATGGTCTAAGATTTATTATGAAATAATGATAATGAATGTACCGACTCTCTCTCTCGTACTTGCAGCAGGGATATCCTCTTCGATCTTAATCTACAGCTCCCACTTCCCACTTCTGTCATTTTGGTGTCTTTTCTCATATGGTATCACCCAGTGCAGTCCACTCTCATAAAGCTCCGCTTCCAACTCAGAATCAGGCCTGATATCAGTAGAGATTAACGGGTTTGGTTTTATTGAAAAATTTTAGCTTTCCGAGGTGATCCGAGTTGAAACTGCATATAAAAGTTCTTCCGCCATGTTCGGGCACCATTTGACACAGGAGATCCCACAGAGAGGGTGTGAGCAGGGCCCAGTGACAGGTTTTGCCAAAAAATTTTGGTTAGCAGTTCCACAAAATTAACAGACTTAGGAGCACTGATGCAGTTTGGACTGAACAGTGAGGGTCATTCGCACGTTGCAGATTTTCGCTGCGATCAGGTCTCTACTGCGCATGCGTATGCATCGCAATGCGCGTCATACGGGTACAATGCGGATCGTTGCCGAGCTATGGATTTAACGAAGAATCCATACGCACAGCCAATCGTAAGAACATTGATTGAAAGAGGGCGTTTATGGGTGGCAACTGACCGTTTTCTGGGAGAGGTAGGGAAAACGCAGGCGTGTCCGGGCGTTTAGAGGGCGTGTGTGTGACGTTAATTCCGGCACCAAAAAGACTGAAGTGATCGCAAAGACTAAGTTCAGACCTACTCTGAAACTGCACAAAATGTTTTTGAAGAGCTCGGCTGCACAGGCGTTTGCACACTTGCAAAGCAGAAATACACTACCCCGTGGGCGGCAACTATGCGTTTGCACCTCTGCTAAAAACAGCTAGCGAGCAATCAGCTCGGAATGAGGGCCAGTGTACCTAAAGCCAGTGCAGGCACTGTGTTATTAAAAAACACCATTAGGAGCATTACATCTACTTTTTACAGGAGCAATGTGTGTTTGATTTTTTTTAAAATCCGCCAGGAACACAAAAGGGGGCTTGAAGTTGTTGGTTTACACTTCTCCAGAGGCTGCTATTGTTGCAGCCGCCGGGTGAGGGGTCCTGCCGTGCTGACCGATCAGCAGTGATCGGCAACACGGCAAACACTGGGGGGAGGGTGCAGGAAGGCAGAGGGACCTTCCAGTTCCTCTGAGAGCAGCAGCAAAGGGAGGTTTTCTTCCCTGCAACTGCTAACACTGTTTATCTGACTGGTCGCATCCTGTGCGACCAGGTCAGATAAAGCACTTGCTGCTGTGGTAGCATCTGATGCGTCCATGTACACCATCTGATGCGTCCATGTCAGACAAGTGGTTTAAAAAAACAACAACTTTTTTTCTAAAACTTGTGTGTGTTCAAGGCCAGGTAGTAGCATTGTGTTAAACAATGGTCAGTAGGTGCCGGGCAATCATTTATAGTCACAGTGTAAAGTTGTCATTTGTTTTACAAAAATATAAATTATATTTTTCTAAAATTTGTGTGTTCAGGGCCTGGCAGTGGCACTGTGTTAAACAATAATACTCAGTAGGTGCCATGCCACCATTTAGACTACTGGAAATGCTGCTTGAGAACTGTAGGAGATGAAACAAAGCGATTTTGCTAAGTATGTTGGACTTGCAGATCAAGTAATAAATAAATAATAAAATAAATAAGTTCTTTATATGCTTTGCCAAAATAAAAGAGTTGTCAACATCTGAAATTGCATCAATACATTTTGGCGATCATGCTTGATCCTAGGTTTAAGTCATATGTAATATCTTACTTTATGTCACGATCCGGACTACTGGACATTATTTTTTACCCTTCAGGTGTCTTCTGAGGCTGGCTCAGAGTTCCGGGCCTAGGTCTCAGTCATGATGTTATGTCCTTACTTCATATTCCCTCCCTGTTAGCTTGCAGGTGCTGTCATGAAGAAACTCTTAAATGGAATGGCGTTTCTAGTTCATCGCGGCCTCCGCCGCCATTACTGGACTCTTAGCTTGTGAACGGCTCTGCATTACATACCCTGACAGTTGCGGCCTCCGCCGTCTTTACTGTGCTTCCAGCGTGTGGATGGATCCATGTGGCGTCTCCTGTCAGCCGCGGCCATTTGCCGCGATTACTATGTTGAAGCACTGCTGGGCCGTGCAGCGCCTCTTGCCCGCCGTGGACCCTGTTGCTGGCGTGGGGGGATTGCTGTGCAGTGTTGTCATTCTCTGGGTTCTGTGGCCGCTGCCGCCATTGCTGGGAAAGTTCCATATAGAATAACAAGCCAGGTTTCCCTCCAAGAATCAGTATGGGCGCTGCCATGTTGGTTCTGATCATGTGATACTGTTTCTACCAATCCACAATCCTGCTGAGCTCAACCTGATTGCTGATCCAATCCCTGCACTGCTGAGGGTATAAAAGGACTGATCTTAGACCAGGAAATCGTCAGTGCTTTGGTTGTCATCACCATATGTATCCTGTCTCTGCTCTCTGTGACTCTAACTGTGTTCCAGGTATTCCAGCTCCTGAAGTCTCCAGTTCTACAGAGACCAGCGCCAGTCATTATCCTGCAGTGCTTGCTGGCTTCCTTGTTTTATCAGTGTTCTCTGCGAGTGGCAGTGATTCGGCGAACACCAGCTTCCAACATTGGGCTTCCAGGGGTGTTCAGCTACTTACCCTCATTGGTGCTTCATCATCAGTGTTCCTGATATTTACAGTACCAAGTCATCTGTGTCTTTATTCATCGATCTCTAGCATCATTAGTTTGATTCAGCTTCTTTCTCCGTTCCATCCGGATTTGCACTCCATTCACAGTTCTTCAGTTTCCGTTTCATCCGGCAAAACCGGCAGTCTACAAATACCAATCTTTCTACAGTACGCTAAGCCTCCGTATTCCATCTGCTGACAAGTTCCAACTATCATCTATTCTACAACACCTAGGTGTTGGTAAGGACTGACCACCTCCTTAAACTCCCAAGCTAGTCTTGTGCGGATACCACACCTAAGGAAACATTGCCGCTGTTATTGTTCACGGAACTATGTAGTGTTTTTAATCATCATTTATTTAATCTTGTGCAAACTGCCGGTGTACCACCAGAACTGTGTTTAATAAACCAACATTTATTTTATCTTTGTTGTCGTGGTCACATCTTCGGGCATTGATGGTAGAAGTTCTCTATGTCCAGGAGTCCTATTCAGCCACCTAGATTCACCTATACACCAGCCCCTACAACTGAGGTAGCCTCACACCAACACCAGCCCTCAGTTGTGACAGTAAGTACTGACCTAATGAATCCAGCCGGAGACCAAGACCAAGCAGCTAGGCCAATGCAAGAACTGGCAGCCCGACTTGAACATCAGGAGGCTGCACAAGGCCACATTATCCGCTGTCTCCAGGATCTTTCCTCTCAGCTGGATGGAATTCAAACGACCCTTCGAGGTTCCGGGGCATCTGGTGTATCAATGGCAGTTCCTACAGTGGTAACCCCACCCACCATACCCACTTCTGTTCCACGTCTTCATTTACCTATTCCAGCAAAATTTGATGGGACCCCAAAAGCCTGCAGGGGATTCCTCAATCAGTGCAAAATTCCTTTCGAGTTACAGCCTGGCAGTTTTCCAACTGATCGTACAAAGGTGGCCTATGTTATTTCCCTCCTTAGTGGCCCTGCTCTGGATTGGACATCACCTTTGTGGGAGAGATCTGATACGTTGCTGTCTTCATATACAAATTTTGTGACAACATTCAGGCATACCTTCGATGAACCAGGTCGAGTAACTTCAGCTTCTTCAGAGATTCTCCGTATTCTCCAAGGGACACGAACTGTTGGACAGTATCTAATACAGTTTCAGATCTTAGCATCAGAACTGGCATGGAACAATGATGCTTTACATGCAGCCTTCTGGCATGGCTTATCTGAGCGTATCAAAGATGAACTGGCTACCAGGGATTTGCCCTCTAAGTTAGATGAACTTATATCTCTATGTACCAAAGTCGATCTACGGTTTCGAGAAAGGGCAATAGAGCGAGGAAGATCATCAATTTCTAAGTCTACTCCTCCCCGTCAGCCATCTCCATCCAAGGACGAACCCATGCAGATAGGTCATTCTCGTCTATCTCCGGCAGAGCGTAGGAGACGTCTCTCTGAGCATCTCTGTCTCTATTGTGCTGCACCATCTCACGTTGTTAATGCATGTCCCAAGTGTCCGGGAAACTCCAAGTCCTAGCCCACCAGGGAGAGGGTCGCTAGGAGCAATGCATTCCTCTCCATCTTCAAGTGATTGTAATCTCCCAGTTTCACTCCAAGTGGCTCAGCGTACTAACATTATTGCTCTGTTAGACTCTGAAGCGGCTGGGAATTTTATGACTGAGGAATACGTCAAGCGGTGGTCTCTACCCACCGAGAGACTTTCGTCTTCCATATCTTTGACTGCTGTGGATGGCAGCAAGATTTCTGATGCAGTCATTTCCTCCAGGACTCTACCTGTTTGTTTGAAAGTAGGAGTTCTTCATTCAGAATTAATTTCCTTTTTGGTGTTTCCAAAGGCCACCCATCCAGTGGTTCTGATCCTTCCATGGCTTCGTTTGCATAATCCTCAGATTGACTGGAGGACGACCCATATCCTGGCATGGGGACCGTCCTGTTCCGGGACTTGTCTTTCTAAAGTACTTCCTCTATGTTCTTCATCCTCCAAGTCTTCTGATGTTCCACCTCCTCAGTATCAAGACTATACAAATGTGTTCAGTAAAGCTTCTGCTAATATCCTGCCCCCTCATAGGGAGTGGGATCGTCCAATTGACCTCATCCCAGGGAAGGTTCCACCTCGAGGCCGAACGTATCCGTTGTCTGTTCCAGAAACTCATTCCATGGAGGAGTACAGTAAAGAGAATTTGGCAAAGGGTTTTATTCGACCTTCTTCTACTCCAGCTGGCACAGGGTTTTTCTTCATTAAGAAGAAGGATGGTGGCCTGCAGCCATGCATTGACTATAGAGGTTTGAATGACATCACAGTAAAGAACCGGTATCCTCTGCCTCTGATTACCAAACTCTTTGACCGTGTTAGCGGAGAAACCATCTTCACGAAATTAGACTTGAGGGGTGCCTATAACCTCATTCAGATCCGGAAGGGTGACGAGTGGAAGACCGCAATTAACACTCGTGACAGACATTATGAGTACCTTGTCATGCCTTTCGGACTTAGTAATGCTCCATCTGTGTTCCAACATTTTGTGAACGAGATCTTTAGAGATATCCTCTATCGTCATGTCGTGGTATACCTCGATGACATCCTCATCTTTGCCAATGATCTGGAGGAATATTCTTTTTGGGTGAAGGAAGTCCTGTCCTGTCTTCTTGTCAATCATCACTACTGCAAGTTGGAAAAATGCATCTTTGAAGTCCAATCCATTTTGTTTCTAGGTTACATTGTGTCTGGTTCTGGACTAGAGATGGATCTAGAGAAAGTCCAGGCCATTCAGGATTGGCCTATACCTACAACTCTCAAGGGTGTCCAAAGATTTTTAGGATTCACCAACTACTACAGAAAATGTATTCGAGACTTTTCCACCATTGTGGCGCCTATCACCGCCTTTACCAAGAAGGGTGCCAATCCCTCTAAGTGGTCTAAAGAAGGCGTGCAAGCCTTCCATCTATTAAAACAAAGTTTTACCTCAGCTCCGGTATTGAAACTGCCAGATTCCAACTTACTGTTCATGCTTGAGGTGGATGCCTCCTCCAAGGGAGTGGGTGCGGTCTTGTCTCAAAGGGCCAAAGATGGTCGTCTGCATCCTTGTGGCTTCTTCTCTCAAAAGTTTTCTCCTGCTGAGCGCAATTATGCTATTGGCGATCAAGAACTGTTGGCCATTAAGCTGGCTCTGGAAGAGTGGCGGTATTTTCCAGAAGGCGCTTCCCATACCATCACGATTTTTACAGATCACAAAAATCTTCTGTATTTAAAGAATGCACAATGTCTCAACCCCCGTCAAGCCAGATGGGCACTTTTTTTTTCTAGGTTCGACTTTAAACTCGAGTTCTGTCCAGGGTCACAGAATCGCAAGGCTGATGCCCTTTCCCACTCCTGGGAGCAAGAAAATGAGTCTGAGTCTATGGACAAGCATCCTATTATTAATCCAGTGGCGTACTCCATGGTAAGGATGGACTCTATGCCTCCACCTGGGAAAATTTTTGTTAAGCTGGCTCTAAGGAAGAAGCTCATGTATTGGGCACAAGCTTCCCTTTTTTCTGGACACGCTAGCATCCAGAAAAACCTTGAATTTATCTCTGTCACTGACCTAGGTTGGGGGTGTTGTGAACTCGGGGGTTCTCCCGATGGTAGGGGAGAGGAACCACAGTTGGGTCGGAACAGGGATGGCTAGATATAGGTCTTCCTCATACAGGACTCTGACAGAAAAGCTTGGTGAAAATATTAAAGGACTTTATTGCAGGAAGAGAGCAACACAATGTCACATAACAGAGAAGGAGTGTATGGAGAAATGTCCAGGAAGTACTTGTGAGTGACGGTAAAAGATAGTGGTGACTGAAGAACTTGAGAGCGGTGGTTAAAAGACACTGATGATTTGAAGAACTTCAGAGTGGTGGTTAAGATTCTGATCATTTGAAGAACTTGAGAGCGGTGGTTAAAGACACTGATGATTTGAAGAACTTGAGAGCGGTGGTTAAAGACACTGATGATTTGAAGAACTTGAGAGCGGTGGTTAAAGACACTGATGATTTGAAGAACTTGAGAGCGGTGGTTAAAGACACTGATGATTTGAAGAACTTGAGAGCGGTAGTTAAAGACGCTGATGATTTGAAGAACTTGAGAGCGGTGGTTAAAGACACTGATGATTTGAAGAACTTGAGAGCGGTGGTTAAAGACACATGATTTGAAGAACTTGAGAGCAGTGGTTAAAGACACTGATGATTTGAAGAACTTGAGAGCGAGGGTTAAAGACACTGAAGACTTGAATACCTTGAGAGCGAGGGTTAAAGACACTGAGGACTTGTATAACTTGCGAGCGAGGGTTAAAGACACTGAGGACTTGTATAACTTGAGAGCAAGGGTTAAAGACAATGAGGACTTGTATAACTTGAGAGCGAGGTTTAACCTGCAGCCCACGCTGACTCCACGAAGCACTGGTGACTAGAGCGCAGTGGAACCCAGCAGCGGCTGGGAAGCAGCGGCTGGGAACGCTGGAAGCTGTGCAACAACTGACACCTGGAAATGCTGGAGACACTGGGGTATGCTGTAGAGAGATCCGCCGAGGACAGAAGCACTGGCATCCACTTCAGGGGAAAAGACGATACTCAGGTGCCGAGGCTCTGCCCGGCATCTGCCTTTGAATCTCCCGCCTCCGCTGGATTGGTGGAACAGTCTGATGACGTCACCTGCTCCCCGCCCACGTGATGCCGGGTGTCATGGCGGCGCCCCTGCCCCGGAGAACTGCCGGGAGCCGCACCAGCCAGGCGCCGGAGCCCGTGGACCAACGAAGGCGGAGGCCGCAACACAGACCAGCAGGCATGCAGGGGTAAGCGTGGTGAACGCCGCCTATGGCGTGTGACAGTACCCCCTCCTCCAGGAGTGGCCCCCGGACACTTTCCAGGTATTGTTGGATGTCTGGAATGGAAAATCCGCACCAGTCGGAGAGCCATAACTTCAGTAGCCTTGACCCAGCTCCTCTCCTCGGGGCCAAAACCTTTCCACTCCACCAAATACTGTAGATTCTTGTGAAGATAACGAGAGTCAAGAATAGCTTTGATTTCAAAGTCCATTCCAGCTTCAGACTCTGCAGAGGTTGGCCTTGGGGACTTCGAATGAAACCGGTTTAAAATAAGGGGGCAAAGGAGAGAAACATGAAAGGAGTTTGGTATCCGGCGGTGGGAAGGCAATCCCAATTTGCAGACAACCGGGTTCAGGACTTGTAACATGGGGTAAGGACCAATAAACTTTGGGGCGAACTTCATAGTGGGCACCCTTAACCGGAGGTTGCGGGTGGAAAGCCATACCCTGTCACCAACCTTGTATTGGGGAGCTGCTCGTCGCTTCCTATCTGCAAAGAACTTATAGCGGCCGGAAACTCTCTTGAGATTAGCATGAACTCGACTCCAAATTTGGCTGAAGTGCCGAAGAGTAGAGGCTGCAGCAAGAACCTCCTCCGGAGGACAAATGGGTAATTCAGGAACTTGAGGATGGAACCCATAATTAATGAAAAATGGGGACTCACCAGTCGAAGAGTGGTACGGATGATTATGGGCAAACTCGGCCCATGGCAACAGCTCCACCCAATCATCTTGCGAAGGAGAAAGATAAACACGGAGAAAAGTCTCTAAATCTTAATTGACGCGTTCAGTTTGCCCATTGGTTTGTGGATGGTAAGCGGATGAAAACTTGAGTTTTATTTGTAAGGCCGTACAGAGAGCTCTCCAGAATCTTGCAGTGAATTGTACCCCCTGGTCAGAGACAATTTCCTGAGGTAAGCCGTGCAGGCGGAAATGTTCTCGGATAAATAACAAAGCCAACTTGGGAGCTGATGGTAACCCAGTCAAAGGTACAAAATGTGCCATCTTAGAGAAACGGTCGATAATTACCCAGACAGTATTGTGACCCTTGGAGAGGGGCAATTCGGTGACAAAGTCCATAGAGATATGGGTCCAAGGCCTCTGAGGAATGGACAGTGGATGCAATAACCCCGCAGGAGGCAAACGAGGAATTTTGTGCTGAGCACACTGAGGACATGAGTTGAAATAATCTTGAATATCCTTCTTCATAGTGTCCCACCAGTAAGACCTTCGTAGAAACTCCCACATCTTTTGAACTCCAGGATGACCGGAAAACTTGGAAACATGAGCCCACTGCAACAACCTTGGTCGAAATTTAACTGGCACAGACATTCTCCCAGGAGGAGGACCCAAAGCGGTGGGAGCCGCTGACATAGAAACTGGACTGAGAATCAAAGCCTTCTCAACGGAATTCTCCTCATCCGAAGCTGTTAAGGAACGGGATAAAGCATCAGCCTTGGTGTTAAAAGTCCCAGCCCGGTACTTAATAACAAACGAAAACCGGTTAAAGGAGAGCGCCCATCTAGCTTGACGGGGATTCAAGCACTGGGCCGTCTTGAGGTACAGCAAATTCTTATGATCAGTGAAAATTGTAATTAGGTGTTTAGCACCTCCAAAAGATATCTCCATTCCTCCAAGGCAGATTTTATTGCCAAAAGCTCTTTGTCTCCAATGGTGTAATTCTGTTCCGCAGGAGAGAATTTGCGGGAATGGAAACCACATGGATGTAACTTCCCATCTGGAGCGTACTGCGAAAGCACGGCACCTATGCCTACCGAGGAAGCATCAACCTCCAAGAAGAATGGTTTTGAAAAATTTGGTTGTTGAAGGACTGGAGCAGACATAAAGGCTGCCTTTAACTGAGCGAACGCTGCTACAGCTTCGGAGGACCAATGACTTGGTTCAGAACCCTTCTTGGTTAGGGCAATAATGGGTGCCACGATGGTAGAGAATCCCTTTATGAATTTCCGGTAGTAATTTGCAAAGCCCAGAAATCGTTGTACCGCTTTCAAGGAAAGAGGCTGAGTCCAGTCCCGGATGGCAGTGAGTTTCTCTGGATCCATACGAAGCTCCGTGCCCGAAATGATGTAACCAAGAAATGGAATAGAAGGACCCTTAAAAGTACATTTGGAAATCTTGCCATAAAGATGATTCTCTCGCAATCGAAGAAGTACCTCTTTGACCTGTATTCTGTGAGATTTTTAGAAAATATCAGAATGTCATCCAAATATACCACTACACTTAGGTATAGCATATCCCGAAAGACTTCGTTAATGAATCCCTGGAAGACGGCAGGGGCGTTGCTGAGGCCAAACAGCATTACCAGATACTCGTAATGCCCGTCCCTGGTATTGAAGGCCATCTTCCATTCGTCCCCCTGTCGGATACGTATCAAATTATAAGCTCCCCTTAAATCAAGCTTGGTGAAAACTCGGGCTCCGCGAACTCTATCAAAAAGCTCCGTAATGAGCGGCAAAGGATACTTGTTCTTAATGGTGAAATCATTTAGACCACGATAGTCAATACATGGTCTCAGCCCTCCGTCCTTCTTCTTCACAAAAAAGAAACCCGCCCCCGCCGGAGAAGTAGAGGGGCGGATGAATCCTTTCTGTAGATTAGACTTGATATAGTCCAACATAGCTTGGGTCTCGGGCAATGATAAGGGATAAGTGCGACCCCGAGGTGGCATTTTCCCAGGAATGATCTCAATGGGGCAGTCCCAGGGTCTATGCGGTGGTAGCTGATCGTCCGCTTGCTCCGAGAACACGTCAGAAAACTCCCGATAGCCCTCCGGAATGAGCCCTTCATCTGACTTGGAAGATACACGGAGCGGATAGACTGGGGTGAGACAATTTGAATGACAAAAAGAACTCCAAGATGTTATTTGTGTCGAACTCCAGTCGACGTGAGGGTTGTGAAGTTTAAGCCAAGAAAGGCCAAGAACCAGATCGTGGGGCATCTCCCGAATCACTAGGAACTCTAGGTGTTCTTGATGCAGAGCTCCCACTTGCAGTTTGATTGGTACTGTACAACTTGAAATCAGACCGTTAGAAATTTGGGTACCATTGATAGCAGTCAACGTAATAGGTCGTTCGACCGACCGTAGCTGACAAACCAGATCCTGGACACAGGAAAGGGAAATAAAATTCCCTGCAGCCCCTGAGTCCAGCAGAGCCTTAACGGGTTTGGCTATTGACTCGGAGAACAGAGACACGGAGAGTAAACAGTCCACTGGCGGAGAAGGTTTAGAAGAAACTCTTAGCTCGACTCCTCCGGAACAAGCTAGGACTGCCCGTTTCCCGGGCGAGACTTGCAAAACTTGAGAAAGTGATCCGCGGCTTCACAGTAGAGGCAGAGTCTACCCTCACGACGATGCTGATGTTCTTCTGGGGACAGCCGGGATCGATTAATCTGCATGGGCTCATCAGGACTTGGAATAATCGTTTGCTTAGACGGAAGA
The DNA here is from genome assembly GCF_028390025.1 of Pseudophryne corroboree. Taxonomy (NCBI): domain Eukaryota; kingdom Metazoa; phylum Chordata; class Amphibia; order Anura; family Myobatrachidae; genus Pseudophryne; species Pseudophryne corroboree. The sequence goes on along the minus strand of NC_086444.1, from coordinate 180,258,689 downwards.
GATCGGACCCTTGATCGATCTGACCAACTACGTTCGCCACCTCATTCCTGCATGCGAAGATCTACCTTTACACAGAGCGAGATCAACTGTTCTAAAGAATCCGGCAAATCTCTAGTGACCAACTCATCCTTTAGACGATCGGAGAGCCCGTTCCAAAAGGCAGCCCGAAGGGCATCATTATTCCAGCGCAGTTCTGAGGCTATGGTCTGAAAATTAATCACATACTGTCCCACTGAACGAGAGCCTTGTCAGACATGAAGCAAGTCTGCAGAGGCAGCGGTCGTCCTGCCGGGCTCATCAAAGATCCTCCGGAATGACGTAATGAAATTGGTGTAACTAGAAACCAATGGATCAGATCGCTCCCATAACGGAGACACCCAATCCAACGCTGAACCCTCGAGCAAAGAAATAATGTATGCCACCTTGGACCAGTCAGTAGGGAAGTTATGTGAGAAGTAGAGGGGCGGAGTTCAAAATGTACCTCGCACTGATTGAGAAAACCACGGCAATTCTTTGGATTCCCATTATAGCGAGAAGGAGTAGGGAGCTGAAGGCGTGACCTGGTTCCAGAGGAGGATGGAATATTACTAGAGACAACCACTGGAGCGGGTACTGGAGCTGGGGCGGTACTACTGAGGCCAGAGAAGTCTGAATTTGATCCAGCCGACCAGATAATTCCTGGAGATAATGCATCACCTGGCCCTGTGCTGCTTCCTGACTTTGTACTCGAGAAATCAAGTCCTGGATGGTACTTGCCTCTGGGCTCCGATCCCCTGGGTCCATGAGGCCTGAGTATACTGTCACAGACCTAGGTTGGGGGTGTTGTGAACTCGGGGGTTCTCCCGATGGTAGGGGAGAGGAACCACAGTTGGGTCGGAACAGGGATGGCTAGATATAGGTCTTCCTCATACAGTACTCTGACAGAAAAGCTTGGTGAAAATATTAAAGGACTTTATAGCAGGAAGAGAGCAACACAATGTCACATAACAGAGAAGGAGTGTATGGAGAAATGTCCAGGAAGTACTTGTGAGTGACGGTAAAAGATACTGGTGACTGAAGAACTTGAGAGCGGTGGTTAAAAGACACTGATGATTTGAAGAACTTGAGAGCGGTGGTTAAGACTCTGATAATTTGAAGAACTTGAGAGCGGTGGTTAAAGACACTGATGATTTGAAGAACTTGAGAGCGGTGGTTAAAGACACTGATGATTTGAAGAACTTGAGAGCGGTGGTTAAAGACACTGATGATTTGAAGAACTTGAGAGCAGTGGTTAAAGACACTGATGATTTGAAGAACTTGAGAGCGGTGGTTAAAGACACTGATGATTTGAAGAACTTGAGAGCAGTGGTTAAAGACACTGATGATTTGAAGAACTTGAGAGCGAGGGTTAAAGACACTGAAGACTTGTATACTTTGAGAGCGAGGATTAAAGACACTGAGGACTTGTATAACTTGAGAGCGAGGGTTAAAGACACTGAGGACTTGTATAACTTGAGAGCGAGTGTTAAAGACACTGAGGACTTGTATAACTTGAGAGCGAGGTTTAACCTGCAGCCCACGCTGACTCCAAGAAGCACTGGTTACTAGAGCGCAGTGGAACCCAGCAGCGGCTGGGAACGCTGGAAGCTGTGCAACAACTGACACCTGGAAATGCCGGAGACACTGGGGTATGCTGCAGAGAGATCCGCCGAGGACAGAAGCACTGGCATCCACTTCAGGGTAAAAGACGATACTCAGGCGCCGAGGCGCTGCCCGGCGTCTGCCTTTGAATCTCCCACCTCCGCTGGATTGGCGGAACAGTCTGATGACGTCACCTGCTCCCCGCCCACGTGATGCCGGGTGTCATGGCGGCGCCCCTGCCCCAGAGAACCGCCAGGAGCCGCGCCAGCTAGGCGCCGGAGCCCGTGGACCAACGAAGGCGGAGGCCGCAACACAGACCAGCAGGCATGCAGGGGTAAGCGCGGTGAACGCCGCTTATGGCGTGTGACAATCTCCAGATAATACTGGTGGCCGACCCCGAAAAAAGATGTGACAGAGTTTATTGCTTCCTGTTCAAAATGTGCCCAACACAAAGTACCTCGCCAGTCACCCGCTGGGCAACTGGTTCCTTTAGCTGTTCCTCATCGTCCATGGACCCATCTGTCAATGGACTTCATACCGGATCTTCCAATGAGTAACAAGTTTAATACCATCTGGGTGGTAGTTGACCGGTTCACCAAGATGGCTCATTTCATTCCCCTCACTGGTCTTCCATCAGCTTCTAAGTTGGCTCAAGTGTTTATTCAAGAGATTTTCAGACTACATGGCCTCCCTGAGGAGATAATTTCTGACAGAGGAGTACAGTTCATGGCCAAGTTTTGGCGAAGTCTATGTCTAGCTCTCCAAGTCAAATTGAAATTCTCCTCAGCGTATCACCCCCAAACTAATGGTCAAACTGAGAGGGTTAATCAGGACTTGGAGGCCTTCCTCCGAATTTATGTATCTTCATCCCAAGATGACTGGGTTCAATTCCTTCCTTGGGCCGAGTTTTGTCATAACAACCAATATCATTCCTCATCTTCTTCTACGCCATTCTTCACTAATTATGGATTCCACCCCAAAGTTCCAGAATTTCAACCGCTTCCAGCAACCCTAGTGCCAGCAGCTGATATCACTCTTCGTCAGTTTTCAATAACTGGAAGAATGTTCGAGCGGCTCTACTCAAGGCATCTTTTAAGTATAAGAAGTTTGCAGATAGAAAGCGTAGGGCAATTCCTTCCCTTAAAGTGGGTGATCGTGTTTGGCTATCTACGAAGAATTTGAGGTTAAGAGTTCCAAGCATGAAATTTGGTCCCCGATATATCGGTCCTTTTCGAATTGAACAAGTCATCAATCCAGTAGCCTTCAAACTTTAACTTCCTCCATTCTTAAAAATTCCCAGGACATTTCATGTTTCCCTTCTGAAACCGCTGATCTTGAACCGATTCCATTCAGCACTTCCTTCGGCTCCCAAGGTCCAGACTCAAAGGGGCGTTGAGTATGAAGTTGCCAAGATTCTGGATTCATGCTTCCGTTATGGTCAATTTCAATATCTGATCCATTGGAAGGGCTATGGCCCTGAGGAACGTTCCTGGACCAATGCTTCTGATGTCCATGCTCCTACATTGGTTCGGAATTTCCATTCAAAGTTTCCTCTAAAGCCAAAGAAGTGTCCTGGGGCCACTCCTAAAGGGGGGGGGGGTGCTGTCACGATCCGGACTACTGGACATTATTTTTTACCCTTCAGGTGTCTTCTGAGACTGGCTCAGTGTTCCGGGCCTAGGTCTCAGTCATGATGTTATGTCCTTACTTCATATTCCCTCCCTGTTAGCTTGCAGGTGGTGTCATAAAGAAACTATTAAATGGAATGGCGTTTCTAGTTCATCGCGGCCTCCGCTGCCATTACTGGACTCTCAGCTTGTGAACGGCTCTGCATTACATACCCTGACAGTTGCGGCCTCCGCCGTCTTTACTGCGCTTCCATCATGTGGATGTATCCGTATGGCGTCTCCTGTCAGCCGCGGCCGCTTGCCGCGATTACTATGTTGAGGCACTACGGGGCTGTGCGGCTCCTCTTGCCCGCCGTGTCCTCTGTGGCTGGCGCGGGGGGATTGCTGTGCAGTGTTGTCATTCACTGGGTCCTGTGGCCGCTGTCGCCATTGCTGGGATAGTTCCATATAGAATAACAAGCCTGGTTTCCCTCCAAGAATCAGTATGGGCGCAGTCATGTTGGTTCTGATCATGTGATACTGTTTCTACCAATCCACAGTACTGCTGAGCTCAACCTGATTGCTGATCCAATCCCTGCACTGCTGAGGGTATAAAGGGACTGTACTTAGACCAGGAATCATCAGTGCTTTGGTTGTCATCACCATATGTATCCTGTCTCTACTCTTTGTGACTCTGTGTTCCAGGTATTCCAGCTCCTGAAGTATCCAGTTCTACAGAGACCAGCGCCAATCATCATCCTGCGGTGCTTGCCTGACTTCCTTGTTTCATCAGTGTTCTCTACAAGTGGCAGTGATTAGACGAACACCAGCTTCCAGCATTGGGCTTCCAGGGGTGTTCAGCAACCTACCATTATTGGTGCTTCATCATCAGTGTTCCTGATATTTACAGTACCAAGTTCTCTGTGTCTTTATTCATCGATCTCTAGCATCATTAGTTTGATTCAGCTTCATTCTCCTTTCCATCCGGATTTGCACTCCATTCACAGTTCTTCCGTTTCCGTTTCATCCGGCAAAACCGGCAGTCTACAAATACCAATCTTTCTACAGTACGCTAAGCCTCCGTATTCCATCTGCTGACCAGTTCCAACTATCATCTATTCTACAGCACCTAGGTGTTGGTAAGGACTGACCATCTCCTTAAACTCCCAAGCTAGTCTTGTGCGGATACCACACCTAAGGAAACATTGCCACTGTTATTGTTTACGGAACTATGTACTGTTTTTAATCATCATTTATTTAATCTTGTGCAAACTGCCGGTGTACCACCAGAACTGTGTTTAATAAACCAACATTTATTTTATCTTTGTTGTCGTGGTCACATCTTCGGGCATTGGTGGTAGAAGTTCTCTATGTCCAGGAGTCCTATTCAGCCACCTAGATTCACCTATACACCAGCCCCTACAACTGAGGTAGCCTCACACCAACACCAGCCCTCAGTTGTCACACTTTACAACTTAACATAGATCTTAGGAGCAGGGCCATCTTAACTGCAGTGTAGGCCCCAGGCCAAAGCAATGCACTGGGGCCCCTACCCATCCTCCAGCAGTAGGGGAAGGAGGTGCTATCAGCGGCAGCTTTGATGTCCAGTGGGCAGTAGAGAGTGTTCTATCTGGAGCAGTCATTTCTGCTAATTACTCCTTTAATGCACAGATGTTGGGAGATGGGGAGGAGGGGAGAACACTAAACTGTAGAAGGGGATATTGGGCTGAATGAAGGGTCCCCGGTACATGATTTCTAGGGTGGTAGGGGGAGTTTAATATGCAGGGGAGGCGTGGATAAAGGAGTGGACTTAATATTCATCATTTTCCAGTGGGGGGCGGGGCAGCTTGCTTGACTGCAAATATATCGAGTTCCTGGAAATAGATTTCTTAGCTTTCAATGGGATTAAAACTAGAGAGTCACACCTTTCAGAAGGTACTGGGGGCTTGGGGACTAAAGTCCAGGAGCCAGAGCAATCCTCCAACGAAAATATAAAACTGCATACCAGGCGTGTGGATCTGGAGCATGGACCAGCTGCTGGAAGGCTGAAATCTCTGGTTCTGGGCATAGTAGAGACAAGCTGCAAATGTTCACCAAAATGAGAGTCCCAGCTTTTGGAGTATATCCTTAGAAATACTCTAGCACAGACAGAACCTGAGATATCTGGCTGGGAAAAGCAATTAACAGGCTCGGATGGGGACCACTGCTGTTGTCGGATATCTCCGGTTCCCAAGGGCCGATTTTCAAAAATCTGGTACCCCTGGAAAAAGGGGACCCTCTGCTATCAGCCTAGGGTCCTTATAAACATGGGGCCCTTTGGCAGCTGCCCATTGAGCCCATATGAAAAGACGGCTCTGCTTAGGAGATGCAAAGAGCTCCTTGAGCACATTTGCAGCTCAAGTGGCACATTGGCAGCTCAAGTGGCACATGACTCAACCATGCTTCCGCCTTCAGTTTCTCCTGCAACTGCTGCTGCCAGGAAAAAACTGAGCTTTCCTAGGAGACCCACTAATGATGAGGATGAGCCAACTCAGTGCATCAGAGTGACACAAGATTTTGTTATCTGGTCAGGTCCCAAATAATTGCCCAAATTTAGTGACACCTCTACCGTCACTCAATCTGATATGGTAACCATCCATAGAATGGTGAAGGATTATTTTAATGACAGTGTACAAATGAGCATGTCAGACAGTCCATTTGACTGTCTGAGGAAAAAAAGGCAATTTTGAGCCCTTTCTACAAAGTCGCTATGTTCTACTTAAGCTGCCCACTCTTCATTGTGTACTTGGGGGGTCATTCCGACCTGTTCGCACGCAGCAGCTCTTTGCTGCGGAGTGAACAGGTCGGAACTGCGCATGCGCGGTGGGCGTGATGCACATGCGCGGCATTGCCCGGTGATGGCTGTCGCCGGGCAGCGGCTAGAACAAAGAAGAAAGTGATCGCTAGCGCGATCGCAAGAAGATTGACAGCGAGGAGGCGTTCCGGAGCATCTACTCTCCGTTTTCCGGGCGTGGAGATCCAAACGCAGGCGTTTCCAGGCATTTGGAGGGCGGATGTCTGACGTCAATCCTGGGACCTTCATCGCTGGATCCGTCGCACAGGGTAAGTAGGTCTGACCCTGGTCTTGTTTTGCAGGAAACTTTTTTAGCATAGCAGGGCTGCACAAGCGATCGCAGCCCTGCTATGCTAAAATACACTCCCCCATAGGCGGCGTCCAGTTGATCGCACGAGCAGCATAAAGTTGCTACGTGCGATCAACTCGGAATGACCACCTTGGAAAGAGTTTTCAGCACAGCCAGGAACCTTGTGAGTGATCTGAATAGAAGGCTACTTCCTCATAATGTGAAAAAGATTATGTTCATAAAAACAAACTAGAAATTCCATAAGAAAGACCATTCCCGGCAATTACGTCAAAGTACTAAGACTTCTGTAATGGTGGATTCCAGTGGGGATGAGTTACTATTATGTCATGATAATGTTAACACTCATGAGGGTAAGGATGAGGATGATAATGATGTAATCTTTCCACTATAGAGATCATTAACAAAACAACACTGTTAACTGCCATAAGCCCATTGGTAGCTTATTATGTGTGTGTGTGGGGAGGGGGGGAGGGGGGGGGCAAGCAAACCAAGCTCTTCAGCTACAAAAGTGGCAGTTCCTGTCGCTGAAGTGCTTGGTTTGCTAAACTGTACATGCCATTTTTAATATACAAAACATAAGGATGGGATGCACATCTTTTATTTTAATAATAGGCTGTTTGAGGGTATTGGTGATGGTCTATTTTGCAAAACATTTTTATTGATTCGGTTATTGCTCTAAATTCTCTGCTAATTTGCAACACATTATTAACCAGAAATAATATGGTGCCTCACACATGTTAATTTTACTTAATCAAACATTCTGGTATTCTTGTATGGTCTGTTCTATTCTCAGTTGCTGCAAACCAAACTACAGCTCTTGATGTGGTGCCTCACACATGTTAATTTTAATTAATTAATTAACCAATCATTCAATCAATTGATCAGTCGGGTATATTTTATGGCTTTTCTCTTCTCAGTTGCTGCAAAACAGGCTACAGCTTCGATTTGGTGCCTCACACATGTTAATTTTAATTAATTAATCAATCAATCAGTCCATCAATCAATCAATCAATCAATCAATCATTCAGGTATTCTTTTATGGCCTTTTCATTTCCCATTTTCTGCAAAACATACTACATCTTTTATGTGCCTTACACATATTAATTATAATTAATCAATTGTTAATTCAGGTATTCTTTAGTGGCCTTATACATGTTATTTTTAATTAAAGAATCAATCAATGAATCAATCAATCATTTGGGTATGCTATTATGGCCTTTTCTCTTCTCAGTTTTTGCAAAACAGGCTAAAGCTTTCCATCTAGGCCTCACACATATTCATTTTAATTAATCAATCATTCTTGAATTCTTTTATGTCTTCTCTCTAAGGGTGTGTACACACGGTGAGATAAATCTGTGAGATTTTGACTATATAGTCAAAATCTTATGAAAAGTTAGTGCATATCTCATGGTGCTAGGCAGCTTGCGATACAGATTTGATCACGATGCGCGCTCCCGTGGGGTCGGTATCGTTAGGATAGATAGACTGTGCAGGCAAGTCAATCTTGACTATCTAGTGTACTATCAAGTACAAAGTATAGTCAAAATTGGCACTTAGTCAAAATCGTACATAGACAAAATCTCAAGCACAAATATTCCAAATCTGTACTATCTGTGCTATCTGGGCTCTGCGGGAGTTTAAGGGAAATCGCATAGTCAAAATCGAACATAGCAGGGATCTCACGTGTGTACACACCCTAAGGGCCTTTCAGTGTATCATTATTTCACCTACCTTCTACTACATACATACTAGAGATGAGCGCCGGAAATTTTTCGGGTTTTGTGTTTTGGTTTTGGGTTCGGTTCCGCGGCCGTGTTTTGGGTTCGACCGCGTTTTGGCAAAACCTCACCGAATTTTTTTTGTCGGATTCGGGTGTGTTTTGGATTCGGGTGTTTTTTTCAAAAAACACTAAAAAACAGCTTAAATCATAGAATGTGGGGGTCATTTTGATCCCAAAGTATTATTAACCTCAAAAACCATAATTTACACTCATTTTCAGTCTATTCTGAATACCTCACACCTCACAATATTATTTTTAGTCCTAAAATTTGCACCTAGGTCTCTGGATGACTAAGCTAAGCGACCCTAGTGGCCGACACAAACACCGGGCCCATCTAGGAGTGTCACTGCAGTGTCACGCAGGATGTCCCTTCCAAAAAACCCTCCCCAAACAGCACATGACGCAAAGAAAAAAAGAGGCGCAACGAGGTAGCTGTGTGAGTAAGATAAGCGACCCTAGTGGCCGACACAAACACCGGGCCCATCTAGGAGTGTCACTGCAGTGTCACGCAGGATGTCCCTTCCAAAAAACCCTCCCCAAACAGCACATGACGCAAAGAAAAAAAGAGGCGCAATGAGGTAGCTGTGTGAGTAAGATAAGCGACCCTAGTGGCCGACACAAACACCGGGCCCATCTAGGAGTGTCACTGCAGTGTCACGCAGGATGTCCCTTCCAAAAAACCCTCCCCAAACAGCACATGACGCAAAGAAAAAAAGAGGCGCAATGAGGTAGCTGTGTGAGTAAGATAAGCGACCCTAGTGGCCGACACAAACACCGGGCCCATCTAGGAGTGGCACTGCAGTGTCACGCAGGATGTCCCTTCCAAAAAACCCTCCCCAAACAGCACATGACGCAAAGAAAAAAAGAGGCGCAATGAGGTAGCTGTGTGAGTAAGATAAGCGACCCTAGTGGCCTACACAAACACCGGGCCCATCTAGGAGTGGCACTGCAGTGTCACGCAGGATGGCCCTTCCAAAAAACCCTCCCCAAACAGCACATGACGCAAAGAAAAATTAAAGAAAAAAGAGGTGCAAGATGGAATTGTCCTTGGGCCCTCCCACCCACCCTTATGTTGTATAAACAGGACATGCACACTTTAACCAACCCATCATTTCAGTGACAGGGTCTGCCACACGACTGTGACTGATATGACGGGTTGGTTTGGACCCCCACCAAAAAAGAAGCAATTAATCTCTCCTTGCACAAACTGGCTCTACAGAGGCAAGATGTCCACCTCATCATCATCCTCCAATATATCACCGTGTACATCCCCCTCCTCACAGATTATCAATTCGTCCCCACTGGAATCCACCATCTCAGCTCCCTGTGTACTTTGTAGAGGCAATTGCTGCTGGTCAATGTCTCCGCGGAGGAATTGATTATAATTCATTTTAATGAACATCATCTTCTCCACATTTTCTGGATGTAACCTCGTACGCCGATTGCTGACAAGGTGAGCGGCGGCACTAAACACTCTTTCGGAGTACACACTTGTGGGAGGGCAACTTAGGTAGAATAAAGCCAGTTTGTGCAAGGGCCTCCAAATTGCCTCTTTTTCCTGCCAGTATAAGTACGGACTGTGTGACGTGCCTACTTGGATGCGGTCACTCATATAATCCTCCACCATTCTTTCAATGTTGAGAGAATCATATGCAGTGACAGTAGACGACATGTCCGTAATCGTTGTCAGGTCCTTCAGTCCGGACCAGATGTCAGCATCAGCAGTCGCTCCAGACTGCCCTGCATCACCGCCAGCGGGTGGGCTCGGAATTCTGAGCCTTTTCCTCGCACCCCCAGTTGCGGGAGAATGTGAAGGAGGAGATGTTGACAGGTCGCGTTCCGCTTGACTTGACAATTTTCTCACCAGCAGGTCTTTCAACCCCAGCAGACTTGTGTCTGCCGGAAAGAGAGATCAAAGGTAGGCTTTAAATCTAGGATCGAGCACGGTGGCCAAAATGTAGTGCTCTGATTTCAACAGATTGACCACCCGTGAATCCTTGTTAAGCGAATTAAGGGCTCCATCCACAAGTCCCACATGCCTAGCGGAATCGCTCCGTGTTAGCTCCTCCTTCAATGTCTCCAGCTTCTTCTGCAAAAGCCTGATGAGGGGAATGACCTGACTCAGGCTGGCAGTGTCTGAACTGACTTCACGTGTGGCAAGTTCAAAGGGCATCAGAACCTTGCACAACGTTGAAATCATTCTCCACTGCGCTTGAGACAGGTGCATTCCACCTCCTATATCGTGCTCAATTGTATAGGCTTGAATGGCCTTTTGCTGCTCCTCCAACCTCTGAAGCATATAGAGGGTTGAATTCCACCTCGTTACCACTTCTTGCTTCAGATGATGGCAGGGCAGGTTCAGTAGTTTTTGGTGGTGCTCCAGTCTTCTGTACGTGGTGCCTGTACGCCGAAAGTGTCCCGCAATTCTTCTGGCCACCGACAGCATCTCTTGCACGCCCCTGTCGTTTTTTTAAAAATTCTGCACCACCAAATTCAAGGTATGTGCAAAACATGGGACGTGCTGGAATTTGCCCATATTTAATGCACACACAATATTGCTGGCGTTGTCCGATGCCACAAATCCACAGGAGAGTCCAATTGGGGTAAGCCATTCCGCGATGATCTTCCTCAGTTGCCGTAAGAGGTTTTCAGCTGTGTGCGTATTCTGGAAACCGGTAATACAAAGCGTAGCCTGCCTAGGAAAGAGTTGGCGTTTGCGAGATGCTGCTACTGGTGCCGCCGCTGCTGTTCTTGCGGCGGGAGTCCATACATCTACCCAGTGGGCTGTCACAGTCATATAGTCCTGACCCTGCCCTGCTCCACTTGTCCACATGTCCGTGGTTAAGTGGACATTGGGTACAACTGCATTTTTTAGGACACTGGTGAGTCTTTTTCTGACGTCCGTGTACATTCTCGGTATCGCCTGCCTAGAGAAGTGGAACCTAGATGGTATTTGGTAACGGGGGCACACTGCCTCAATAAATTGTCTAGTTCCCTGTGAACTAACGGCGGATACCGGACGCACGTCTAACACCAACATAGTTGTCAAGGCCTCAGTTATCCGCTTTGCAGCAGGATGACTGCTGTGATATTTCATCTTCCTCGCAAAGGACTGTTGAACAGTCAATTGCTTACTGGAAGTAGTACAAGTGGGCTTACGACTTCCCCTCTGGGATGACCATCGACTCCCAGCAGCAACAACAGCAGCGCCAGCAGCAGTAGGCGTTACACGCAAGGATGCATCGGAGGAATCCCAGGCAGGAGAGGACTCGTCAGAATTGCCAGTGACATGGCCTGCAGGACTATTGGCATTCCTGGGGAAGGAGGAAATTGACACTGAGGGAGTTGGTGGGGTGGTTTGCGTGAGCTTGGTTACAAGAGGAAGGGATTTACTGGTCAGTGGACTGCTTCCGCTGTCGCCCAAAGTTTTTGAACTTGTCACTGACTTATTATGAATGCGCTGCAGGTGACGTATAAGGGAGGATGTTCCGAGGTGGTTAACGTCCTTACCCCTACTTATTACAGCTTGACAAAGGCAACACACGGCTTGACACCTGTTGTCCGCATTTCTGTTGAAATACTTCCACACCGAAGAGCTGATTCTTTTGGTATTTTCACCAGGCATGTCAGTGGCCATATTCCTCCCACGGACAGCAGGTGTCTCCCCGGGTGCCTGACTTAAACAAACCACCTCACCATCAGAATCCTCCTGGTCAATTTCCTCCCCAGCGCCAGCAACACCCATATCCTCCTCATCCTGGTGTACTTCAACACTGACATCTTCAATCTGACTATCAGGAACTGGACTGCGGGTGCTCCTTCCAGCACTTGCAGGGGGCGTGCAAATGGTGGAAGGCGCATGCTCTTCACGTCCAGTGTTGGGAAGGTCAGGCATCGCAACCGACACAATTGGACTCTCCTTGTGGATTTGGGATTTCGAAGAACGCACAGTTCTTTGCGGTGCTTTTGCCAGCTTGAGTCTTTTCAGTTTTCTAGCGAGAGGCTGAGTGCTTCCATCCTCATGTGAAGCTGAACCACTAGCCATGAACATAGGCCAGGGCCTCAGCCGTTCCTTGCCACTCCGTGTGGTAAATGGCATATTGGCAAGTTTACGCTTCTCCTCCGACAATTTTATTTTAGGTTTTGGAGTCCTTTTTTTACTGATATTTGGTGTTTTGGATTTGACATGCTCTGTACTATGACATTGGGCATCGGCCTTGGCAGACGACGTTGCTGGCATTTCATCGTCTCGGCCATGACTAGTGGCAGCAGCTTCAGCACGAGGTGGAAGTGGATCTTGATCTTTCCCTAATTTTGGAACCTCAACATTTTTGTTCTCCATATTTTAATAGGCACAACTAAAAGGCACCTCAGGTAAACAATGGAGATGGATGGATACTAGTATACAATTATGGATGGACTGCCGAGTGCCGACACAGAGGTAGCTACAGCCGTGGACTACCGTACTGTACTGTGTCTGCTGCTAATATAGACTGGTTGATAATGAGATGTAGTATGTATAAAGAAGAAAGAAAAAAAAACCACGGGTAGGTGGTATACAATTATGGATGGACTGCCGAGTGCCGACACAGAGGTAGCTACAGCCGTGGACTACCGTACTGTACTGTGTCTGCTGCTAATATAGACTGGTTGATAATGAGATGTAGTATGTATAAAGAAGAAAGAAAAAAAAAACCACGGGTAGGTGGTATACAATTATGAATGGACTGCCGAGTGCCGACACAGAGGTAGCTACAGCCGTGGACTACCGTACTGTACTGTGTCTGCTGCTAATATAGACTGGATGATAATGAGATGTAGTATGTATAAAGAAGAAAGAAAAAAAAAACCACGGGTAGGTGGTATACAATTATGGATGGACTGCCGAGTGCCGACACAGAGGTAGCTACAGCCGTGGACTACCGTACTGTACTGTGTCTGCTGCTAATATAGACTGGATGATAATGAGATGTAGTATGTATAAAGAAGAAAGAAAAAAAAAACCACGGGTAGGTGGTATACAGTTATGGATGGACTGCCGAGTGCCGACACAGAGGTAGCTACAGCCATGAACTACCGTACTGTGTCTGCTGCTAATATAGACTGGTTGATAATGAGATGTAGTATGTATAAAGAAGAAAGAAAAAAAAAACCACGGGTAGGTGGTATACAATTATGGATGGACTGCCGAGTGCCGACACAGAGGTAGCTACAGCCGTGGACTACCGTACTGTACTGTGTCTGCTGCTAATATAGGGGGTCATTCCGAGTTGTTCGCTCGCAAGTGGATTTTAGCAGATTTGCTCATGCTAAGCCGCCGCCTACTGGGAGTGAATCTTAGCATCTTAAAATTGCGAACGATGTATTCGCAATATTGCGATTACACACCTTGTAGCAGTTTCTGAGTAACTTCAACCTTACTCGGCATCTGCGATCAGTTCAGTGCTTGTCGTTCCTGGTTTGACGTCACAAACACACCCAGCGTTCGCCCAGACACTCCCCCGTTTCTCCGGCCACTCCTGCGTTTTTTCCGGAAACGGTAGCGTTTATTCCCACACGCCCATAAAACGGCCTGTTTCCGCCCAGTAACACCCATTTCCTGTCAATCACACTACGATCGCCAGAACGATGAAAAAGCCGTGAGTAAAAATCCTAACAGCATAGCAAATTTACTTGGCGCAGTCGCAGTGCGGACATTGCGCATGCGCATTTAGCGGGAAATCGCTGCGATGCGATAAAACTTACCGAGCGAACAACTCGGAATGACCCCCATAGACTGGATGATAATGAGATGTAGTATGTATAAAGAAGAAAGAAAAATAAAAACCACGGGTAGGTGGTATACAATTATGGATGGACTGCCGAGTGCCGACACAGAGGTAGCTACAGCCGTGAACTACCGTACTGTGTCTGCTGCTAATATAGACTGGTTGATAATGAGATGTAGTATGTATAAAGAAGAAAGAAAAAAAAAACACGGGTAGGTGGTATACAATTATGGATGGACTGCCGAGTGCCGACACAGAGGTAGCTACAGCCGTGGACTACCGTACTGTACTGTGTCTGCTGCTAATATAGACTGGTTGATAATGAGATGTAGTATGTATAAAGAAGAAAGAAAAAAAAAACCACGGGTAGGTGGTATACAATTATGGATGGACTGCCGAGTGCCGACACAGAGATAGCTACAGCCGTGGACTACCGTACTGTACTGTGTCTGCTGCTAATATAGACTGGATGATAATGAGATGTAGTATGTATAAAGAAGAAAGAAAAAAAAACCACGGGTAGGTGGTATACAATTATGGATGGACTGCCGAGTGCCGACACAGAGGTAGCTACAGCCGTGAACTACCGTACTGTGTCTGCTGCTAATATAGACTGGTTGATAATGAGATGTAGTATGTATAAAGAAGAAAGAAAAAAAAAACCACGTGTAGGTGGTATACAATTATGGATGGACTGCCGAGTGCCGACACAGAGGTAGCTACAGCCGTGGACTACCGTACTGTACTGTGTCTGCTGCTAATATAGACTGGATGATAATGAGATGTAGTATGTATAAAGAAGAAAGAAAAATAAAAACCACGGGTAGGTGGTATACAATTATGGATGGACTGCCGAGTGCCGTCACAGAGGTAGCTACAGCCGTGAACTACCGTACTGTGTCTGCTGCTAATATAGACTGGTTGATAATGAGATGTAGTATGTATAAAGAAGAAAGAAAAAAAACCACGGGTAGGTGGTATACAATTATGGATGGACTGCCGAGTGCCGACACAGAGGTAGCTACAGCCGTGGACTACCGTACTGTACTGTGTCTGCTGCTAATATAGACTGGATGATAATGAGATGTAGTATGTATAAAGAAGAAAGAAAAAAAAAACACGGGTAGGTGGTATACAATTATGGATGGACTGCCGAGTGCCGACACAGAGGTAGCTACAGCCGTGGACTACCGTACTGTACTGTGTCTGCTGCTAATATAGACTGGATGATAATGAGATGTAGTATGTATAAAGAAGAAAGAAAAAAAAAACCACGGGTAGGTGGTATACAATTATGGATGGACTGCCGAGTGCCGACACAGAGGTAGCTACAGCCGTGAACTACCGTACTGTGTCTGCTGCTAGTATAGACTGGATGATAAATAATGATATTAAAAATATATATATATCACTACTGCAGCCGGACAGGTATATATTATATAATGACGGACCTGCTGGACACTGTCTGTCAGCAGAATGAGTTTTTTAATTTTTATAGAATAAAAAAACACCACACAAGTCACACGACGAGTGTACTTTTTCAGGCAGACATTCAATCACAATATACTATAGTGGTGGTCAGTGTGGTCAGGTCACTGGTCACAGTGGTCAGTGGTCAGTCACACTGGCAGTGGCACTCTGGCAGCAAAAGTGTGCACTGTTTAATATGTACTCCTGGCTCCTGCTATAACCTATAACTGCTCCCCAGTCTCCCCCACAATTAAGCTGTGTGAGCACAGTCAGATATTATACATAGATGATGCAGCACACTGGGCTGAGCACAGATATGGTATGTGAGTGTGACTGAGTCACTGTGTATCGTTTTTTTCAGGCAGAGAACAAGAACAGAACGGATTATTAAATAATAATAAATTATAAAACTGCACTGGTGGTCAGGTCACTGGTCATCAGTCACTAGTATAACTCCTCCTAAGCTCCAGTAAGTAAATGAAGTGTCTCACTCTCACTCTCCTATCTATTTTAATTTCTAAACGGAGAGGACGCCAGCCACGTCCTCTCCCTATCAATCTCAATGCACGTGTGAAAATGGCCGCGACGCGCGGCTCCTTATATAGAATCCGAGTCTCGCGATAGAATCCGAGCCTCGCGAGAATCCGACAGCGTGATGATGACGTTCGGGCGCGCTCGGGTTAACCGAGCAAGGCGGGAAGATCCGAGTCGCTCGGACCCGTGTAAAAAAACATGAAGTTCGGGCAGGTTCGGATTCAGAGAAACCGAACCCGCTCATCTCTAATACATACTCCACCTCCATTTCCTTGTACTGCCGTTGGGCCTCTGAGCTAGTTCTTGTTTAATCAATGAAAACATTCTTTGTTACTTTCTTTGGGGTCGTATCATTTATTAAACTGCCATCATCCTATCTGCCACTACTGTGTGGCAATGTTTCATAGATGTGTTACATACTTTAAAGCGCTGTGTGTTTGTGCCGCTGCTCTGTCACTTAGTAGCCAGCCAGCTCGCTACAGCCTTTCTCCAGAATTGGTGAAAGCGATATTGGTGGTCATTCCGAGTTGTTCGCTCGCTAGCTGGTTTTAGCAGCCGTGCAAATGCTAAGCCGCCGCCCTTTAGGAGTGTATCTTAGCTTAGCAGAAGTGCAAACGAAAGGATCGCAGCGCAGCTACAAAAAAAGATTGTGCCGTTTCTGAGCAGCTCCAGACCTACTCAGCACTTGCGATCACTTCAGACTATTTAGTTCCTGTTTTGATGTCATGAACACGCCCTGCGTTCAGCCAGCCACGCCTATGTTTCCCCAGGCACGCCTGCGTTTGTATCTGACATGCCTGCGTTTTTCAACACACTCCCTGAAAATAGTCAGTTGACACCCGGAAACGCCCTCTTCCTGTCAATCACTCTGCGGCCAGCAGTGCAACTGAAAAGCTTCGCTAGACCTTGTGTGAAACTACTTCGGCTGTTGTGAAAGTATGTCGCTTGTGCGCATTGCGCCGCATACGTATGCGCCAAAGTGGTGCTTTTTTGCCTAAATGCTGCGCTGCAAATGAAAAAACAGCTAGCGAAGAACTCGGAATGACCCCCATTGTGAGCTGTGGGGTAGCCAAATTGACTGGAAATTAGAGATGTGCAGCGGGCATTTTTCGTGTTTTGTGTTTTGGTTTTGGATTCGGTTTTGGATCTGGATGCGTTTTGGCAAAACCACCCTTTTGGATTTTGGATTCGGATGCATTTTGGATTCGGGTGATTTTTAAAAAAAACACATAAAAAACAGCTAAAATCATAGAATTTGGGGGTAATTTTGATACTATAGTATTATTAACCTCAATAACAATAATTTCCACTCATTTCCAGTCTATTCTGAACACCTAACACCTCACAATATTATTTTTAGTCCTAAAATTTGCACCAGGGATGGATGACTAAGCTAAGCGACCCAAGTGGGAGGCACAAACACCTGGCCCATCTAGGAGTGGCACTGCAGTGTCAAACAGGATGGCCATTAAAAAAATAGTTCCCAAATAGCACATGGTGCAAAGATAAATAAAAAAAGAGGTGCAAGATGGAATTGTCCTTGGGCCCTCCCACCTACCCTTATGTTGTATAAACAGGACATGCACACTTTAACAAACCAATCATTTCAGCGTCAGGGTCTGCCACACGACTGTGGCTGAAATGACTGGTTGGTTTGGGCCCCCACCAAAAAAGAAGCAATCTCTCCTTGCGCAAACTGGCTCTACAGAGGCAAGATGTTCACCTCCTCCTCATTGTCCGATTCCTCACCCCTTTCACTGTGTACATCCTCCTCCTCACAGAGTATTAATTCATCCCCACTGGAATCCACCATCACAGGTCCCTGTGTACTTTCTGGAGGCAATTGCTGGTAAATGTCTCCATGGAGGAATATATAATTCATTTTGATGAACATCATCTTCTCCACATTTAGTGGAAGTAACCTCCTACGTCGATCGCTGACAAGGTGACCGGCTGAACTAAACACTCTTTCGGAGTACACACCGAAGGGGGGGACAACTAAGGTAAAATAAAGCTAGTTTGTGCAAGGGCCTCCAAATTGCCTCTTTTTCCTGCCAGTACACGTACGGACTGTCTGACATGCCTACTTGGATGCTGTCACTCATATAATCCTCCACCATTCTTTTAATAGTGACAGAATCATATGCAGTGACAGTAGACATGTCAGTAATCGTTGGCAGGTCCTTCAGTCCGGACCAGATGTCAGCACTTGCTCCTGACTGCCCTGCATCACCGCCAGCGGGTGGTTTTGGAAATGTTATCCTTTTCCTGACAGCTCCAGTGGCGGTAGAAAATGAAGGACGAGCTGTTGGCAGGTCACGTTCTGCTTGACTTGACAATTGTCTCACCAGCAGGTCTTTGAACATCTGCAGACTTGTGTCTGCCGGAAAGAGAGATACAACATAGGCTTTAAACCTAGGATCGAGCACGGTGGCCAAAATTTAGTGCTCTGATTTCAACTGATTGACCACCCGTGAATCCTGGTTAAGCGAATTAAGGGCTCCATCCACAAGTCCCACATGCCTAGCGGAATCGCTCCGTTTTAGCTCCTCCTTCAATCTCTCCAGTTGCTTCTGCAAAAGCCTGATGAGGGGAATGGCCTGACTTAGGCTGGCAGTGCCTGAACTGACTTCACGTGTGGCAAGTTCAAAGGGTTGGAGAACCTTGCACAACATGGAAATCATTCTCCACTGCGCTTGAGTCAGGGGCATTCCCCCTCCTTTGCCTATATCGTAGGCAGATGTATAGGCTTGAATCGCCTTTTGCTGCTCCTCCATCCTCTGAAGCATGAATTCCACCTCGTTACCACTTCTTGCTTCAGCTGATGGCAGGGCATGTTCAGGAGTGTTTGCTGGCGCTCCAGTCTTCGGCACGTGGTGGCTGAATGCCGAAAGTGTCCTGCAATTTTTCGGGCCACCGACAGCATATCCTGTATGCCCCTCTCTTTTTTCAAAAAATTATGCACCACCAAATTAATTGTATGTGCAAAACATGGGACGTGCTGGAATTTGCCCAGTTGTAATGCACACACAATATTGGTGGCGTTGTCCAATATCACAAATCCCCAGGAGAGTCCAATTGGGGTAAGCCATTCTGCGATGATGTTCCGTAAGAGGTTGTCAGCTGTGTGCCCCATATGGAAAGCGGTGATACAAAGCGTAGCCTGCCTAGGAACGAGTTGGCGTTTGCAAGATGCTGTTACTGGTGGTGCCGCCGCTGTTGTTGCTGCGGGAGGCAATACATCTACCCAGTGGGCTGTCACAGTCATATAGTCATTAGTCTGCCCTGCTCCACTTGTCCACATGTCCGTGGTTAAGTGGACAGTGGGTACAACTGCATTTTTTAGGACACTGAGGACACTTTTTCTGACGTCTGTGTACATTCTTGGTATCGCCTACCTAGAGAAGTGGAACCTAGATGGGATTTGGTACCGGGGACACACTACCTCAAGCAATTCCCTAAGTCCCTGTGAACTAATGGTTGATACCGGATGCACGTCTAACACCAACATAGCTGTCAAGGCCTGAGTTATCTGCTTTGCAACAGGATTACTGCTGTGATATTTCATCTTCCTCGCAAAGGACTGTTGGACAGTCAATTGCTTACTGGAAGTAGTACAAGTGGTCTTCCAACTTCCCCTCTGGGATGATGATTGACTCCCAGCAGCAACAACAGCAGCGCCAGCAGCAACAGCAGCAGTAGGCGTTCCATTCAAGGATCCATCGGAAAAAAGTCCCAGTTAGGATAGGACTCGTCAGTCTTGCCAGTGACATAGCCTGGAGGACTACTGGAGTTCTTGTCTAAGAAGGAAATTGACATTGAGGGAGTTGGAGGTGTGGTTTGCAGGAGCTTGGGTACAAGAGGAAGAAGGGATTTAGTTTTCAGTGGACTGCTTACGCTATTACCCAAAGTTTTTGAACTTGTCAATGACTTTTGATGAATGCGCTCCAGGTGACGTATAAGGGAAGATGTTCCTAGGTGGTTAACATCCTTACCCCTACTTATTACAGCGTGACAAAGGCAACACACGGCTTGACACCTGTTGTCCGCATTTTTGTTTAAATAATTCCACACTGAAGAGGTGATTTTTTTTGTATTTTGACCAGACATGTCAATGGCCTTATTAATCCCACGGACAACAGGTGTCTCCCCGGGTGCCTGACTTAAACAATAACCTCACCATCAGAATCCTCCTGGTCAATTTCCTCCTCAGCGCCAGCAACACCCATATCCTCATTCTGGTGTACTTCAACAGTGCCATCTTCAATTTGAATATCAGAAACTGGACTGCGGGTGCTCCTTCCAGCACTTGCAGGGGGCGTGCAAATGGTGGAAGGAGCCACCTCTTCCCGTCCAGTGTTGGGAAGGTCAGGCATCGCAACCAACACAATTGGACTCTCCTTGGGGATTTGTAATTTCGAAGAACGCACAGTTCTTTGCTGTGCGTTTGCCAGCTTAACTCTTTTCATTTTTGTAGTGGGAGGATGAGTGCTTCCATTGTCATGTGAAGCTGAACCACTAGTCATGAGGAACATAGGACAGGGCATTATCCGTTCCTTGCCACTCTGTGTTGTAAATGGCATATTGTCAAGTTTACGCTTCTCCTCAGACAATTTTAATTTAGATTTTACTGAACTTTTGCTTTTTGGATTTTACATGCTCTCTACTATGACATTGGGCATCGGCTTTGGCAGACGACGTTGATGGCATTTCATCGTCTCTGCCATGAATAGTGGCAGCAGCTTTAGCACTGGGTGGAAGTGGATCTTGATCTTTCCCTATTTTACCTGCCAAATTTTTGTTCTCCATTTTTTAATGTGTGGAATTATATGCCAATAAGATATATGGAATTAGACGGCAGTAATGTCTGGAAGTAGATACCACTAGATAGATACCAGATACCACTGTGACTGGAATGATGATGACCTATGCACAGTGACAGGACACTACCACAGCACCTGACAGCAGCACGATTAGCACAAGACATTGTAGTAGTATTACTGAGTACCAGTAGACAATGAGCAGTGATACTGAGCACTGATGATACTGAGCACTGATGATACTGATACTACGGAGAACTAACACTGAGCAGCATGATTAGCACAAGACACTGTACTAGTATTAGTAATGTAGTATTACTGAGCACCAGAAAACAATGAGCAGTAATACTGAGCACTGATTATACTGAGCAATGATGATACTACTGAGAACTGACACTGAGCAGCACGATGCAGCACAAGACACTGTACTAGTATTAGTGAGCAGCACAAAAGCACTCTGGAATTGTCACCCCCCAGAAACCACTGTGACTGGAATGATGATGACCAATGCACAGTAACAGGACACTACTACCACAGCACCCTACAGCAGCAAGATGCAGCACAAGAGAGACACTGTACTAGTATTACTGAGCAGCAATAAGCACTGATACTGAGAACTGACACTGAGAGAACGTAGCCACGTCCACTCTGTACCCTCTACAATGCACGAGTTAAAATGGCGGCAACGCGCGGCTCTTTATATGGAATCCGAATCTCGCGAGAATCCGTCAGCGGGATGATGACGTTTTTGCCTCGTTCGGGTTTTCCGAGTCAGGCGGGAACAACCGAGCCTGGCTCGGACCCGTGTTTGACACGTGAAGTTCGGTAGGGTTCGGTTCTCAGAGAACCGAACCAGCTCATCTCTACTGGAAATTAATGTTATTGAGGTTAATAATATTGTAGGAACAAAAACAGGCCCAAAATACATAATTTTAATTGTTTTTAGCATTAATTTTAAAAAACTGGAACCAAAACCAAAACACAAAAATTATTCCAGATCTAAAACCAAAACCAAAACATAGGAGTCAGTGCACATCTCTAGATAGTAATGTTTCTTCTGTATGCAGTGTTTAACATGCAGGTACAAAATTGTTACATAATCTTTATTAAAACAACGTACTAACGCGTTTACATTTTAATTGCTACAATGCACTGTCCTTTATAAAAAAACAAATTGGATCATAAATGGACTACTAGATATTGTTTGTCTGAACAGCGCCAAATATGTTGTCATTATGCCCTACGACATCCCTTTTTCCAGCTATAACAAACAGACTCTTTCTATACTCTGACAGTAAAATTATTTAAAAAAAATACTTCCTGGCATTTCTGAAAGGTCAGAAAACGAGTAGTTATGGAATAATATGATTCATATTTAGGGAATTGTACTGACTAGCTCAGTATAAAGCTTTTATAATGACTGCCAAATACTGGCCCGGACTCTCAGGAGCTCAGGGTAGAGTAAGACTTCAGAAGGAGTTGTTGCCATTTTTGTCTGAAATATGTTTTCATTGAAGAACATGTTTTTTATATAATCTATCTAATCTAGTGTTTACAATTCTGTACCATACCTCCAGCTATTCAACATTGCCAAAGACATTTACAAACATCATAACATAAGCAGATACACTTTTTATTGCAGGCAGATTTGTACAGATAATTAAAATAAAGTAGATTTTGCTATTCATGCCATAAGACATTATAAACATTTAAAGGGGTTGGGTTCGTGTGACCTTCACCACATCAACGGCGGGATCCTGGCTGTTAGATGGCCGGCGCGGGAGAGGTGAGGGGGGGGGGGGGGGGTGAGTGCAACAAAGCCCCAGCGGGCTCAATGGCTTCCATGCGCTTGCCACAGGTTCTATTCCTATGTCTGTTGTGGACACCAACAAGTGGAATTAGTCCCTGTTGGTCAGCATGCTAACTGTTCCCAACCGCCGGTCACATAACCGCATCCTATTTAGAGTCCCAAGACCTGTATTCAAGTACCATATGCAGCATTTAATATAGCCCCATATCAGGGGCAAACGCAGGATTTGCGAAGGGAGCTTTTTCTGTTGTGTCTGTTAGATGCGACCTGGTAAGTGCATTAAGCTTTATCTGACCTGGTCGCACAGGATGCGACCAGTCAGATAAAGTGTTAGCAGCTGCAGGGAAGGGAACTTCCCTCCGCTGCTGCACTCAGAGGGAACGGGAGGTCCCTCTGCCCCCCTGAACCATCTCCTCAGTGAACCCTCTCCTCATTACTGATCGGTCAGCATGGCAGGACACCCCCACCCCCTCCCCGCCCAGCAGCTACAGACAATGGTAGACGCTGGGGAAGTGTAAACCACAACCCCACCCCTCCCCCCCAAGACCCCTTGTGTACCTGGCAGCTGTCTGGGTTGTGAAAAGTAATATTGCAATGTTACCGATGATTCTATGTTCCTGACCGGTGTTCCGATGTTTGAAAAAATTATTTCTTTTTTTTGTTTAAAGAAAAAAAAAATTTTTTTGTAAACTAAGATCATTTTGGATAAGGTTAAATTCATGTTCTTCACCTACTTCACTCATAAATAAACCTGACAATTTCTGAGTGGTTTTTGGGGAAAAAAATTGTCAGTTAAGTGGTAAAAACACCCCTGGTTAATAATGAAATTGAAAAACCACTCACGTGGTTTAATATTTCAAAATTTTACGTTATTATAGATACCCCTTAGTGATGTCCTACTCACCGTTCGGAGTTAGTGAATTCTGGAGTCCTCTGTAGCTCATACAGTAATCCTCTGGCCACCTATTGTAGGTATTGGAACAGCTAGGTTGTTTACTGTATGTACAGGCAAAATGTTGTGATACCCGGGAAAATTTCACGTAAAGGCAATAGAACAATTCTTGTTGGAGATGAGAGGAAGAAGCATGGGCGTATCATTATGGGTGCAGGGTGTCCGGTGCACATGGGCACTTGTGTGATATTACGCTAAGGCTGGAAATGCTACTGAACTGCCGGAATAGGATTTCTTTTAAGATGTGACACCAGTTAGTAACATGGTTGGAGCAGGGGTGTAGCGAGGGTGGCTCCGGAGGAGCGCGAGCTCCGGGTGCCAAAAAAGTTAGAGGGTGCGCTGCTGCCTGCTCACCCCCTCCTTCTGCCCACTATACCACGGGCCGCTGTACAGGTAGCCGCAGAGCAGGAGGAGAAGCAGAGGGGCGCACACTGACTCGGTCTTGGAGACTAGGTAGGTAACATGGCAGGCCAGAGGTGACAGCAGGAGACACTGACAGCCGGCACTTGATGGAACTCTGCCGCCCTCCTTATACTGTATGTCTCAGTCTGCTTGTAGCTGTGCAGCAGGTTACTTCTGTCCTGCTACACCACACTCTGCCTCGGCTACTGCAGCACCTCTTTCTACCCCAGTTCCTGTAGCATCTTTTTCTGCCCTGGCTGCTGCAGCAACTCTTTCTGCTTTGGCCGTTGCAGCACCACTCTCTGCTCTAGCTGCTACAGCACCTCTCTCTACACTGATGCTGCAGCACCTTTCTCTGCCTCAGCTGCTGCTACAGCACCTCACTCTGCATTAGAAGCTGCATAGTAACATGTATAAGCAGCTCTACTGGGGCATAACCTTCCCTATATTTATGTGGCACGCCTTCGGCGCGCACTGTCCCTTGTTTGGTCATGAGGAGAGCCCAAAAGAAACTTCCACCCTGAGCTCCACGAGGTCTAGAACCGGCCCTGTCAACAATGTAGGATTTTTCTATTTTTTTCTTTTGAAATGTAACATGCCCCCAGTTAAGTACAGAGGCGGGGGTGCCGAAACTTACCATTGCTCCAGGCACCATGGCACCTAGCTACACCTCTGGGTTGGAGACATGAGAAATCTTATATATATTATACAGTGGTGGCCAAAATGGCGGACACTTTTTTAAATTTTTAATTTGAATGTTTTTCAACTTTGAATGCTTATAAAAATTGTTTCACTTCACGCAGTGCAATGATTCACATATCAAATGAAAGGAAATTTAATGCTGAATTCAAATATTTAGATTTCAAGGGAGTTATGCTACTTTCAGTCAGACAAAGAAGCACAGATGCGTGAGATTCAAGAAGTGGATTGTAGTAACAGCTACTACCAGCCAATCGGAATCGTCATTCTGAGGACCAATCAGCCGCCGTTTCTGAGTAGGTGCAAGGTCATGTTCAAAGGTGGGAAAGGTCAGTATGGCTGTTTCATTTTGCATACTAAAGTTGGTTACTGAAGTGCAGTACGGTTTAGTGCTATTGACGGTGTAAAAAATAAATGCAACAATGTCGTCCAGGCAAAGTGGTGACTGGTCACTCAGGAAGAGATCCAGGATTGTGGTGTTATGTGAAAATGGTCTTTTGCATGCAGCAATTGCGAGAGAAGTTGGTGGGAATGTGACAACATCATGAGTACGAAAATGAGATTTATGGTAAGAACTTACCGTTGTTACATCTCTTTCTGTGAGGTACACTGGGTTCCACAGGGAATAAAATCAGGGTGTAGAGTAGGATCTTGATCCGAGGCACCAACAGGCTAAAAGCTTTGTCTGTTCCCAGGATGCATAGCACCACCTCCTCTATAACCCTGACTCAGTCCACAGGACAGGTAAAAGAGACGACAACTGTTAGTAGCCACATACACCACATTCTCACAACAGGAGAAGGTATGTTGCAGCATCTCATTACATTAAGGAGATGGCTTCTGACGCCGGTATTCTCGCGGCCAAGGCTTCTACTACGTCCATTTTGGCTCGCCGGATTCTTTGGTTATGGAACTGGTCTTTGGATCTGGGTTCTAAGAAAACCCTGGAGGTGCTCCCTTTTAAGGGAGACATTCTTTTTGGAGAGGACATCAACAAAATAGTGGCTGACTTAGCTTCTGCTAAAACAGCGTGTCTACCTAGTACTGCTCCTTCGGTGCCGAAGGTTAAGAGTACTTCCTTTCGCTCCTTTCGTCCTTCAGGTAAAGCAAAAGGTCAGGGGTACCCGAAACAGGCTTGCACTTCCAAAACCACTAAGCCCAAACCTAAACGTGCCTGGACTGCCCGTCAGCCAGCTTCCAAATCTGACAAGCCTGCTGCATTGCGGGGCGGGCCTCCCTCTGGGGGATCCCAGGGTGGGAGGCCGACTTCTAGGGTTTACCCAGGAATGGTTGTAAACCACCTCCGATGCCTGGGTACGGGAAGTCGTCACTCGAGGTTACGCCATATCCTTCAAGAATCGTCCCCCTCATCGTTTTTGCCAGACAGATGTCCCATCGGATCAGGTGAAGGCAAAAGCTCTTCATTTGGTGGTACAGTCCCTCCTGGACACAGGAGTGGTAGTACAGGTGCCTTTGGCTCAGAGAGGCAAGGGGTACTATTCACCACTGTTCCTAGTCCAGAAACCGAATGGGTCCTCTCGGCCCATTCTCAAACTCAAGTTCTTGAACAAATCTGTGTTTGTGAGAGTCTCCAAGTTTCGTATGGAGACTCTTCGCTCTATTGTTCTGGCCTTGGAGCCCGGTGATTATATGGTCTCCCTGGACATACAGGATGCTTATCTGCATATTCCTATTGCAATGGCGCATCAGCAGTACCTGAGGTTTGCTGTGGGCAGCCTCCATTATCAATTTCGGGCTTTACCTTTTGGTTTGACCACGGCTCCGCGGGTCTTCACGAAGGTTATGGCGGTAATGACGGCTGTACTCTGCCGTCAAGGGGTCAGGATCCTCCCGTATCTGGACGACTTGTTGATCCTGGCAAATTCCCCAAAAATTCTCCTTGGTCATCTGGATTTGACGCTCCAGTTTCTGCAAGCCCACGGGTGGCTCATCAACTGAAGGAAATCTTCCCTGGTCCCTGCTCAGAGCAGGACACCAGTGTAGCATCCAGAGAAACAGTTCATGGCATGAGAGCAGTGGTAGTGACTCTTCATACTGTTGAGTTGTGGAGATGAAGAAGCATTTACAGTAAATGTAGAAAAACCTACCTTTTAATCTGCATTTTCTGGGATTTTGGGAACAAATACACTGATAA
This sequence comes from Pseudophryne corroboree, assembly GCF_028390025.1. Taxonomy (NCBI): domain Eukaryota; kingdom Metazoa; phylum Chordata; class Amphibia; order Anura; family Myobatrachidae; genus Pseudophryne; species Pseudophryne corroboree. Next base: position 180,231,929 of record NC_086444.1, on the reverse strand, counting down.
ATTGGGGACTGCTGTATATGTATATAAATATAGACTGATTCAAAGCTATGCGTAAATCATTAAAAAAAAAAGTGTAGACGGGGTGGAAATGCTTTTTTTTTTGCATGCAGGGAAAATACTTTCTACACCTGCATGTAGCGAACAAATACTGCCTAGCTTTGTTTTATTATACACTGAAAACTAGAATAAGGCTAGGACAGTCCCTTCCCAACTTTAAATCTCCAAGCATATTAGCAATCTACCCCACCTGCTGGCAACATGGTTTTGGCAAGATACAAATGATTTTTAAATTTTTTATCATTTGCTCCCAACTCTGAATTATACTGGGGGTATAATGGGTGTTGCTCCTATTTTGTTTCCACATGTACTGTACCCCTACAGTATGTCCCAATTTGAGTGGCACAGTCCTGCTTTTTGGGGACTGTACCACCCACAGGTCACAGTAGATGGGGGAGCTGGAATTGAGGGGAGCACTCTTATACCCATGGCTGCTCTGCATATTCACAGTGAGGTTTGAGCCCGGGAGCTGCCCAGAATGTCCAGGCGGAGTGTTGGAAATGCGGCATGCCAGGAGGCCACAAACCTTTTCGACCTGAGCAAGGGGTCCAGATTTTAACTCCCATATGTTTGGAGGTATCCTGTAGGTCTGTCAGTGTGGCACAATTTTTTCTTCTCTTGTATCATTTGTAATAATAGGTGTTCCTGATGAATGTCATTGAGGTGATCATTGGCAAATGTCAACAAAAACTAATGGTTGGTGGGTAAATGTTTGTATTGGGTGCGTATTGCATTGGTCACTTATGGCAATGAAGCAGACTCTTCAGTACATACAGTACATACTCAGACAGTATATCATAGTATGTCATATCTCAGACAGTACTTACAACATCACCTTGCAATATAGTTCTTTCAATTTCATTACATACTGTGTTTTTTGATTACTTCGGTGTTAAAAAGTAAATTGGCTGCAAAACAAGGAGTTTAGCAACACTTGATGAAAGACAAGTAGGGAACCACAAGTACAGCTTAATGAGTTGCTAAATCCTGACACGCAATGATTGCTACAGATAAACTGCTCATATGAAATTCTGCAATATGGTGTGTTTAGTATCAATTTAATCTGTAGTGTTCTAAATATTTCATAATGGTTCATATTCTTGGCAAACCAAGAAATTAAATAAAGGTGACTAATTTAGCCCAAACAAAGAGCTCCTGTTTGATGAAAAGAAGATAAATGGTCAGTAAATCATAAGTTTCAACTTGGCTGTCCATTCTCATTTATAAGACAAGTTACTTAGAAACACTAGGGTTTATTTCCTTTGTATGTATAACATGTTCTCTTTTTCAGGGTTGTTCATGATGGAAAGCTGTGAGCGTGATTTGGCAACATTAGAATAGGTCAGGATTAATAAGCATAATAATTTGTCTTTTGCTAATATTTTAGTAAGGGTAGATATTTCTGAGCTCAGCTGCCCACACCCATAGCTTGTAACAAAGGGATACTAAATACTGGCCAGTGAAAAGATAATGGAATCCCGGGGTGCACTGACCATTGTAGTCCAATATCCCCTGGACGATTATGTTAATAAGTAGATTTGGCAAATGCAGTTTATGTGATGACTGTGGCTGTAGTCTCCGTACTATAGGAGGGAAGGTGCTACTCCACTCGTGTCCTGTGGATCGTGTCCACACTGTGATACCGAGCCCAGCAAAAAAAATGAATATTATGATCCATGCCGGACATAGCAAGAGGCGGAACCCACGTGAGTTCTTCACTTGTATGGCTGCCAGCCAATCAACGGCTGCTACCATAGTAACATACTTACACACACTCACAGACTCGCACACACATTTCCTTTCACACTTGATGATGCAGAAGACCGGCTGCTGGATGAAGAAGACACCACTGTGGAAGGTGAGTAATTACTGACTAATTAAGCTAATTGGAACCGATTCTAATTCCTTAATTAGTCCTCAGGGGGGTGCGGCAACTTGCCAGAGCAAGTCCCCGTGATTTTTCTTAAAAATAATGTTTTAGAAAAAATCAGACTTGCTCTTAGGGAGCATGAAGCAAAACGCGGAAATCACAGCATGTCATTTTCTCTACTCTAATTGAATAGCAAAACCCTGTGGCTGTAGGAAAAACTCCATGCCACGTGGTTTTTTGATCTCCCACACTCAACTGAAATTTAAATTTGGAGATTTACTGAAGGCAAATATGGATGTAAAATCACAATTAGAAACTACAAAACACGGACCAAACTGTAAATAAAAAAGTAATACACCATCGAACCAACTTGCAAGCACTTTCAATTGAGAAGAATACAACACGGAAATTTGGCCCAGGGGACCTCATCAAGTGTGACCCCTGGCTGTGGCATTACTCCCTACTAGGGGAGCCCAGCTGGTTTTAAAAATACGACTAAATGCGATTGCATATACCATCTGAAAACACATTCTATCAAACATGATTCTTAGAAAATATGTGTGTTTGATCTTAAAAATCTCTCGTGTATTCCACCGATGCTAATCGTGTTTAAACTTACCCTTAGGCTTCCTTTTAGAGTCAACAGGCTCATGCTGCAGACAGGGTTAATCCTGCACATTTTTTTGCACACACAACATAGCTTCACATGTGGCAAACATGGGCATGATTGTTCAGCTAATCAGTGCTTGGGAGGAGGCATAAGTAGCTAGTCTTGTGTTGGGGGCGGGGTGACCAATGGCAACTTAGTTGGCCCTGGTGACTAGAGAGGTGACAACAGTGTCTAGCCAGTGTCATGGAGAAACTTTGCAAGCAGCATCACAAAAGTACCTTGGTACATGCATAGTGCAATAGCGGCTGTGCGCAGTCTACTAATCAGTTATATGAACATCGACATTGCGTAAAATCTGAATCAGGCCCTAGGTCACTAGTCCTTAGAAGTCGATAGTCTGCATTCTCAGGATTATTGGTTCAGGACCTTGTATATCTTGGACTGGACAGGAGCTAGGTGTATAGAGGAGTGTGTTGAAAACTGTATACGCTGAACGTGGGCCTAAATCTACACAAAGATATTTAGATCTGTAAATCCAGGATGCAAAGCATTTCTACCCTAATCCTGACCCAAACTAATCCCTAGACCCAAACCTCACCCTAATCATAACCCCTGGCCCTAATACCCTAGCCTCAAACCCAATCCGCTGAACCCTCCACAACCCAAATACCCTATACCTAATCCAACCCCCTAACCTAACCTGTTACCTTAATCCAAACCTCTACACCAAGCCTAATACCCCAACCCAAATCGCTACATCAACCCTAATACCCTATCCCCAATACCCTAGCCCATACCCCTAAACTAACTCTAATACCCTAAACCAAACCACAGTACCAACTCTAGTACCCTATCCATAATGCCTAAACACTTAAATTAAACCTAATACCCTAGCCCTAAGTTTTCCCTCTTAGTACAATAAAGGTGGATGACCCTCTCCCCATTACTCCTTACTTACAACACACAGTTCTTCTCTGAAAGAGTGCTAGGGATTAGAGGGTCTCTGCGAGATGGCTTCTGCAGTGGGGGTAGTAGTGTGCACACAAATAGCTGGTGGTGTGGTGGGTTATGATACATGCACAGTACTGTGTGTGACTGTGCCCTGCTTAGTGCCTATGACACATAATGATGGTAATGAGTCACCACGGACAATGGTGTTTTATCTCTCCCAGGCTTTGTGGTACATGGCTTACAGTACATTTCATTTGGATTTTCACACTGCAAGAACGGGTGCCTGCCTAATATAACAGTGACATTACTGGGGTGCCAGGGTCATTTCACAAACTAGACACTGACTACCCAATTAAATAACCCTGCAATTGATAGATGCCAGTATAAGCATACAGGCAGATGACTGAAAACCAGTGGATCTATGCATCAGGGGCCTTGTGCTAGCACAGCTAGACTTCTGATACCATGTAAAGTGGTCTTTTCGCAAAGCACCACATGACTCTGGAGAGCTGTAGAAGTGTGTATTTACTATATTACAGTCATGCTTAACAATGGCTGCAGAGGTACTTCCTGTACATCAAACACTTCCTGTACAACACGTGGATGACAATGATGCAACTTCTGCTATGTACATACAGCATGCATCTACAGTGGGTACCACCAGCAACAGTGGCAAGGGCGTAGCTACCATAGGTGCAGGGAGTGCAGTTGCTATAGGGCCCAGAGCTGAGAGAGGGGCCCACCTTTCCTGTCATAGTTACATTTGTTATATTCATTTTTCACCATGGTGTGGTACATAAGGAACCTTACAAACTTCTGCAGTGGGGCCTACAATATATCTGGTTACGTCCCTTGACCTGTTCCTTGTAATATGGTATAAAATGAACTGGAGGGCATTATAATGTTACATAATATGAACTGGGGAATTGTAATGTGACAAAACATGGAGTGGAGGCGCTATAGTGTGGCATAATATAAACTGGAGGCCCTGTAATGTGGCATAACATTAAGTAGAGGCCCTGTAATGTGGCATAATATGAACTGTGGACACTATGTCATAATGTGAATTGAGGGTACTGTGTTGCATAATGTGTACTGGCAGCCCTAAAATGTGAAATAATGTGCACACGGACACTACCATGGTTCATCAAATAAACTAGGGCACTACTATGGGGCATAATATTAAGCTCTACTATGGTTCAGAAAATGAACTAGGTCACTATTTGGGGCACAAAACGAACAACTGCTGCGGAGAGTGGTCTCTCTAGAAGCATTGGGACAGGGGCCCCATCAAAATGTTGCTATGGGGCCCACAATGTACCTGCAGATGTTCGGAGACGGTCTGGTTTCATTGGATCTGTAAAGGCCTCTGTCTGTAGTACAGTAGAACCAGTTTTGCACTTACTGTAGGTGCCTATACAAAATGAAATTTAATGATGAAAGCTTTCCATTATGCCAACAATTTTGTAAGCAAAAATTGCCTTTGCCACGACTCCTACGTTTGTTTTCTCCTTCTATTCATTTGAGTAACCTTATAACCTTGTGATGGTTTTCAAAATGATCCGTGCTTCTGTAATAATGATTAACAAAAGTGTAATTGCGTAAGAATAAACTTCCTCAACTTCTGATGCCAGAACACAACTGCGAGCCATTGAACTTTTCTGTGGCTTGACGGATAAAAGCAAGCATTTAAACGACTACAACAAAATAGTTTTGTTTCTAATGCTAGCATTAGAGGTACCTTTCACTTTTCCTTTTCTCATTGTTCCAGAATCCATGAAACCAGAACATGTTTTATTTGTTATTATGATTTTTTTTTTCTTACATGTGCAGATTGAGTTTAGTTTTTTCCTCTATACCATATACATTGTCACATGTGTTGAACATATGGGAAATAATACAATGCATTTTTTCCACTCTACACTCATGGAAGTGGGTAATTGGCAGAAAGCATTGCATTTGAAGGTTCTTTAAATGTCTTCTAGGCAGTGACTTCTGAGGGCTGGCAATCAATGAATCACTGCTTAGATGTACACACAGAAAATGCAAAATGTTATTTTTCATCTCTCAAAGGATTTTTGAGCTCTCTTTGTAATTTCCACAAAATCTCATTGTATAGGAAGTAATGATACTTTAGCCTGGAAAATATCTCTTGCTGGGTCAAACTTCTGTTTCTTTCATCGTAACTGCAAAGCTTGAATGAAGTACTAGCTGTTATGATAATTTAGCCATCACATTATGGGCCTGTTTCAGAGGTGGATGCTAAATGTTGCAGCAGCTACTGAGAAATTATGCTAATGCTGCAGCCAGTTGCTCAGAATGTCCATACCTCCCAACTTCTTAGTTTTTGGAGCCTGAAAAGGGGGCGTGACCTAGTGTAAAGTGTGTGTGGCCTTGTCCGAGTCGGCATGGCCTTGTGCCACTAACCTGTAGTCCTGAATTTAGGGGGGGTCCAGGGGTGTATCTAGGGTTCCGAGCACCCCTGGCAAAGTAAAGGACTGGCGCCCTCCCCCATAATTGAAATAGGAAAGGTGCGTGTAAGGGTTGTGGCCACTTAATAGTACCCCAATTCAAATTACACCACACAGTTGTGTCACTTACTCACATTACACAGCACAGTAATGTCTGTTATTCAGGTTATGCTACACAGTCGTGCCCCTTATACACATTATTCCACACAGTAGTGCATACTGTATACAGTATATTATATATACCAATCCAATGACTGCTGGCACCCCTATGCTTTTTTCATCTGCTCTGGTGCCCCGACCAGTGATACATATCCTTCCAAAAAAGAGACTGGCCGTCAAGAGACTGTTGAGAATGTTAAACGTATAGCCCCAATATCAACGTTTTGGGAGTATAAGCCCCGTCATCAGGACCATATACCTGTTTTGCTAAATGGGCCTGACGACGAAGCTTATACCCCCGAAACGTTGTTATTGGGGCAATAAACATTCTCAATAGTCTCCTGACAGCCAGTCTCTTTTTTGGAAGGTTTATATATATATATATATATATATATATATATAGTACGGTATATCTCCACACTTCCGTGGAGAAAGATAGCACTCTCCAGACTTGGGTTTTTCAGCAAAGAAAGTCATTTAATTGCAAACTTGGTTCCATAATTCAGGTACAAGCAAAATGCACATAAACCAAAACAAGGGGCTCACCAACGTTTCGGTCCTATTGTTAGGACCTTTCTCAAGGTGTCTGCCAAACAGTCAATCCATCCAATCGAGGTAACAATAGTAGACAAATCAGGGAGGAACCAGGATCTGGTTCCTCCCTGATTTGTCTACTATTGTTACCTCGATTGGATGGATTGACTGTTTGGCAGACACCTTGAGAAAGGTCCTAACAATAGGACCGAAACGTTGGTGAGCCCCTTGTTTTGGTTTATGTGCATTTTGCTTGTACCTGAATTATGGAACCAAGTTTGCAATTAAATGACTTTCTTTGCTGAAAAACCCAAGTCTGGAGAGTGCTATCTTTCTCCACGGAAGTGTGGAGATATACCGTACTGTACCAATGAGTCTGATCCTATGATTGGATTAGACTTTGATTTGGCACCCCAGCCGCCGCCTGTGCTGAGTGAGAGTGTGGGACCCTCTGTTTGTATATATATATATATATATATAAAACAACAATTACCCTGCTGCGCTTAGATCAAGAATCAGCTGCACCTCTAGAAAAGCCCTCTGCTAGTAAGGGCTCATACATAGAACATGAAACACAATTTCTGAGGGCGCTAATATTTGTCAGAAACAGAAATGTTAAAAAACAATATGATATAAATGTATATATATGTAAAATCTATTTACAGTTTCTAGACAAAAAACACATAAATAAAGGCTTATAATCACATGGGAAATAATTCCAATTGCGTTATTCAGAATATTCTTGCCAAATATTTGTTCAAATGGTGATATAAGTATCAAGAAGACACAGAACCCACCGCGTTTCGTCCCAAAGGACTTCTTCAGGAGTAAGTATCATATTTGTTTTTCCATATAAACAGATAAAAAAAAGAATACACACTTCTTTCATAAAATAATCCTTTGTAAGGATTATTTAAATACGCTAGCCAACAGTTATGTTGGTCCAACCATGCAAAAAAGCATAAGGAACACTATTGTACTTATAATGGTCCCACTGGATGGTATAGTGGCATTCACCAATATGGTAAAACAGTGATAAAGACATGTTGTGTGTCTATCAAAGTTTAGAAGTGAAATGATTTCACTTCACATTTCACTTCTGAACTTTGATATATATATATATATATATATATATATATAGTTTCTGTAAAGTCCGCACTCACATCAAAAGAGTCCATGTATTAGGGGTGCTCCTCAAAAAACCCCAAAAGGTTTCACATATACCAGGTATAAGAGACCAAAAAGATCTCAAAAGAGGGCACTCACCAGTCCAATTGACTAAAAGGCTTTTATTATTTCATCACAGTCATCAGTAAGGAGTCGACATTTCGACCTATAAGGTCTTTCTCAAGACAGTCACCAAAGACATCCAGTCAGCATGCCAGCTAACAGCATACTGACTATGCCTACCGGGTCCCCTTATATAGCAACACAACCAAATTTAATTAAACAACCATCATCAATCATTAGAATCACATTGCAGCGCTGACGCCCCAACAATGTATATAGCATATCACAAGATAGAGCTAGCCAAGTTACTTATACCTAATACATACCGGCAGGTTAAATTACATACACCTGCTCATGATCAGCATCAGCCGGGGACGCATAGTGCACACCCGGAAATACCGGAAGTGCGTCATATGCGTTCCGCCGGCTATGTACACCCATAACAACATCGTCGTGGAACGCAAAACCCGGACATCCTGGAAGCGCATCAAATGCGCACCCACAACACCACCGGACGCGCTCCACAGTACACATACCACATCCTTGTAATTATAGGGCATAGAGTCACTTAATATCAAAGAACCGAGGACGCATTGCGCACACCCGGAAGTACCCGGAAGTGCATCATTTGCATTCCACCGGCTGTTGAAACCCACCATAGAATCGCCGTGGAACGCAAACCCGGAAGTGCCGGAAGCGCATCAAATGCGCTCCAGCAGCTCCACAGTGTACATACCACTTTATTATTATTATCAAACATGGAATCAATTGATATCAGCATAAAAAAGTCCTACTGCGCATAATCAGTGCTATAACTCACTAAACCACATGTATATAGTAACCATACAATTATTTCAATGAATACCAATGATGCGGATCTGCTCAACAATCACTATTGACCATACAAGCAAGTGGTCACAATGGGGTAGTATAAAAGAGACACTCCGCTAGACACTCTAAAGTCACTGTATATAGCTCTATGCACAGATGGTACCATACAAATGTATCTAGGGCAGGTTAATCTCAACACATATTAGATAAACATATATTAAAATGCTATAGAAGAGGACCCGGCAGAGACCAGACCACCCAGTGAAAGAATCTTAAACAATATATTAATGGCAATCACTGCCATCACTTAACACTAAACATATAAAATATATATACATAACAACTAACAATAGCTATGCCTCTCATAGAAGGAGAATATAAACATGATTCCCACTCACCTGCTAATGAATGAAAATATTTAATGGATTATGTTCATTAAGACCACGTGGGGCAATAGTATCAAGCCTGTGGATCCAACAGGCTTCACATTTCTTCAGGGTAAGTACACGATCACCACCCCTCAGGGGTTCAGGAATATGATCAATCACCATACAACGTAGTGAGGCCACTTGGTGATTAGCATGTAAAAAGTGTGTGGCCACAGGTTTATCAGAATAACCAACTTCTATGGCTTGTCGAATAGAATATCTGTGATTGGCCATCCTATCCCTGAATGATCTCTTGGTCATCCCCGTATAGTAGAGACCACAAGGACAAATAATTATATACACCACAAAAGCACTAGTACATGTCAAATTGTGCTTAATGAGTATTCTTGTGCCATTGTGTGGATGGCGAAAGTCTTTACCACTGAGCATCGAATAACAGGTGGTACACCCCTTGCATTTAAAACAACCAGTCCTTCCTGAGCATAACCAGCATGAAGACCCTACAATAGGTTGCATAGTGGGACGCATCAGTAGCTGGCGCAAATTGGGGCCCCTCCTATATGCACACATCGGAGGTTTAATTCCACGTAATTTCAAGCCGGGATCTGTGGCTAATAGTGGCCAATGTCGTTCCTGAATCCTCTTCGTCGTCTGGGAGGTATGATCGTAGGTGCTCACATATATCATTCTATTCTCAGAAGCCAGTTTAGGCATAGTATGTCTTGGATACTTATGTCGATGATATGCTTTATTGATGCACCTATCAAGTGTATCAGGTGAGTACCCTCTTTGTAAAAACCTAGTTTTCATTTCATTAATTTGATCACGGGCAAGTTCACTCGAGGAATTTATCCTAAGTACTCTCAAAAATTGAGAGATCGGGAGACTTTCTTTCAATGTAGGGGGGTGTTGGCTAGTAGCCTGCAGCAAAGTATTCCGATCAGTCTGTTTACGAAACAGTGTAGTACTTAATCGAAAACCATCCCTCCAAACAGTTACATCGAGGAAGTTGACCGTCTGTAAATCCATATTACACGTAAATCTAATAGGTTCATCCAATGCATTAAGGGAATCTATCATACTAGTCACTTTGTCACTAGTGCCAGACCATAACAGAAAGATATTGTCAATAAATCTAACATACAATATACATTTATTCCCAAATCGTTGATAGATGAAATTACGTTCATAGATGGCCATGTACAAATTGGCATATGCCGGTGGCAGGTTGGAACCCATAGCAGTACCGTTAATCTGGGCAAAATATCCTGAGCCATACATAAAGTAATTCTGCTTTAATACCAACTCAACTAAAGTAGTCAGGAATTCAACTGGAGGCTGTGTATGACCAGCCTCAATTAGATGTTGCCGAATAGCATCGATACCTTCCTTATGAGGAATTACCATATACACAGATTGTATGTCAAGAGTTACAAGCCAAACTTCACCATCAGGGAAGATAAAATTCTTAATTTTGTCCAAGAAATCTGTGGTATCTCTAATATAACTGGTGGTCTTTGTTACTAGAGGTTGCAGAAACTGGTCTACATAAACTGCAAGTGGTTGTAGTAGAGACCCCCGGGCAGATATAATAGGCCTGCACGGCGGGTCCTCAAGTCGCTTATGAACTTTAGGCAGTGTGTAAAGAATAGGTGTTATAGGGTATTCAACTTTAAGGTAAGCAGCTATATCAGTGTCAATCCACCCTGCCTGAAAACCAAGATCAACCGTAGCATCAATGAGTCTCTTAATATTCTCAGTGGGGTTACTGTTCAATTTAACATAGGTAGTATTATCTGCTAGCTGTCGTCGGATCTCACGGTCATATTGTGTCCAGTCCTGTATTACCACCGCCCCGCCTTTATCAGCGGGGCGAATGGTAATGTTCTTATTACCCTTTAGTGCTTTCAGAGCTTCCCTCTGCATACTAGATAGATTATAGTATCTGGGTCTTATAGTTACCTACTCTTTTTTCTCAATCTCAGACATACGCACAAAGGTCTTAATACTGGCATTCTGGGACACAGGGTCATAATGACTAGGTTTTTTAAATTTCAGAGCATCCATCTGCATCGGTGAAGCATTGTCACTAAACTGTTCCTTTAGCCGTAACTTACGGCCAAATTTATAGTTATCGACCGTCCAACCGAAGGGATCATGTGTTACAGTAGGAATGAAAGATAGACCAAGTGTCAAAACAGCAGTCTCTGCCTCAGTTAATGTGTGGGATGAAAGATTAAATATCAGGCTTGGATCTTGGGTGGCCGACCTCTTCTTGTTGTGTTGCCCACCCCGCCTCTGGTGGTTCCGGATCCGCCTCTTTTTTGAAACGGGGGATACACATGAGAATCTTTCTCTAAAAAATGTTGTCGTTGTCATGATCTACCATCATTGGAGTCAGTAGTCTCCCCGTCAGATGATGATTGGGCTGATGTAAAGCCACCATCTTTAAAATCTCTCTGTCTACGTGGACGGAAGGGTCGTCTTCCCCTATTATCGCTCTGATTCCCTGATAACCACCTGTAAACTGTATGTAGTTTATAGTCAGTGTTCACCGTTTCAAGTTTCTTCCTCTTAAACTGTAACAGTTCTTGTTGATATATGTCAATCTGACTTTTTTAGTCGATCAAGCCAGGGTTCTGTTATATCACTAGACAGTTTCTTAAGATACAGACCCTTAAACGTTTCAATTTCACTACGTAATTTCTTTAACTCAGTGCTGACCTCCTCAATGACCAATAAGATAAGGTCAGATGAGCATTTGTTAAGGACTGAGCACCACTTTGCACAGAACGTAGGGTTACTCCTACCCAATGTGGGTACATTTTGTACCCTAAAACCCTGATGGTGAAGTTTGGCTTGTAACTCTTGACATACAATCTTTGTATACGGTAATTCCTCATAAGGAAGGTATCAATGCTATTCGGCAACATCTAATTGAGGCTGGTCATACACAGCCTCCAGTTGATTCCTGACTACCTTAGTTGAGTTGGTATTAAAGCAGAATTACTTTATGTATGGCTCAGGATATTTTGCCCAGATTAACGGTACTGCTATGGGTTCCAACCTGGCACCGGCATATGCCAATTTGTACATGGCCATCTATGAACGTAATTTCATCTATCAACGATTTGGGCATAAATGTATATTGTATGTTAGATTTATTGACGATATCTTTCTGTTATGGTCTGGCACTAGGGACGAAGTGACTAGTATGATAGATTCCCTTAATGCATTAAATGAACCTATTAGATTTAAGTGTAATAAGGATTTACAGACGGTCAACTTCCTCGATGTAACTGTTTGGAGGGCTGGTTTTCGATTAAGTACTACACTGTTTCGTAAACAGACTGATCGGAATACTTTGCTGCAGGCTACTAGCCAACACCCCCCTACATTGAAAGAAAGTCTCCCGATCTCTCAATTTTTGAGAGTACTTAGGATAAATTCCTCGAGTGAACTTGCCCGTGATCAAATTAATGAAATGAAAACTAGGTTTTTACAAAGAGGGTACTCACCTGATACACTTGATAGGTGCATCAATAAAGCATATCATCGACATAAGTATCCAAGACATACTATGCCTAAACTGGCTTCTGAGAATAGAATGATATATGTGAGCACCTACGATCATACCTCCCAGACGACGAAGAGGATTCAGGAACGACATTGACCACTATAAGCCACAGATCCCGGTTTGAAATTACGTGGAATTAAAACTCCGATGTGTGCATATAGGAGGGGCCCCAATTTGCGCCAGCTACTGATGCGTCCCACTATGCAACCTATTGCAGGGTCTTCATGCTGGTTATGCTCAGGGACTGGTTGTTTTAAATGCAAGGGGTGTACCACCTGTAATTCGATGCTCAGTGGCAAAGACTTTCGCCATCCACACAATGGCACAAGAATACCCATTAAGCACAATTTGACATGAACTAGTGCTTTTGTGGTCTATATAATTATTTGTCCTTGTGGTCTCTACTATACGGGGATGACCAAGAGATCATTCAGGGATAGGATGGCCAATCACAGATATTTTATTTGACAAGCCATAGAAGTTGGTTATTCTGATAAACCTGTGGCCACACACTTTTTACATGCTAATCACCAAGTGGCCTCACTACGTTGTATGGTGATTGATCATATTCCTGAACCCCTGAGGGGTGGTGATCGTGTACTTACCCTGAAGAAATGTGAAGCCTGTTGGATCCACAGGCTTGATACTATTGCCCCACGTGGTCTTAATGAACATAATCCATTAAATATTTTCATTCATTAGCAGGTGAGTGGAATTATGTTTTGATTCTCCTTCTATGAGAGGCATAGCTATTGTTAGTTGTTATGTATATATATTTTATATGTTTAGTGTTAAGTGATGGCAGTGATTGCCATTAATATATTGTTTAAGATTCTTTCACTGGGTGGTCTGGTCTCTGCCGGGTCCTCTTCTATAGCATTTTAATATATGTTTATGTAATATGTGTTGAGATTAACCTGCCCTAGATACATTTGTATGGTACCATCTGTGCATAGAGCTATATACAGTGACTTAAGAGTGTCTAGCGGAGTGTCTACTTTATACTACCCCATTATGACCACTTGCTTGTATGGTCAATAGTGATTGTTGAGCAGATCCGCATCATTGATATTCGTTGAAATAATTGTATGGTTACTATATACATGTGGTTTAGTGAGTTATAGCACTGATTATGCGCAGTAGGACATTTTTTTATGCTGATATCAATTGATTCCATGTTTGATAATAATAATAAAGTGGTATGTACACTGTGGAGCGCACCCCGTGATGCTGCTGGAGCGCATTTGATGCGCTTCCGGCACTTCCGGGTTTGCGTTCCACGGCGATGCTATGGTGGGTTTCAACAGCCGGTGGAATGCAAATGATGCACTTCCGGGTACTTCCGGGTGTGCGCAATGCGTCCTTGGTTCTTTGATATTAAGTGACTCTATACCCTATAATAATTACAAGGATGTGGTATGTGTACTGTGGAGCGCATCCGGTGGTGTTGTGGGTGCGCATTTGATGCGCTTCCAGGACGTCCGGGTTTTGCGTTCCACGGCGATGTTGTTATGGGTGTACATAGCCGGCGGAACGCATATGACGCACTTCCGGTATTTCCGGGTGTGCACTATGCGTCCCCGGCTGATGCTGATCATGAGCAGGTGTATGTCATTTAACCTGCCGGTATGTATTAGGTATAAGTAACTTGGCTAGCTCTATCTTGTGATATGCTATATACATTGTTGGGGCGTCAGCGCTACAATGTGATTCTAATGATTGATGATGGTTGTTTAATTAAATTTGGTTGTGTTGCTATATAAGGGGACCCGGTAGGCATAGTCAGTATGCTGTTAGCTGGCATGCTGATTGGATGTCTTTGGTGACTGTCTTGAGAAAGACCTTATAGGTCGAAACGTCGACTCCTTACTGATGACTGTGATGAAATAATAAAAGCCTTTTAGTCAATTGGACTGGTGAGTGCCCTCTTTTGAGATCTTTTTGGTCTCTTATACCTGGTATATATATATATATATATATATATATATACACTGCTCAAAAAAATAAAGGGAACACTTAAACAACACAATGTAACTCCAAGTCAATCACACTTCTGTGAAATCAAACTGTCCACTTAGGAAGCAACACTGATTGACAATCAATTTCACATGCTGTTGTGCAAAAGGAATAGACAACAGGTGGAAATTATAGGCAATTAGCAAGACACCCCCAATAAAGGAGTTGTTCTGCAGGTGGTGACCACAGACCACTTCTCAGCTCCTATGCTTTCTGGCTGATGTTTTGGTCACTTTTGAAAGCTGGTGGTGCTTTCACTCTAGTGGTAGCATGAGACGGAGTCTACAACCCACACAAGTGGCTCAGGTAGTGCAGCTCATCCAGGATGGCACATCAATGCGAGCTGTGGCAAGAAGGTTTGCTGTGTCTGTCAGCGTAGTGTCCAGAGCATGGAGGCGCTACCAGGAGACAGGCCAGTACATCAGGAGATGTGGAGGAGGCCGTAGGAGGGCAACAACCCAGCAGCAGGACCGCTACCTCCGCCTTTGTGCAAGGAGGAACAGGAGGAGCATGCCAGAGCCCTGCAAAATGACCTCCAGCAAGCCACAAATGTGCATGTGTCTACTCAAATGATCAGAAACAGACTCCATGAGGGTGGTATGAGGGCCCGACATCCACAGGTGGGGGTTGTACTTACAGCCCAACACCGTGCAGGACGTTTGGCATTTGCCAGAGAACACCAAGATTGGCAAATTCGCCACTGGCGCCCTGTGCTCTTCACAGATGAAAGCAGGTTTTCACTGAGCACATGTGACAGACGTGACAGAGTCTGGAGACGCCAAGGAGAACGTTCTGCTGCCTGCAACATCCTCCAGCATGACTGGTTTGGCAGTGGGTCAGTAATGGTGTGGGGTGGCATTTCTTTGGGGGGCCGCACAGCCCTCCATGTGCTCGCCAGAGGTAGCCTGACTGCCATTAGGTACCGAGATGAGATCCTCAGACCCCTTGTGAGACCATATGCTGGTGCGGTTGGCCCTGGGTTTCTCCTAATGCAAGACAATGCTAGACCTCATGTGGCTGGAGTGTGTCAGCAGTTCCTGCAAGATGAAGGCATTGATGCTAAGGACTGGCCCGCCCGTTCCCCAGACCTGAAACCAATTGAGCACATCTGGGACATCATGTCTCGCTCCATCCACCAATGCCACGTTGCACCACAGACTGTCCAGGAGTTGGCGGATGCTTTAGTCCAGGTCTGGGAGGAGATCCCTCAGGAGACCATCCGCCACCTCATCAGGAGCATGCCCAGGCATTGTAGGGAGGTCATACAGGCACGTGGAGGCCACACACTACTGAGCCTCATTTTGACTTGTTTTAGGGACATTACATCAAAGTTGGATCAGCCTGTAGTGTGTTTTTCCACTTTAATTTTGAGGGTGACTCCAAATCCAGACCTCAATGGGTTAATAAATTTGATTTCCATTGATAATTTTTGTGTGATTTTGTTGTCAGTACATTCAACTATGTAAAGAACAAAGTATTTAATAAGAATATTTCATTCATTCAGATCTAGGATGTGTTGTTTAAGTGTTCCCTTTATTTTTTTGAGCAGTATATATATATATATATATACACACACATATATACATATTATATATGTATACACGCATATATACATATTATATATATAATTCTTGCACTTTTAGTGGCAGCAGCTGAACTCCTCCCCCCCTCCCCCCATACTTCCTCACCTGCTGTGACAGCCAGCAATGGACACAGCAAGCAGCAGGGCAGCTGCTGTAATTGGTACACTGCACAACTCTACTAACAAGAAACTCTACATAAACTACACCTCCCAGCAGCCCTTGCTGCTGGGAGCTCCTGGTTGCAAGGGCTGCTGGGAGATGTAGTTTATGTAGAGTTTCTTGTTTGTAGTGCGGTGCAGTGCCAGACCCAGCGCCTGCTACTGCATGCAGGGCAGTCGAGAGCCGGGATGGGCCCAGGTACTTTTCAAGGGGTGTGGCTTAATCACAGGAGGTGTGGTCATGTAATTAGAAAAAAATACTGAAAAAATAGTATTTTAAGCACATCCATGGCCACACTGCAGCCTAGTACACAGCAGCGTGTGCTGGGCTGAGGAGAAGAGCTGCTGCTGCTGCTAGGCAATGTGGAGGGGGCCTGGGCCCCTACTGGACCCTCACTGGGCCCTTGCATCAGACCTGGGCATGGGTAATTTGTACTCTCTCCCCCCCTCTTTAGGCACCACTGACTGCATACCGTGTTCATTGCTGGCCCTTACAGCAGGTGAGGAACTACCCGGCATGGGAGAGGAGATTGGAAGGGAGGAGGAACGGATTCAGCAGCTACCCACTGGCCATGGGTGGCACCGCTGGGTGGTGCTCCTCCTATGCTGGCGCCCCTGGCGAGAACAATCCTGTCCAATAGGTAGATATGCCCCTGTCCAGCGCTCCCCAAGCTGCTTGGCAGCCCCCTGCTCCCCTCCCAGCACTGAAGCGCACCGCATCTATTCAGCGATCACTCGAAATAGTTGTTCCAATGGTGATATAAGTATCAAGAAGACACAGAACCCAACGCGTTTCATCCCAAAGGACTTCTTCAGGAGTAAGTATCATATTTGTTTTTCCATATACACAGATAATAAAAAATGAATACACACTTCTTTCATAAAATAACCCTTTGTAAGGATTATTTAAATACGCTAGCCAACAGTTATGTTGTTCCAAACATGCAAAAAAGCACAAGGAACACTATTGAACTTATAATGGTCCCACTGGATGGTATAATGGCATTCACCAATATGGTAAAACAGTGATAAAGACATGTTGTGTGTCTATCAAAGTTCAGAAGTGAAATGATTTTACTTCACATTTCACTTCTGAATTTTGAACTTTGATATATACATATGATATATATATAATTCTTGCACTTTTAGCGGCAGCAGCTGAACTCCTTTTCCCCCCGTACTTCCTCACCTGCTGTGACAGCCAGCAATGGACACAGCAACTGCACCACTCTACTAACAAAAAACTTTACATAAACTACACCTCCCAGCAGCCCTTGCTACTGGCAGCTCCTGGTTGCAAGGGCTGCTGGGACGTGTACAGTAGTTTATGTAGAGTTTCTTGTTTGTAGTGCGGTGCAGTGCCAGACCCCAGTGCGCGCTACTGCATGCTGTGTTCATTGCTGGCCCTTACAGCAGGTGAGGAACTACCCAGCACAGGGAGGGGGGGGGGGGTGGATTGTAAGAGAGGAGGAACAGATTCAGCTACTACCTACTGGCTGTGGGTGGCACCGCTGGGTGGCGTTCCTTCTGTGCTGGCGCACCTGGCGAAAACCATCCTGGCCAATAGGTGTCCAGCGCTCCCCAAGCTGCTTGGTAGCCCCCTGCTCCCCTCCCAGCACTGAAGCGCACCGCATCTATTCAGCAATCACTCGCTGCTTTGCGAAGCAGAGCAGCATGTGATCAAAGCCTCCCCAACTGCCCCTTCGAGACACTGCTGACCACGGGAGGGATAGCGGACAGTGTCCGAATAGCAGGACTGTGCCGAGTCCAACGGGAGCTATGGAATGTCTGATGGAGTTTGGCTGCCAGGGTCATAGGTACTGCATCTTCTGGTGCAGTCCCTGACACCGGCAAGCCCCCAACGTGCCCACCGACATGAGCCAACCCTCCTGTAACCGCCCATAAATGTTTTTTAGAAATGCATGGATTTCAATACAGTTATGATCTGCGTCCAATGGTAGTGCTCATCGGGACATATGCACTGGGCGGGATGTACTAAAGGAAAAATGCGGTAAAACCCCCGAAAACGGGGGTTTTACCGCATTTTCAAATGTACTAAGACCCTACCGCCGGTTTTTCGCAGTCCAGGGTATCGCCATCTCTGGATGGCGATACCCTATAGAAGCCTATGGGCTACTTATTGCTGACCGCCGCAGACGCCTCCCCCCCCCTTCCTTCCGGCATACCTTCCTCCAGGCTGCCCTGGTACCGGAAGGTAAACTCCTCCTCCTTCCGGCTGCAGGGGGGTGGAGGAGGCGCCAGGGGTAGCCTGCTGCTGCTTCCCGGCGTCTAGGCAGTGTGAAGATCCCGGGGAGGTGACGGAGACCCCCCGCAGACCACCTCACAGGTATCGCAGGGGGCCTCCGTCACCGCATTGCGATATTGATCGCATATGTTAGTACATATGTGATCAACATCGCTGCGATAAGCGGCGAGGGGCGGCGATGTATCTTAATACATCCCGCCCACAGTGAGGGGAGTGATTTAGATCCTGCATCTATTGCAGCAGGATGTGTGTAGTACCAATTATCGGTACCTTGCACATGCGCAGGACCCAGGTTCTGTGACATAGCAAGTAACCCGGCATCATACTATCAGTGATTGACAGTCTGATGCCATTTTGGGTGGTCGGGATGGGCATCGACAGCCTCATTTCTAGAAAATGGAGGTGTGTCACCAGTGTTTAGGGGGAGGGAAGAGGACAGGGATCTCTGTCATTGGAACAAGATTTCCTGGCCTCTGCAACGGATGGCTTGTGCGGCATCATGGGTGCCACAAGTAATAGCGGATCTTGCCACGGGCAAGCAGGACTTTTGCCCGGGGCGCCGCCTTCCGGAGGGCGCAGGCGCCGTCCGGAGGGCGCCGCACCGTGGCAAGATCCGCCACTGCTGCCCGCTGTGTCCCCCGTCCGCCTCCGCTGCCCGCTGCCGTCCCCGTCCGCCTCCTGTGAAGGGAACTAGACGCTATGCGTCTAGTTTCCCTTAGTGGAGAGTAACTTTGCTGAGCGGTGCGCGATGACGTCATCGCGCACCGCTCAGCATTCAAGCGGCGCTAGCAATGTACAGGGGGCGTAACTGACCATGCCCCCTGTATTAGGTCACGCCCCATTTCCTGCCCGGGGCGCAGAGCGCCCTTGAACCGGCCCTGGCCACAAGCTGCCCCGATGGTGAGTCCAGTGATTCGATGCTGTGTTCTAGGACACAGGTTGGATCACTACTGCATCAGGAGGCGTCTGCCTGTAATAATCATACAGTGTAATCACTGCTGCTTCAGAGCTTACTCAAGCTGTCCGTCGCTGGGCAGCTTGTAAGGCCAAAGTCCTTGGCCACAGCAATATTAGAAAAGAAGGTAGTCAAGATGTGCACAAATCAAAAAACTAAAACAAATGTATATAATAAAATTACTTTTATTGTGATATTTTAAAATAGTCTAAAAACTGTTAAAATGGTGAAATATTAAACATAATGAAGATTACAGAAGAAGTGTTTTAAAATATAAGGGATATTACTATAGGTGTAGCCTGACATTTTATTTTAAAACACTTCTTTTCTCCTTTACACTTCTTTATTTTTAATATATCACTATTTTAAGTGGCATTGATTCTATTTTAAAAATTAAGTTTTATTATATACATAGTCCTACATTTTGACTTGTGCACCTTTTGACTACCTTCTTTCGTCATTTTTGCAGTTTGGCCACACCAGCCAGAAGGGATATGCTTACATATATGCAGTGAAATAAAAAAACCCAGACCAGATGTTTTGTTGCATTAGAAAAAAAAAAGGTTATACCTGAGTCCCCATTTGAAGTAAAAATTTGTGGTACAAATTGAAAAATACGTCCTGGTGAAAATTTTCTTCTAATGCTTTTTTTGCCCATAATACTACAATATACACCAATCAGCCAAAATATTAAAACCACCTGCCTAATATGGTGTAGGTCCCTCTTGTACCTCAAAAACAGCTTTAACACATCAAACCATAGACTCCAGAAGACCTCTGAAGCATTGGTGGATCCAAGAGGGGGGGCGATCAGGGCGATCGCCCCCCGTAACACACAGCTCACACCACTTATCTTGCACAGAGCCGGGACCTGGCTGTCACAGTGATAACGGCTGGCCCTGTCCTCCTATGCGCATGCGTGGCCGCGATGTCAGAGCCGCCGCGCAAGATAAGTAAGTGGCGTGGGCAAGGTGTCTAGGATGCTGACATCTGAAAGCACCCCTTTCACCAGCGGAGTTTTGTCCAGATCAGTCTCTGGTCAGGAGTTTCCGCAGGTGCTCCAGGCTCAGGTCTCCTACCCACCGCTGATACAGCAGGTTCACCACCGCCAGCCAGTTACACACGCTGCCCTGTTCCATCCAGGACAAAGTTGTTAGTGGGGTGCCCAGACTGGATCCATTTAAGGAGATGCAGCATGTGCTATGTCTGAGCATGGGGGGCAACGGGGCACGGCGCTGTGGATAGTCAGCTCTTCCTCCCAGAGCCTTGCTGCATAGTGTCAGCCGGCTGCCTGGTGCCCTTTCACACACTCTTCACTGTCTCTCTCTTCTCCCTCTCCCCATTCTTTTGACACTCTCTCACAGTCTGATTCCCTGATTCCTCTCTCTCTCTCTCTCTCTCTCTCTCTCTCTCTCTCTCTATCTCTCTGTCTATCTCAATTCCCTACTATCCATATGAATTCCCTTAGACCCCTCTCTCTCACCCCTCTCCTATTCTCTCTCCCCTTATCCCCCTCTCCTCTCTCCCCTTATCCCCCTCTCCTCTCTCCCCTTACCCCCTCTATCTCCCCCCCCATCCCCTCTCTCACCCTTCTCTCTCCCATTTTTCCACCCCCCCCAACATTTCTCTCTCTCTCTCTCTCTCTCTCTCTCTCTCTCTCTCTCCAGCTCCTGTCTCCCCTTATCTCTCTCTCTCCAGCTTATGTCACTCTCTCCTCCTTCCCTCCTCTCCCATTACCAGCCCCTCTCCCCCAGTCTCTGTTCCCTCAGCCTTATGTGAATATGATTAAGTACTGTAATATATATATATATATATATAGCATGCAGAATGACCCGGCACTCCATACGCTCCCCAGCGTTAGGGTATCCTTGCCCCCGTGCCTTCAGCTCCTGGATTTTGTGGATCCCTTTGTATAACAGTAGCAACGAGCGCGGCACTGGGAGACGTAAGCAGTAATGTGAAAAAAATCAAATGCTTTTATTCCGTCAATCTACGTTTCGGGGACGCAGCCCCTTCGTCAGGATGAATAAAGTGACAATAGACAGTGTTTAAATACATGTGCAATAAGAGGTTACTCACCACCTCCACCCGTCGCGCCGCCCGGGTGCCGGATCTGACGTCACTCCCCCCAACAGGAAGTGTCGCGTCACCGGTCCGTCAAGCCAGCGTTCTCGGGCTGTGGGATACATGCAACCATGGCAACGTAAACAACAAGTGAATCAACTCAAAACACACTCGATATGCAAAAAACTAAAGTGCAAATCAAACTTTTCAAATGGTCATTGTTGCATGTGTATAATCAATTAATAAAAAGTATTAAAATCACTTAATAATAGTGCTCATAAGTCTGACAGTCCCTACCGCTATTAAGAACTCAATACATTGCTATAATTATTTTAATTTGAGCAAATAAGCTGTATCAATTTTTAAATACTTCTAAAACATACACATGTGTCACCATCAATGTAACATATTGAGACAGAGAGTCAGCTGATACTATCATTATGCGCAAGGAAAGTATCTACACCCCAAGGACGTCCACTACTCAACTTCATAACCTAAAGCAGCAACCAGGAATTGAACTCAGTACGTCCACATATATCTGGACGTATGAAGCCACATCTGAAGCTGCTTATGCAATTGTTTATAAGAAACATCTCAAACTTAACATCTCATTTAATCCCCTAGGATATACTGTACTAAGGATTGAGATCCACTTGGCCTCAATCTGCAACAATTTTTTTGAACGATCCCCTCCCCGTAACGACGGAGGGACCTGATCAATAATCTTATAACGCAGGGTGGCCATGCTATGTTTAGCTGTTACGAAATGGCGGGCCACTGGTTGGTCACTTGTCCCTGCTTTATAAGCCTCACGAATGGCATAGCGATGCTGCGCCATCCGTGTCTTGAAGGCACATTCGGTTTTACCGATATATGTTAGCCCACAAGGGCACATCAACATATACACTACAAATTTTGAATCGCAAGATAATGGGTGTTTAATAATGTATCTCTTACCCGTATGCGGGTGCAGGAAAAAATCTCCTGGCGACAAATAGCTGCAAGTGGTACATCCACTGCACTTAAAACAGCCATTTTTGCGCTTCAAAAAATTTTTGCTGGTTTGTTCCTTGCCAAACTTGGATACATCCGTTTTTACCACATAATCCCTAATACTCTTACCCTTAGAGTAGCTGTTGAGGAGCCTAGATTGGTATACTTCACCCAGCTCCTTATCAGTTGCCACTATCGGCCATATTGCTTTAGTACTTTTGGCTATATGTTTGCTACTAGTACTGAATTGGGTGACCCAAGGTATCCTATTTCTGAGGGATTTTTGTGGTTTAGGGGTCAATAATTAGTAATACGGCATACCCTTAGAAATTGGGAATAAGGTAGACCCCTTGTGGTTGCTTTTGGGTGAAAGCTGTCAAATCTAAGCAAGTTATTTCTGTCAGTCACCTTATTTGATGGGGCTTGCCGTAGAGTTATGTTGATCTATCAACTCAATCAAATTATCTCTAGTCGGCTGTGGCCCCGGCATTTGCCAATACATACATGTGGGTTCTAGAAAGAGAACTCTTTTTACAGGACACTACCATCATGTCACAATTATGTTTATACCAACGTTACATAGATGACGTCCTGATTTTTTGGGGAGGCCCTAGAGATAATTTGATTGAGTTGATAGATCAACATAACTCTACGGCAAGCCCCATCAAATTTACAATAGAGACAGACGATGCACAGATTAATTTTCTGGATGTATGTATCATGGTCACAGAAGGGAAGATCAGTACCAAGTTGTATACTAAGGTGACTGACAGAAATAACTTGCTTAGATTTGACAGCTTTCACCCAAAAGCAACCACAAGGGGTCTACCTTATTCCCAATTTCTAAGGGTATGCCGTATTACTAATGGAGTGGCTGATCGTGATCTACAGTTGGAAGTAATGACCTCTAAATTCAGAGAAAGGGGCTATCCCACTGAACTCCTAGAGCAGGCCAAAAATAAAGCTCTAGGGAAAACGAGGCAACAATTATTGACCCCTAAACCACAAAAATCCCTCAGAAATAGGATACCTTGGGTCACCCAATTCAGTACTAGTAGCAAACATATAGCCAAAAGTACTAAAGCAATATGGCCGATAGTGGCAACTGATAAGGAGCTGGGTGAAGTATACCAATCTAGGCTCCTCAACAGCTACTCTAAGGGTAAGAGTATTAGGGATTATGTGGTAAAAACGGATGTATCCAAGTTTGGCAAGGAACAAACCAGCAAAAATTTTTTGAAGCGCAAAAATGGCTGTTTTAAGTGCAGTGGATGTACCACTTGCAGCTATTTGTCGCCAGGAGATTTTTTCCTGCACCCGCATACGGGTAAGAGATACATTATTAAACACCCATTATCTTGCGATTCAAAATTTGTAGTGTATATGTTGACGTGCCCTTGTGGGCTAACATATATCGGTAAAACCGAATGTGCCTTCAAGACACGGATGGCGCAGCATCGCTATGCCATTCGTGAGGCTTATAAAGCAGGGACAAGTGACCAACCAGTGGCCCGCCATTTCGTAACAGCTAAACATAGCATGGCCACCCTGCGTTATAAGATTATTGATCAGGTCCCTCCGTCGTTACGGGGAGGGGATCGTTCAAAAAAATTGTTGCAGATTGAGGCCAAGTGGATCTCAATCCTTAGTACAGTATATCCTAGGGGATTAAATGAGATGTTAAGTTTGAGATGTTTCTTATAAACAATTGCATAAGCAGCTTCAGATGTGGCTTCATACGTCCAGATATATGTGGACGTACTGAGTTCAATTCCTGGTTGCTGCTTTAGGTTATGAAGTTGAGTAGTGGACGTCCTTGGGGTGTAGATACTTTCCTTGCGCATAATGATAGTATCAGCTGACTCTCTGTCTCAATATGTTACATTGATGGTGACACATGTGTATGTTTTAGAAGTATTTAAAAATTGATACAGCTTATTTGCTCAAATTAAAATAATTATAGCAATGTATTGAGTTCTTAATAGCGGTAGGGACTGTCAGACTTATGAGCACTATTATTAAGTGATTTTAATACTTTTTATTAATTGATTATACACATGCAACAATGACCATTTGAAAAGTTTGATTTGCACTTTAGTTTTTTGCATATCGAGTGTGTTTTGAGTTGATTCACTTGTTGTTTACGTTGCCATGGTTGCATGTATCCCACAGCCCGAGAACGCTGGCTTGACGGACCGGTGACGCGACACTTCCTGTTGGGGGGAGTGACGTCAGATCCGGCACCCGGGCGGCGCGACGGGTGGAGGTGGTGAGTAACCTCTTATTGCACATGTATTTAAACACTGTCTATTGTCACTTTATTCATCCTGACGAAGGGGCTGCGTCCCCGAAACGTAGATTGACGGAATAAAAGCATTTGATTTTTTTCACATTACTGCTTACGTCTCCCAGTGCCGCGCTCGTTGCTACTGTTATATATATATATATACTGTAAGTGGGAGGAGTAATGTGGAGAGAGGGGAGGAGTCAGTATTCTTAAACCACCAACCCCCCCTTCCCCTAAAAGTAAGGTCTAGATCTGCCACTGCTCTGAAGGTGTCCTGTGGTATATGACACCAATACGTTAGCTGCAGATGCTTTAAGTCCTGTGAATTGCAAGGTGGGGTCTCTATGACTCTGACTTGTTTTTCCAGCATATCCCACAAATGCTCGATTGGATTGAGATCTGAGGAAATTTTAGTCCAAGTCAACACTTTGAACTCTTTGTCATGTGCATCAAACCATTCCTGAATAATTTTTGCAGTGTTGCAGGGTCATTATCCTACTGAAATAGGCCAATGCCATCAGGGAAAACTATTGCCATGAAGGGGTATGCCTGGTCTGCTACGGTGTTTACATAGGTGGTAAAGTATGTGTCAAAGTAACATCTACATGATTGGCAGGACCAAAATTTTCCCAGCAAAACATTGGTGAAGGGGATTGCCAAAACTGGGTTATTGTTGTTTATTATTATCATTATTATTATTATTATTATTATTATTCAAATTATTATCCATAAGCTGCTGTTTTGCGCACTGTGGAGAACCGTTTGTTTCCGTTTTCCCTGTACCCAGGAGAACATTGCCCAGAGTATCACACTGCCTCTGTCGGCTTTCCTTCTTCCCATAGTGGTGTCATGTTTTCCCCAGTTAGATGACACACACGCACCTGGCCGTCCACATTATATAAAATAAAGTGTGATACTTCAAACCAAGCCACCTTCTTCAATTGCTCCATGGTTCACTTATGATGCTCCCATGCTCATTGTAGGTTCTTTTAGTAGTGGATAGGGGTCATCATGGGCACTCTGAGTGGTCTGTGGCTATGCAGCCCCATATGCAGCAAGCTGTGATGCACTGTTTAGTATTCTGACACCTTTCTCTCATAGCCATCACCAACTTATTCAGCAATTTGTGCAACAGTAGCTCTTCTGTGGGATAGATGGGCTAGCCTTTGCTCTCCACAAGCATCAATGAGCCTTGGGCGCCCATGATCCTGTTGCCAGACCTGCTGTTTTGGAGATGCTCTAGCCCAGTCATCTAGCCATCACAATTTGGCCCTTGTCAAAGTCGCTGAGATCCTTATGCTTGCCCATTTTTTCCTGCTTTCAAAACATCAATTTCAAGAACTGATTGTTCACTTGCTGCCTAATATATCCCACCCCTTGACGGGTGTCGTTGTAAAGACATAATAAAAGTTATTCACTTCACCTGTCAGAAGTGTCAGGCTGGGGCATGAAGGGTCCACTGGGGAAATGTAATAATAGGGTCCATGTTTAGAGGTGTGGCCAGTCTCCAGAGGGGGTGTGGCCAGCTTGCCACAGAGGCTTGGCAAACCATCAGAAAGTGCATGATAAATATATATACTAGTAAATACTACTAGTGCATACATGATAATGTACCAGCAGAGATGGCACAACCTGCTCAGCAGATCCTGCAAAGCAGGGCGTCGCCGGCTAAGGAGATGCACTCTCCCCGCTATACTACCGGCAAGCTAATTCATGCAATGGCCACACCATTTTTTTTTACTTGTGAGCTCCATAGCTCCATGTTAGGCTGCTGCTGCCCTTAGAACTTCTAGTGGTCATGAACCAGGATTGGAACTGACGTGCATAGCTCCTCACAGAGCCGAGTCCAGGGGAGATGCTGCGGAACATAGCTTCTCATAGCAGCTCCCAAGAGCCCGACCAAAGGTGCATTCTTCTCCTAGGCACCTGGTGTCAGGTGAGTAAGTAAGGGGGTGGGGAGGTTTGTGCGCGGCCGGTGAGGGGTGTCTACTGTGCTTAATATACACTGCCAAATGATCTGTTGTAGTGAGTGATAGCATATATACTGTATGGGTGTGGTATGTTAGGTAGATTAGACTTAGGTCGACAGTGTCTAGGTCGACCACTATTGGTCAACAGTAAATAGGTCTCTAGGTCGACATGGACTCTAGGTCGACATGAGAAAAGGTCGACATGAGTTTTTTTACTTTTTTGGTGTCGTTTTCTGCGTACAGTGACCTGGAACCCCAATTAGTGCACCATGTACCCTCGCATGGCTCACTTCGCTCGCCTTCTTCGGGAAAAATGCCTCGCTCCACTACCGCTGTACTCGGCACAGGTTACCATTCCCAACTGTAGTCCATGTGGATCATAAAGTATGAAAAAGTAAAAAAAATGTGAAAAACTCATGTCGACCTTTTGTCATGATGACCTAGAACATGTCGACCTAGAAACCATGTCGAACTACTGTCGACCAACCGTGGTCGACCTAGACAGTGTCAACCTACTTACTGTCGACCTAAAGACCGGATCCCATGATTATATATATATATATATATATATATATATATATATATACATACACACACATACTCCAGTAATCAGCACTCCTTGTAATAATGCACAGGTGCCATCCATAAGGTACAGTTCCAAGCAAAGCACCTCAATTCCATAGTTCAAACACTGGCAGCACTCACAAGCATCACTCCAATACAGGGGGTAATTCTGAGTTGATCGCAGCAGAAAACTTGTTAGCAGTTGGGCAAAACCATGTGCGCTGCACGGGGGCAGATATAACATGTGTAGAGAGCGTTAGATTTGGGTGTTGTTTGTTCAATCTGCAATCTAAATTGCAGTGTAAAAATAAAGCAGCCAGTATTTACCCTGCACAGAAACAATATAACTCACCCAAATCTAACTCTCTGTGCACATGTTATATCTGCCTCCCCTGCAGTGCACATGGTTTTGCCCAACTGCTTATAAAGTTCCAGCTGCGATCAACTCAGAATTACCCCCACAGTCAGGATTAAATTAATATAAGTATTGTTTACTTGCTACACCATTCCAATTGCATGTTTTTATTTAAAATATCTATGCACCACAGGCTTTTTTTTATTTAATATATTAGTCTAAAGCAAAAAAAAACAAACCTCTGGTGCTTAGGTATGTTAAATTAAAAAAACATGCAAATGTAACAAAAGACAATATACAGTACCAAGTAATATAGTAGCATTATATATAAACATATCTATATGTGTATTTAGATATTATATATCATCTATATGGAAAACCCTGTCCGCTATTCAAATCATACATTTGCCCCTGTACCCTGCTGCTGTCCGTTGTTGCTATGCTTGTCAAACTGTATGATAGGCAGCGGTGCCAGCAGCGTGAAGCATGGCTCTTCTGTCTCCAGTCCATATGGTGCTGATCTCCAAAGTCAGGTCTCTCCCCTCCTCCCCCCTTCCTATCCTCCACTCTGCACCTGTATGACAGACAAGCAGAAGCTGCAGTCATGTTAGTCTTCAGCATCAACTCCCCCTACTCCTGTGGGCATTATGTGTAAGGGGCACTACTGCAGTGGCATTATGTGTAAGGGCCACTACTACTTTAGGCATTATGTGTAAGGGGCACTGCTACTGTGGGCATTATGTGTAAGGGACAATACTACTGTGGCGTTATGTGTAAAGATCACCACTACTGTGGTTATTATGTATAAGGGGAACTACTACTGTGGGCATTATGTGTAAGGGGCACTACTACTGTGGCATTATGTGTAAGGGACACTTCTGCTGTGGATATTGTGTATAAGGGGCACTACGACCGTGGCATTATGTGTAAGGGGCACTACTACTGTGGGCGTTATGTGTAAAGGTCAATACTACTGTGGGAATTATGTGTAAGGGGCACTACTACTGTAGGCATTATGTGTATAAGTGGCACTACTACTGTGGGCATTTAGTGTATAAGCTGAATTACTACTGTGAAGACTATGTGTAAGCAGCACTACAACTGTGGGCATTATGTGTATAAGGGACACCACTGTGGGCATTGCATATAAGGGATACAACTGTTTGGCATTCTGTATAAGGGACATTACCATGTAACGTAAAATGTGTAAGGGGCACTACTGTGTAGCGTAATGTGTATAAGGGGTACTACTGTATAGCGTAATGTGAATAAGGCACATTACTGTGTAGCAAAATGTGAATTAGGTACACTACTTTGTGGTGTAAAATGAATCGGGGCACCTTGAGTGGTGTAATGTGGCTAAGATTGTGTTACTGTGTGGCGTAATTTGAATTGGGGCTATTGTTGTGTGGCCACGCCCTTTCCATGTAAGACCACACCTTTTTTTGAGGTGTGAAAAATGATGTTGGGGCGCAAATGTATAGTTTGCAGGGGGGCACCGAACGCCCTAACACCGGTCGTGTGTACCAGATTACAGTGCAGTATAAGGTAACATAGGTATAATGTATAATTCAACTGCACAGTTTGAAACCTGATTCTTAGAGGAGGAGGTGGGCCCACTGGCGTTTCTATAATGGGTGCAGTGTGTGCGGTGCACACGGGCCCCTGAGTCCAGAGGGGGGCCCCACCGCACACACTGCACCCATTTGTAAAATACTTACCCCTCCGAAGTCCAGCGCCGGCATCCGCAGCGCCACTAGAACACAGTGAAAGTGGCCAAGCGGCCATTTTCACTGCGTTCTGCGCATGCGCAGTAGAGAGATCTCAGGGAAAATGGCTGCAGCACCATTTTCCAGGAGATCTGCACATGCGCAGTAGAGTATGAGCCCTCTAGTGCTCAGACTCTACGGCGCTCCTGGCAGAGAGGAGGGGGCCCGATGGAGGAGGCTGAACACGGGCCTGCTCCTCTCCTAAAACGCCCCTGGGTGGGCCACAGGCAAAAATTTGGAATCTGATGCTTTATCTAGAAGTTTTTTTACAAAAACATTGTGATCCGTCTTCTACAGGGTGTTTCAAAAAAAAAAAAGGTAACTGAAATTTGTATGCTTGTACTTAAAGGTAACTGAAACTTGCATGCGTGTTTTATGTTTATTATGTGTTACAGTAGATGTTCACTGCTAGACGATATGCCACAGTACACCATCTAAAAACGTACATGGTGTGTGGATCATTAATTCCGAAGTTACGGAACATGATGGAATGGCGGGATTTTCCTGGCCTCCATAACAACTGGGTTCAAGGTCAGGACAATTTCCAGAGACCTGAACCACCAGGGTCCGTGGCTATTCCGGCAGAGCCTGCAGCACCACGAGCAATGTGCAAGGATGGAAAAAAAGGTTGTTAAATTTTTTTTTTTATTAAACATCCTGTATTATTCCAGCAGATCCAGTTCTTGTCAGCGATATTAGATATTTATCAACACTCAGAGACAGGCTCCTTCAGACACTCCAGTGGGTCGATTGTTTTTTCATGGTTATTTAAGAAAAGCTGCTTTGGTTTAAGTTAATGAGTGTAATTTTTCAAGTCACTCAGGGCTAAGTAATAGAATGGGCCTTATCCCAAATTTGGGAGTAAAGCTAAAAAGAGCAAATAACTGTGCATCTTGGCAAAACTATATTGCACTGCAGGTGGGGCAGATTTAAAATGTACAGAGAGAAATACTGTAGATTTGAGAGGTGGGTGTCCGAACTCAAATCTAAATTGCTGTGTAAAAATAAAGTTGCCCAAACATCTGTGGTCTGCATGCAAACACCGCCAGTATTTACTCTGCACACAAAAATTAAAAAATGTTATTTAAACCCCTTGCATTGCAACATGATATATCCAGGTACACAGGAACATAATCTTTTTTGCTTTACTCCCACCTCAAAGCCAGGTCCAATATTCTGTCCCACATATTGGCCCTCATTCCGAGTTGTTCGCTCGTTAGTGGTTTTCGCAACCGAGCGATTTGTCGCAAACTGCGCATGCGCAATGTTCGCAGAGCGCATGCGCTTAGTTATTTTACTCAAAAGTTAGGTATTTTACTCACGGCATAACGAGGAATTTTCTTCGTTCTGGTGATCGGAGTGTGATTGACAGGAAGTGGGTGTTTATGGGCGGAAACTAGCTGTTTTATGGGTGTGTGTGAAAAAACGCTGCCGTTTCTGGGAAAAACGCGGGAGTGGCTGGAGAAACGGGGGAGTGCCTGGGCGAACGCTGGGTGTGTTTGTGACGTCAAACCAGGAACGAAACTGACTGAACTGATCGCAGTGGCAGAGTAAGTGTCGAGCTACTCAGAAACTGCTAAGAAATTTCTATTCGCATTCATCAGAAGTCAGTGACAAGTTCAAAAACTTTGGATGACAGCGGAAGCAGTCCACTGTCCACTAAATCCCTTCCTCTTGTAACCAAGCTCCTGCAAACCACACCACCAACTCACTCAGTGTCAATTTCCTCCTTACACAGGAAAGCCAATAGTCCTGCAGGCCATGTCACTGGCAAGTCTGACGAGTCCTCTCCTGCCTGGGATTCCTCCGATGCATCCTTGAGTGTAACGCCTACTGCTGCTGGCGCTGCTGTTGTTGCTGCTGGGAGTTGATCGTCATCCCAGAGGGGAAGTCGGAAGACCATTTGTACTACTTCCAGTAAGCAATTGACTGTCCAACAGTCCTTTGCGAGGAAGATAAAATATCACAGCAGTCATCCTGCTGCAAAGCGGATAACTCAGGCCTTGGCAGCCTGGGCGGTGAGAAACATGTGTCCGGTATCCACCGTTAATTCACAGGCAACTAGAGACTTGATTGAGGTACTGTGTCCCCGGTACCAAATACCATCTAGGTTCCATTTTTCTAGGCAGGCGATACCGAAAATGTACACAGACGTCAGAAAAAGAGTCACCAGTGTCCTAAAAAATGCAGTTGTACCCAATGTCCACTTAACCAAGGACATGTGAACAAGTGGAACAGGGCAGACTCAGGACTATATGACTGTGACAGCCCACTGGGTAGATGTATTGCCTCCCGCAGCAAGAACAGCAGCGACGGCACCAGTAGCAGCATCTCGCAAACGCCAACTCGTTCCTAGGCCGGCTACGCTTTGTATCACCGCTTTCCAGAAGAGGCACACAGCTGACAACCTCTTACGGAAACTGAGGAACATCATCGCAGAATGGCTTACCCCAATTGGACTCTCCTGGGGATTTGTGACATCGGACAACGCCAGCAATATTGTGCGTGCATTACATCTGGGCAAATTCCAGCACGTCCCATGTTTTGCACATACATTGAATTTGGTGGTACAGAATTATTTAAAAAACGACAGGGGCATGCAAGAGATGCTGTCGGTGGCCGAAGAATTGCGGGCCACTTTCGGCATTCATCCACCGCGTGCCGAAGACTGGAGCACCAGCAAACAGTCCTGAACCTGCCCTGCCATCATCTGAAGCAAGAGGTGGTAACGAGGTGGAATTCAACCCTCTATATGCTTCAGAGGATGGAGGAGCAGCAAAAGGCCATTCAAGCCTATACATCTGCCTACGATATAGGCAAAGGAGGGGGAATGCACCTGACTCAAGCGCAGTGGAGAATGATTTCAACGTTGTGCAAGGTTCTGCAACCCTTTGAACTTGCCACACGTGAAGTCAGTTCAGACACTGCCAGCCTGAGTCAGGTCATTCCCCTCATCAGGCTTTTGCAGAAGAAGCTGGAGACATTGAAGGAGGAGCTAAAACAGAGAGATTCCGCTAGGCATGTGGGACTTGTGGATGGAGCCCTTAATTCGCTTAACCAGGATTCACGGGTGGTCAATCTGTTGAAATCAGAGCACTACATTTTGGCCACCGTGCTCGATCCTAGATTTAAAACCTACGTTGTATTTCTCTTTCTGGCAGACACAAGTCTGCAGAGGTTCAAAGACCTGCTGGTGAGAAAATTGTCAAGTCAAGCGGAACGTGACCCATCAACAGCTCCTCCTTCACATTCTCCCGCAACTGGGGGTGCGAGGAAAATGCTAAGAATTCCGAGCCCACCCACTGGCGGTGATGCAGGGCAGTCTGGAGTGCTGACATCTGGTCCAGACTGAAGGACCTGCCAACGATTACTGACATGTCGTCTACTGTCACTGCATATGATTCTGTCACCATTGAAAGAATGGTGGAGGATTATATGAGTGACCGCATCCAAGTAGGCACGTCAGACAGTCCGTACGTATACTGGCAGGAAAAAGAGGCAATTTGGAGGCCCTTGCAGAAACTGGTTTTATTTTACCTAAGTTGCCCCCCTCCAGTGTGTATTCCGAAAGAGTGTTTAGTGCAGCCGCTCACCTTGTCAGCAATCGGCGTACGAGGTTACTTCCAGAAAATGTGGAGAAGATGATGTTCATCAAAATGAATTATAATCAATTCCTGCGTGGAGACATTTACCAGCAATTGCCTCCAGAAAGTACACAGGGACCTGAGATGGTGGATTCCAGTGGGGGCGAATTAATAATCTGTGAGGAGTGGGATGTACACAGTGAAAGGGGTGAGGAATCGGACAATGAGGAGGAGGTGGACATCTTGCCTCTGTAGAGCCAGTTTGTGCAAGGAGAGATTAATTGCTTCTTTTTTGGTGGGGGCCCAAACCAACCAGTCATTTCAGTCACAGTCGTGTGGCAGACCCTGTGGCTGAAATAATGGGTTTGTTAATTTGTGCATGTCCTGTTTACATAAGGGTGGGTGGGAGGGCCCAAGGACAATTCCATCTTGCACCTCTTTTTTCTTTCATTTTTCTTTGCATCATGTGCTGTTTGGGGACTATTTTTTGGAAGTGCCATCCTGCCTGACACTGCAGTGCCACTCCTAGATGGGCCAGGTGTTTGTGTCGGCCACTTGTGTCGCTTAGCTTAGTCATCCAGCGACCTCGGTGCAAATTTTAGGACTAAAAATAATATTGTGAGGTGTGAGGTGTTCAGAATAGACTGAAAATGAGTGGAAATTATGGTTATTGAGGTTAATAATACTATGGGATCAAAATGACCCCCAAATTCTATGATTTAAGCTGTTTTTGAGGGGTTTTTGTAAAAAAAAAACGAATCCAAAACACAACCGAATCCGACAAAAAATTTTCAGGGAGGTTTTGCCAAAACGCGTCCGAATCCAAAACACGGCCGCGGAACCGAATCCAAAACCAAAACACAAAACCCGAAAAATGTCCGGTGCACATAATAATACTGAGTTTGGAAGTCTATTATTATAATATTATCAGCACTCAAACATTATTATTGGTGTGTATAAGTGTCATCCTTTATATGCCGTCAGATTTCCCCATTAATGGTTTTCTATTATAGCTGGCAATACTCAGTATTACCCCTTTCAGACCAAAATTCCTGGGTTCAAGCCAGGGTTTTTCCTGGATCCATGCCTTGGTGTGAAAGGGGTATTAAAAGAGGAGCTCATTGAGCTCCTTTTAATGTAACCTGGATAGAATCACCCAGGTCCCCCCCTTTCACACTGCAGCATATCCGGCTCGGACCAGCGACATGGAAACAGCACTCATAACCCGGGTTAGCCCTTTTCACATGACACATGACACATGACCTGGGTTCACCCAGCTTTTTTCCCAGGTCAAAGGCTTGGTGTGAAAGGGTTACAAGTGATTACAGAGTAGAAAACTGTTATCCACTACTGTAGGTGTTACTTTCATATCTCCCTGAAATGCTTTTTCAAAAGTAGGCAAGTATGCTTTATGTCAAGTACTGTTGTATAACCTGGGCAGAGTCAAGGTCCGCAGAAGCATGACGGGAACACCAACTGTCAGTGCAGTGCTATACGCTGGAAGTCCAGCTGCACTACGTGAGTTTAATAATTCCACTCATACTGTATAGTCATTTTGGACAGGTTGGTATTGGGTGACCACTGGTTGGGAGACCGGCGGTCACCATACTGACGCCAGGATCCTGCTTGTCAGATGGCCATCAGCGGAGTGTGGGGGTAGGGGAGGGGGGTTTCTGCCAGCGCAATAAAGCCCCTTGTGGGGTCGCTGCGCTTGCCACAGGTTCTATTCCCACTCTATAGGAATAGTCCCTGTTGCTCAGCATGCCAATCGGCTGGCTAATCAGTGTTCGAGGTGCCAGCACTGGTATTGTGACCGCCGGTCACATAACCGCATCCCTTTTGGACCTGAGGAGCCTGCACACTGCAAGTGTCTTGTTGTTAATTTATTGTTCCTCTCCCTGATGTTACATCGAGACCATACATACCTCAGTCCTTTTCTAGGTCACTAAGTTATACAATAGTGAAAATGTGATATAAATTCATAAAGTAGTTTTTTTGTGATGCCAGAATGTACAGACAGACAGACAGACTACGTTTCACAATTTTTTTTTTTTTGTCTTGATGGTCCATGAACAGTCCCTAGAAGTATAATTCTCGACAAAAAAAATGTCTATGTACAGTCACAACCGTTACAGTTTTATTATATGTATAGATTTTTATTGTAGGGTGTCCCTATCTATCTTTGGCTATGTAAGGCTTTGTATGAACCCAATTTGCACTGTTATGTTTTTTATTACTGTTACAGTGTTTCAGTGATTACCTCATTTAAATGATGAAATAATCTGAGTAAATCTGTGAAAAGCACAAACATTATACGATTGGTCTGATTCTGCATATGTTAAGCAGGGTTTTCAACCACTGTGCCGTGGCACGCTAGTCTGCCCTAGACTGCCCTGAGCAATCTCCAGGTGTGCCGCCATAGAAGCACAGCCAGGCCCGTCAGTGTTTTGCCGCTACTGAGGCCCTGGAACAATCAATACTGGTGGGTTTAGTGGTTGCAGAGCCAGTTTTAATTTTGGGCCCGGGCATTGTTGGGCTCTTGTGGCTTTCTCAGATGTGGCTCAGACGTAACCTATGGAGAAGCTGCGACATGACATCCTAGGACACGCAACTGCACCATGCATCACCATTTTATTTGTATGTGCCAAGGTGGTTGGGCCGCAAAAGGATCCCTGCCCAACCCCTGCCCGTGGGCCGCAAAAGGATGCGGTAGGGGACGCGAGAATGACACCCCTGCCCTAGAGTATCAGAATTTGTTTCATGGCACCCCTAGACCAAAGTTTCTTAGTGAGAAATTCAGAAAAAATATAAAATGAAGTAAATTGTGTTTATAATATATTATCCTTAGGTTCAGTTATGTAGTGAGGGACTGGTTCAGTATAAATCATTTGAATTGGTCATGGACCACCAAACTATGGCACCACTGCAAGGCCCCCCTTACCCCACCCCATTTCCTGAGGCACCCCAGGGTGTCACTGCCCCCAGTTTGGAAACTACTGCCATAAAATAAACTTTTTTTTAACTACATGTAATACGCCTTAGATCTCAGTTCCTATAAAGTTTTAAATCTTTGTATACAGTAAACTACACATATTTGAAAATCCTACACCAGGCACAAGTAGTCATTCAGATGCTTTGGGTATGGTTGACCGGCCGATAGGATCCTGGCGGTCAGCATACCGATGTTGGGATCCTGGCTGCCAGAATGCTGGCAGGAGGGCAAGCAAAACTAAGCACCTTGCTGCGGGCTTCACGCTGCAGGCTCGGTGGCTTGCTGCGCTCACCACAGGTTCTATTCCCACTCTATGGGTGTCATGGACAGCAACTAGTGGGAATAGTCCTCGGCCCCCTGCCAGCTTTCTGGTGGGCGGGATCCTGGTGGCGGTATGATGACCACCAGGATGGTGACTACATCCAATTTAGATAACTATGTGGGAGTTTATCATTATTATCATATTTGTATGTAAAAAGTGTTGAAAGGGGAGAGCGCTACTGCGCAGATTCCATACTGTTCCTTCAGAAAGGCTGCACTCCCTGTACCAAGATGGCTGCTGACCTAAATACTGCACATAAGTGCGGCGCCAACTTGTCAATGTCTTAGATCAGGGGTGGGGAACCTTTTTTCTACCAAGGGCCTGTTACGTTCTCTGTGCTCCGAACGTAAGATATTCAGTGGGTAAGTCCCGAGCACAGGAACATGACGCTGATATTCAGGACAAAGTAAAGCAGTACCCCATGCTCCCTAACTCTGTTGTTCCACCCTCGTGGTTAGTCTACACCTGCAAGACTATGTGTTCTTGGGCCCACGGCAGCCGCGTTTGAAGGGCGGATTAGGTCTGCCCAACTCCGATGCCCCCCAGTCTTAGTATGAGACAAGGCGTAAACTGAGACTGGATGGAAACAAGGGGACCTCTAACTAAACAAAACACAGAGCTAGGGGTTACTGCAGAACAAAACACTAAACGTATGTGTGGCACGGCCGCCAATGGAAAAGGCAACAAAGGTAACACTTTCCACCCCTACACGGCACTGTCATGTACCGGGGAGGACAGCTGTGGCGGAGCACCTCTGCAAAAACAAACACCAGCAAAAGAATATAACAGAAACTCTACGGCAAAGGTCGCAAGACCCGGCAAAGGCCGCTACTCACAACACCGGGAAACAACCGCAGATGAGCAGGAACCTCGAGATCTGAAGACACAGGTTGCTACCAACAGGAAGGCTGGAAGGACCCAAGGAGTCAGCACCACAGGAACGAGGTAGACCAGACCACCGAACATCAGACAGGGAATATCTACAGAGCAGGAACAGCTCACAGGAAGCTATCACCGGCTTCTGTGTAAAGCACTGAGGGAGAATATAACAGGTCTCTGTACCAATGGCTGCAGATAACCTAATTAGAAAATGTTGTGCAGCTGCCCTGCTGTACGACCACACGCTGACAGGTGCTTGATAATTTGGATAGCAACGGGGAACGCGGTCCGCCTGTGGCGTCCCCGTTGCTATGGACCCGGCGGCTCAACACGCACGGTGTCCCAGCGTTGCCATGCACCGTGCAGGGAACAGGAGTTGGCGCGGCAGCCATGATGCACTGGGACCGTTGCTTAGCAACGGTCGGGCGCTGGCGAGATCCGCCGCGCCTAACAGTACCCCTTCCCTTGAGGAGGGGTTAAGGAACCCCTCTATCCAGGTTTATGAGGAAATTCCTGAAAGAACAATCTCTTAAGTCTAGGGGCATGTAAATCCTTGTCCAGGACCCAAGACCTTTCCTCTGGACCGTACCCTTTCCAGTGATAGAAAAAAATAGAGCCGACCATGAGAAAATTTAGAATCAAAAACCTTCTCCACTAGGAATTCTTGTTGACTCTGAACATCCACCGGATGTCTACCCTGGAAAATTTTCTGAGGAAATCTCCTGGAAATGACATACGGCTTCAATAGAGAACAATGGAAAGTGTTGCCGATTTTAAGTGACTTTGGCAACCATAGCCGAAAAGCCACCGGATTGACTTTTTTGACAATAAGGAACAGTCCAATAAATCTGGGTCCCAATCTGGCCGAGGGTTGTCAGAGCTTGATGTTGCGGGTTGACAAGCACACCTTATCCCCTACCTTAAATGTGCATGGGCGTCAGAACCTATCAGAAAAAAAATTCTCCCGAAAAGCAGACTTTTTAAGGGCAAAGTGTACTTTTCTCCAAATAACTCTGAGACGGGAGGTTAAGGACAAAGAAGAAGCTGGATAATGGGGAGTAAAGGAATTGGCTCTAGGGTGAAAGCCCAGGACCGAAAAGAACGGAGACTCCTTGGTGGATGAATGGCAAGTGTTATTGTAGGCGAACTCAGCCAGAGGAAGAAAATCTGACCAATCGTTCTGAAGTTTGGCAGTATAAAGACGTAAATATTGTTTTAGTGACTGATTCACCCGTTCAGTCTACCCGTTAGACTGTGGATGGTATCCAGACGTTAATCAGAGTTTCATGTTTAATGAGGCACAAAAACGCTTCCAAAAACGGGCAATAAACTGTGGTCCCCGGTCAGAGACTATATCCACGGGTAAACCATGAAGCCTGAAGACATGGCGGAGAAACAGAACTGCCAGAACTTGAGCGGAAAGTAATCGGGGTAAAGAAATGAAGTGGGCCATTTTGCTAAAACGGTCCACAACTACCCAAATTACCCGGAAAGAGGAAGATCAACCACGAAATCCATGGAAATGTGTGACCATGGCTTGAGTGGAATTGCAAGAGGCATGAGTTGCCCGACCGGCAAGGATCGGGATACTTTGTGCTTAGCACAATCCTGACAGGAAAGGACAAATTCCCTAACATCCTTGGAAAGATTAGGCCACCACACCGAGCGAGAAATTAAGTCTAAGGGTTTAGCAATGCCAGGATGACCAGCAACCTTACTATCATGAAACTCTGCGAGGACACTGCCTCTCAAGCGCCCAGGAACGAAGAGACGACCAACAGGAGTATCACTGGGAGCCTGCTGCTGAACCTGGACAAGTTGTGTGAACAAATCCTGTGTGAGCCCAGACCAGATGATGGACGTTGAGACAATGGGGGTTGTGGAAGAGTGGTTATTGTGAGCAGGAAGAAAATAACGAGACAGGGCATTGGCCTTGGTATTCTTAGAACTGGGCCTGCAGGTGATGATGAACTTGAATCGTGTAAAAAACAGCGCCCAACGTGCTTGCCGAGCATTTATCCATATTGCTGATTCAATATACTGTAGATTCTTGTGGTCAGTGAACACCGTAATAGTATGCTTCGCTCCTTCAAGCCATTGCCTCCATTCCTCAAAAGCCCATTTGACTGCCAGCAACTCTCGATTACCAACATCATAGTTGGATTCAGCAGAGGAGAATTTCCTGGACATGAAGGCACAAGGGTGTAACACCAGAGACTTGGGGTCTTCCTGAGAGAGAATGGCTCCCACTCCAACCTCTGAGGCATCCACCTCAACAATAAAGAGAAGATTAGGGCTGGGGTGTCTGAGAACTGGAGCTGAGACAAAGGCCTGTTTTAGGGCCCGGAAGGCAGACTCGGCTTGAGGTGACCAGTTGGAAGGATCAGCTCCTTTCCTTGTTAATGCCACAATAGGAGCAACTAAATCTGAAAAGGCATGAATAAAACGCCTATAATAATTTGCAAAACCCAAAAATCGCTGGATAGCTTTCAAGTTGGTGGGTTGCGTCCAGTTTAGGATAGCCTGGAGTTTCTTAGGTTCCATAAAAAACCCCTTTGGAGAAATGATATACCCTAAAAAGGACACCTCAGTGATGTGGAAATAACACTTCTCCAATTTAGCATACAAATAGTTCTCCCGCAACTTTTGAAGCACTTGCCGCACATGGACAACA
The DNA here is from genome assembly GCF_028390025.1 of Pseudophryne corroboree. Lineage (NCBI taxonomy): Eukaryota > Metazoa > Chordata > Amphibia > Anura > Myobatrachidae > Pseudophryne > Pseudophryne corroboree. Next base: position 180,191,819 of record NC_086444.1, on the reverse strand, counting down.
TGCTGTTCAGAAGACTCAGAGTAAATTAAAATGTTGTCCAAATAAACGACCACGAACTTCCCTAAAAAGTCGCAGAGGACGTCGTTAATAAGATCCTGAAATACCGCAGGAGCGTTAGACATCCCGAGCGGCATCACAAGATATTCGTAGTGTCCGGACTGACTACTGAAAGCAGTCTTCCACTCATCCCCAGATCTTATTCAAATGAGGTTGTAGGCTCCTTTGAGATCGATTTTGGAGAAAATAACCGCAGTCCGGAGCTGATCAAATAACACCGAATTCAACGGCAAGGGGTAGGTGTTTTTAATATAAATCTTATTCAAGGCCCGATAATCTATGCATGGTCTTAGAGATCCGTCTTTTTTCTCAAAAAAAAAAAACCCTGCACTTAACAGAGATTTAGAGGGCCTAATAAACCCCTTCTTCAGGCTCCCCTGTATATAGTCATCCATGGCCTTAGTCTTGGGACCAGATAGAGCGTAAATTCTCCCTTTTGGCAGAGTGGCACCAGGGACAAGGTTAATGGCACAGTCATATGACCAGTGGGGTGGCAGGATATCAGCGTTACCCTTAGAGAAAACATCAGCAAAATTCTGATATACTGAAGGTATGAGTTCCGGAGTAGCAGCTGCGACCCGGACTGGACGAGAAATACATCCTTTAACACAGAAGGAATCCCACTGGGAAATTTCCCCAGACCGCCAATCTATGGTGGGATTATGAAGGGCAAGCCAGGGGTGACCTAAGATGACAGGCACAGCCGGACAATGGATGAGATAGAACTTAGTCTTTTCAGAATGTAAGGCCCACACTGTCAGTTGTACTGGAGGGGTCTGGTGAGTAATTACCCCATTTGAGAGTGGACCTCCATCTAGTCCATGCATAGTGATAGATCTATCTAGTTGGAGCTGCGGAACTCCCAAAGCTTGAGCCCAAGCAAGATCCATAAAGTTCCCGGCAGCTCCGCTGTCAATGAAGGCTGAAACAAATGAACTGAGACTTCCAAAATAAATTTTAACAGGAATTAACAAGGAATCATTTGAGGAGATTAATTGCAGACCCAAGTGAACCCCCTCACAATTCACTTGGTCAGAGCGTTTCCCTGTTTATTTGGGCAGTTGCGTGCAACATGACCCTTGCCACCACAATATAAGCAGAGCCCTGAATTTAACCTTCTGGACCTTTCTTCTGGAGACAGCCGGGAGAGACCCACTTGCATGGGCTCCTCGGCATCCTCAGGGAAAGCATACACACATGGACTAGACCTGAAATTAGCTCCTCTTTCAGCCCTCCTCTCTCGGAGACGACGATCAATCTTAATAGCGAGCTCCATGAGCTTATCTAACGTCTCCGGAGCTGGATACTGAAGGAGACTATCCTTGATTACTTCAGACAGACCGAGTCGAAACTGACTGTGCAGGGCAGGATCATTCCAGCCACAGTCGTTCGACCAATGGCAAAATTCTGTACAATATGCCTCTGCGGGATTTTTACCCTGTTTAAGTGCACGCAGGTGGCTCTCAGCCGACGCTTCCCTATCTGGGTCATCATACAAAAAGCCTAATGACTTAAAGAAGGCATCTACTGATTGCAAGGCTGCATCATCGGATTTCAACCCAAAAGCCCAGGTTTGTGGATCGCCTTGAAGCAAAGACATTACAATGCCCACCCGCTGAGACTCAGTACCTGAGGACCGGGGCCTTAAACAAAAATAAAGTTTACAGGCTTCCTTAAAATTAAAGAAATCTTTTTGGTTACCCAAAAAGCGGTCAGGAAGGTGCATCTTTGGTTCAGGAATCATACCCGGGGAGGCTCATAAAAGATCTTCCTGCGATCTCACCCGAAGGGTAAGATCCTGAACCATCTGAGTGAGTTCCTGAATCTGATTGGCCAAAAGCTGGCTGGGATTCTGTCCTAGCACTGCCGGATTCATGGGGACCGAATTTCAAGGCCACCCTGTTAAAAAAAAATAACAGATCTTTTTTTTTTTTTATTATTATTATTATTATTATTATTATTGACCGGTGATAATGTTAAGTTCTCTGTGCTCCAAACGTAAGATATTGAGTGGGTAAGTCCTGAGCACAGGAACGTGACGCTGATATTCAGGACAAAGTAAAGCAGTACCCCTAGTACCCTAACTCCGTTGTTCCACCTCGTGGTCAGCCTGCGCCTGCGAGACTATGTGTTCTTGGGCCCACGGCAGCCACGTTTGAAGGGCGGATTAGGTCTGCCCAACTCCGATTTTCCCCGGTCTTTGTATGAGACAAGGCGTAAACTGAGACTGGATGGAAACAAGGAGACCTCTAACTAAACAAAACACAGAGCTAGGGGTTACTGCAGAACAAAACACTAAACGTATGTGCGGCACGGGCGCCAATGGAAAAGGCAACAAAGGTAACACTGTCCACCCCTACACAGCAACGTCGCGTACCGGGGAGGACAGCTGTGGTGGACACCTCCGCAAAAACAAACACCAGCAAAAGAATATAACGGAAACTCTACGGCCAAGGCCGCAACACGCGGCAAAGGCCGCTACTCACAACACCGGGGAACAACCGCAGATGAGCAGGAACCTCGAGATCTGAAGACACAGGTTGCTACCAACAGGAAGGCTGGAAGGACCCCAGGAGTCAGCACCACAGGAACGAGGTAGACCAGACCACCAAACATCAGACAGGGAATATCTCCAGAGCAGGAACAGCTCACAGGAAGCTATCATCGGCATCTGTGTAAAGCACTGAGGGAGAATATAACAGGTCTCTGTACCAATGGCTGCAGAGAACCTAATTAGAAAATGTCATGCAGCTGCCCTGCTGCACGACCACACGCTGACAGGTGCTTGATAAATTGGATAGCAACGGGGAACGCGGTCCGCCTGTGGCGTCCTTGTTGCTATTGACCCGGCGACTCAACGTGCACAGCGTCCCGGCGTTGCTAGGCGCCGTGCGGTGAACAGGAGGACCTAACAGGGCCATTTGATATTTGTAAAATCTTTTGAGGGCCATACAAAAATTATCAACTTAAAAATTAGCCTGCTGTATTTGGTAAAAAATTTAATTAACTCACCTTTAACGTGATGGTTGGAACTGCTTCTCTTTGGTCAGGCTTTTGATATTAGCTGGTACTGATGATGTTGCTACTCGCAACTGGTTTTCCAGGTTTGCGTCGGTCAGTCTGGAGCGCAGTCGACTCTTTGCAATGGTAAGTTTTGAAAAGAACTGCTCACAGCAGTAAGTTGTTCCAAACAGAGATGCATATTTCAATGCATGTCTCTTCAAAGTGGGAAATAAATCATTGCTTATGTAACGTTTATAGAACTCAAGCAGTGGGAAGTTGTTGTACCTAGCTTTCAGCTCATCATCGCTTTGTAGCTGAATGATTTTGTGTTGTAGGTTATCATGCACAACAGCTGGTTTCACATTGAACGGTGTAGCAAAGATGTTCAATTCCATTTGTTTACTTTTCCGATCCTTGTATCTTTCATTAAATGCCTCAATTAAATTTGTACATTCTCCAGCATATTCAAGTGTCATACAAGGCTTTTGTCCTTCCAGAGTGGGGAAATGCACTGTGTTATTCCTTTCGAGTTGGACTTTCCACAGCCTTAATTTAGGTTCAAATGATTTCACCTTTGAAAGCGGCGAGCTGAGAAGCTGGTTGGGGCCCTGCAGCTTGGCATTCAACTCAGAAAGGTACTTGGTAATGTCCACCATGAACGCTAGATCACACAGCCATTTGCAATCATCAAGTTCCCTGACAGGTTTTCCCTTCATCTCCATGAACTGCTTGACTTCATCTCGCAGTTCATAAAACCTCATAAGCATGTTCCCGCGACTCAGCCACCGCACTTCATAGTGATAAACAAGATCACCGTACTCAGAGTCAAGGTCATTCAGTAACTCCTTAAACTGGCGGCTGTTAAGCCCTCTGCTTTTGACAAAATTTATGCATGACACTACTGTTGACATCACAATGTTGAGCCACAGTGACTGTGCGCAGAGACTTTCTTGTGTATGATGCTCTTGGTGTATGATGCAGTGGCATATAATTAAATCACTTGGATCAAGACTGAAACGAATCAGTTCTTTCTTGACAAATACAATTAATCCTTTTTGTGAGCAAACTATAGCTGTAGCTCCATCTGTAGTAAGGCCTCTTAACTTTTCAAATGTTAGCTCAAGTTTTTTCTTTGATAAAATAAGTCTCTTAAATAAGTCCTCACCTCTTGTAGTGCCATGCATGGCTTCCAGTGACAGCAGTTCCTCTCGCGTGTCAAACTCTGCAGTGATCCCACGAACGAAAGTGGCCAGTTGGGAAGTATTTGTTATGTCCATTGTCTCGTCACAAGCCAGAGAGAAAAATTAGAAATCTCATGCAGAATGTTTCAGTGTTTTTTCAATATCTTGTGCTAAATCAGTAATCCAATCGGAGACGGTTCTCCGAGACAAACTAAAGGCCAGTAGTCACCGGTAGATGTGGGGAGAGGTGTGCGCTGAGCGAACTGCTCAGCACACATCTCTTCCCCCGCTCAGCACAGCACGATGTGTGCTGAGCGTGCGGGGGCTGAGCGTGCATGTGGAGCGGGGGGGTGGCGCTCAATTCACCCAGCGGGTGAAGTGAACGACCTGCTAGATAACAGTCTGAAACAATTTTACTTTGTCTGGTGCTAACAACTCTGCAGCAGGCACCATGCACTCTTTCACAAAATCTCCCTCTACATGAGGCCTCAGCCTCTTTGCGATTAGCTCGCTCACTATATAACTTGTCTGTATGACGTTGTCTCTGTCACAACGAGGCCTAGTGAAAGTGGTTTGTTGTGATACCCAACTCCGCTGAAGAGCATTGATTTTATCCAGACGCATTTGGCCACTCAATTTATTGAGTTAAGCATGTTTTGAGCTGTAATGACGATCCAGATTGGCTTTTTTCATTACTGCTAACGCATCGCCACAAACCAGGCACACAGGTTTGCCTTTGAAGTCAACAAAAAAATAATCAATTGTCCATTTCTCTTGGAAAGATCAACACTCTGCATCAACTTTTCTTTTCTTTGTAGTTGCCATTTATGTTGCTACAAAATAGAGGGATAATATAATAAGTGGCCGGTACTGAGTTTGAGCCAATATTCACATTACGCCACAGAGTATGAGCCATTTTCACATTATGCCACACAGTATGAGCCAAATTCACATTACACCACACCACACAGTATGAGCCAAATTCACATTACCCCACACAGTATGAGCCGAAATGTATATTACCCCACACAATATGAGCCAAATTCACATTGCGCCACACAGTATGAGCCAAATTCACATTGCGCTACACAGTATGAGCCAAATTCACATTCCGCCACAGAGTATGAACCAAATTCACATTACGCCACACATTATGAGCCAAATGCACATTGCACCACAGTATGAGCCAAATTCACATTACACCACACCACACAGTATGAGCCAAATTCACATTACACCACACCACACATTATGAGCCAAATGCACATTGCACCACAGTATGAGCCAAATTCACATTACACCACACCAAACAGTATGAGCCAAATTCACATTACACCACACCACACAGTATGAGCCAAATTCACATTGCGCCACACAGTATGAGCCGAATTCACATTACCTCAGACCCCGCAAGCTCCTTCCCAGTCTTCAGGCAGCAGGACAGGAGATGAATTGCTTCCGATGGTCACTTGTTGGTATTGTACCAACACACTCCTCATGCACAAAAAAATACTTATCTTGCACACTAACGTGCCTCCCAACGACTCCTACCAGACTTCAACATTCTCTTCTTGAACATCAGCATGCTTCCCTGCAATCCAGCATACCTCCCCCTGCACACCAACATACTTTCTCTGCACACCAAAATGTCCCCAGTCCGCTAACATCAAAACCAATATCCCCCTGCACACCAACATACTTTCTCTGCACACCAAAATGTCCCCAGTCCGCTAACATCAAAACCAATATCCCCCTGCACACCAACATACTCTACCAAACACAGGGGGTCATTCCGAGTTGATCGCACACTGCAACTTTTTGCAGCCCATGCGATCAACTAGACGCCACCTATGGGGGAGTGGATTTTTGCATAGCAAGGCTGTGAACGCTTGTGCAGCCGAGCTATGCAAAAACATTTTGTTCAGTTTCTGAGTAGCTCTGGACTTACTCACCCACTGCGATGACTTCAGCCTGTCCGGTCCCGGAAATGACGTCTGACCCCCGCCCTTTAAATGCCTGCGTTTTCCTCACCACTCCCAGAAAATGGTCAGTTGACACCCTGGAACACCTTCCTCCTGTCATTCGCGTTAGCGATTGTTTTCTTCTTCTTTAATTACGTCGCTGCCCGACTTTCCCCATCGCTGGGCAGATGCGCATTCCGGACCCGCTCACACGGCAGCAAAAAAAAGCAGCATGTGAACGGGTCGGAATGACCCCCACAGTAGTATGATCCCTTGCACACCATCATGCCCGCTGTACATCAACATTATCTTTCTGCACATTAAAATGTCCCCTCTGCATAGCAATATGCCCCCCCTTCCTTGCACACCAACAGGCTTTCCCCCTCCCAACAGCAGGTTAGTCCCCACATCTTTAATTTATTTACCTTTTATCTTTCAGCATTGATTGCCACACAGAGCAGTGTCTAACGCCATGGAATCTCCCCTTCTCTATGCTCCTGCTCTCCTCACACTGGGCAGCTCCCCGTAGTTATCCCCCTCAGCTGTCCACTCTCCCTCCCCGCCTCCTCACCACCGCGGCCACGCCGCGTTGTCTCAGCTGCACCCCCCGAAGGACTCAGAGGAAGAGCAGGAGCAGATGAGTAGGGTGAAAGGCTCCCATTGTCCCTCCTCCTCTATGCATCCCTTCGCAGCGCCACCCCCTCCCCCGCACGCACACACTGCGCGGTTGCCAGGTTACCCAGCGTCCTCCTCCATTGAATGCTGTCTCTCCCTCCTCACTCCTCTACTGTGGTACTGTGAGCGGGCTGGACAGGCCGGGTAAAGTGTCTCTGCGGGCCTGTCTTAGAGCATCACAGTGGGAGACATTAGTTTTTCACTTAACTCCTCAGAGACCTGAGATTATCAGACCTGTTGCATACACTAATCAGCTGGGGAGCCGAATGATACCCCTCTGTCTCAACCTCCGCTCAGTGAGAACCAGTGTGTAACAGTGATTAAGTGGGATTCATATAAATATTTTATGCAATTCGCAATATGAGCTTACCATCTTCAGAGTGTTGGAGAATTATTAGACATTTTTATTTAATTTGTTTTAATTATTTCAAAATGTAACTGGACCCTCTATTGTTATTTTCCTCTCAGCTCACTTTAAAATAGTATAATGAAGGAGAAAATTATCTAAAAGCAATTATAGAGTAAGAACATTTTCCTTACTGTGTAAGCTGCAAACTAGGTGTCCTGTTAGTTGCTTTTCATTTTACCCTTGTATGCCTTACTGCCATGTTTTACTTATTGCACAGTGTAATCTATGTAGTGCACCCAATATGGCTGCATCGTACTCTCTTGTGTAGAATAAACAATGCATGGTTCTGAACTCTCCTAACATATTTGTCTCCCCAAATATGTGTCATATCTTCACCTTTTGAGAGAATTTATTTAGAAAGACAACTTCAAGCAAAATATATTTAAAAAATAAATGTCTATTTTTATTTTAAGTAAAATTTGGCCTGTTTTTCTTCTTCTTCTTCTTCTTCTTCTTATGATGATTATTATTATTATTATTTTGTAATTATTAATATTATTATTTACTCTGCATTCCAAAATAGGGAATTTCAGACTAAGGGGTATATTCAATTGAAGTCGAAACCTGCCGTCTGTCGAAAAGACGTCAGTTTTCGACTTTTTTAGGTCAGAAGGGGTTCCGACCTATTCAATCTAACCCCAAATTATTCGACAAGTCGAGGAATTCGACTTGTCAAAAAGCACGTGGATCGGCGGAACAGCTGCCGATCCGCAGGCTTGTGTCTTTTCGACCATCTCAATTCGACTTTAAAAAAGACGGGGAGAGCAGCGATGGAGGATGTATCACAGTCGCTGCTCACAGCAGCATCCACCCGGCTCCAGCAAGCAAAACCTCGCTTACTGGAGCCGGGTGGACGCTGCCGTGAGTGGCGGCTGTGATGCGGGGACGAGGAAAGGAGGGACGGGTAGAGGTAGAGAGATGGGGAAGAGCCGCAGGCAGACGGGGGAGAGCAGCAACTATTATAGCCACTGTTGTAGCGCTGCTCTCCCCCGCGGCTCTCCCCTGTCTAAGCTCCCACATCCCAATTTGACTTTTTTCGTCGAATTGAGAATGCATTGAATACCCAAGTCGGTTCCATTCTGACAAATGAATGTCGGAATGAATCCGCCTTCAATTGAATATACCCCTAAGATTGGTCCAGTAATCTTACAAACTTATCCTATAAGAGGAACAAGATGGAGGGAGCCTCATGACTCATGAAGAGTCATCCTTCAGCACTCAGGAGAGGAAGAACCCCCTTGTGGAGGAAACCTCTGGAGACCCATGGCTGAAGGACTACCCGTCCCTCTAGGCATTAAGAGACTATGCAGAGTTTGCCCAGACCACCCGCCCACCAACTAACCTTGCCTAACCCCATCATCACCATTGACCTATATGTCAATGGTGAGAGAGTGAAAAAAGAGCAAGAGATGAGTGGGAGTGGGGGGGGGGGCATGAGTACTGTCATCTGGTGGTATCTGGTATCTATCTAGTGGTATATAATTCCAGACATTACTGCCGTCTAATTCCAGATATATTACTGGCATATAATTCCACACATTAAAAAATGGAGAACAAAAATTTGGAGGGTAAAATAGGGAAAGATCAAGATCCACTTCCACCTAGTGCTGAAGCTGCTGCCACTAGTCATGGCAGAGATGATGAAATGCCATCAACGTCGTCTGCCAAGGCCGATGCCCAATGTCATAGTAGAGAGCATGTAAAATCCAAAATGCAAAAGTTCAGTAAAATGACCCAAAAATCTAAATTAAAATCGTCTGAGGAGAAGTGTAAACTTGCCAATATGCCATTTACGACACGGAGTGGCAAGGAAAGGCTGAGGTCCTCTCCTATGTTCCTCATGACTAGTGGTTCAGCTTCACATGACGATGGAAGCACTCATCCTCCCACTAGAAAAATGAAAAAGAGTTAAGCTGTGAAAAGCAAAGAACTGTGCGTTCTAAATAAAAAATCCCCAAGGAGAGTCCAATTGTGTCGGTTGCGATGCCTGACCTTCCCAACACTGGACGGGAAGAGGTGGCTCCTTCCACCATTTCCATGCCTCCTGCAAGTGCTGGAAGGAGCACCCACAGTCCAGTTCCTAATATTCAAATTGAAGATGTCACTGTTGAAGTACACCAGGATGAGGATATGGGTGTTGCTGGCGCTGAGGAGGAAATTGACGAGGGGGATTCTGATGGTGAGGTGGTTTGTTTAAGTCAGGCACCCGGGTGACACCTGTTGTCCCTGGGATGAATAAGGCCATTGACATGCCTGGTCAAAATACAAAAAAAAAATCACCTCTTCGGTGTGGAATTATTTCAACAGAAATGCAGACAACAGGTGTCAATCCGTGTGTTGCCTTTGTCAAGCTGTAATAAGTAGGGGTAAGGACGTTAACCACCTAGGAACATCCTCCCTTATACGTCACCTGGAGCGTATTCATCAGAAGTCATTGACAAGTTCAAAAACTTTGGGTGACAACGGAAGCAGTCCACTGACAACTAAATCTCTTCTTCCTCTTGTACCCGAGCTCCTGCAAACCACACCACCAACTCCCTCAAAGTCAATTTCCTCCTTAGACAGGAACGCCAATAGTCCTGCAGGCCATGTCACTGGCAAGTCTGACGAGTCCTCTCCTAACTGGGATTCCTCCGATGGATCCTTGAGTGGAACGTCTACTGCTGCTGTCACTGCTGGTGCTGCTGTTGTTGCTGCTGGGAGTCAATCGTCATCCCAGAGGGGAAGTCGGAAGACCACTTGTACTACTTCCAGTAAGCAATTGACTGTCCAACAGTCCTTTGAGAGGAAGATTAAATATCACAGCAGTCATTTTGTTGCAAAGCGGATAACTCAGGCCTTGACAACTATGTTGGTGTTAGACGTGCGTCCGGTATCCACCGTTAGTTCACAGGGACTTAGAGAATTGCTTGAGGTAGTGTGTCCCCGGTACCAAATCCCATCTAGGTTCCACTTCTCTAGGAAGGCGATACCGAGAATGTACACAGACGTCAGAAAAAGTGTCCTCAGTGTCCTAAAAAATGCAGTTGTACCCACTGTCCACTTAACCACGGACATGTGGACAAGTGGAGCAGGGCAGACTAAGGACTATATGACTGTGACAGCCCACTGGGTAGATGTATTGCCTTCCGCAGCAACAACAGCGGCGGCACTAGTAGCAGCATCTCGCAAACGCCAACTCATTCCTAGGCAGGCTACGCTTTGTATCACCGCTTTCCATAAGAGGCACACAGCTGACAACCTCTTACGCAAACTGAGGAACATCATCGCAGATTGGCTTACCCCAATTGGACTCTCCTGGGGATTTTTGATATCGGACAACGCCACCAATATTGTGCGTGCATTACATGTGGGCAAATTCCAGCACGTCCCATGTTTTGCACATACAATTAATTTGGTGGTGCAGAATTTTTTTAAAAACGACAAGGGCATGCAGGAGATGCTGTCAGTGGCCCGCAAAATTGCGGGCCACTTTCGGCATTCAGCCACCGCGTGCCGAAGACTGGAGCGCCAGCAAACACTCTTGAACATGCCCTGCCATCAGCTGAAGCAAGAGGAGGTAACGAGGTGGAATTCAACACTCTATATGCTTCAGAGGATGGAGGAGCAGCAACAGGCGATTCAAGCCTATACATCTGCCTACGATATAGGCAAAAAAGGGGGAATGCACCTGACTCAAGTGCAGTGTAGAATGATTTCCACGTTGTGCAAGGTTCGCCAACCATTTGAACTTGCCACACGTGAAGTCAGTTCAGACACTGCCAGCCTAAGTCAGGTCATTCCCCTCATCAGGCTTTTGCAGAAGCAGCTGGAGAGATTGAAGGAGGAGCTAAAATGGAGTGATTCCGCTAGGCATGTGGGATTTGTGGATGGAGCCCTTCATTCGCTTAACCAGGATTCAAGGGTGGTCAATCTGTTGAAATCAGAGCACTACATTTTGGCCACCGTGCTTGATCCTAGGTTTAAAGCCTACGTTGTATCTCTCTTTCCGGCAGACACAAGTCTGCAGATGTTCAAGGACCTGCTGGTGAGACAATTGTCAAGTCAAGCGGAACGTGACCCGCCAACAGCTCCTTCTTCATTTTCTTCCACCACTGGAGCTGCCAGGAAAAGGATAAAATTTCTAAAACCACCCGCTGGCGGTGATGCAGGGCAGTCAGAAGCAAGAGCTGACATCTGGTCCGGACTGAAGGACCTGCCAAAGATTACTGACATGTCGTCTACTATCACTGCATATGATTCTGTCACCATTGAAAGAATGGTGGAGGATGATATGAGTGACAGCATCCAAGTAGGCATGTCAGATAGTCCGTACGTATACTGGCAGGAAAAAGAGACAATTTGGAGGCCCTTGCACAAACTGGCTTTATTTTACCTAAGTTGCCCTCCCTCCAGTGTGTACTCCGAAAAAGTGTTTAGTGCAGCTGGTCACCTTGTCAGCGATCGGCGTAGGAGGTTACTTCCAGAAAATGTGGAGAAGATGATGTTCATCAAAATGAATTATAAATTCCTCCGTGGAGACATTTACCAGCAATTGCCTCCAGAAAGTACACAGGGACCTGTGATAATGGATTCCAGTGGGGATGAATTAATACTCAGTGAGAAGGATGTACACAGTGAAAGGGGTGAGGAATCGGACGATGAGGTGGACATCTTGCCTCTTTAGAGCCAGTTTGTGCAAGGAGAGATTGATTGCTTCTTTTTTGGTGGGGGCCCAAACCAACCAGTCATTTCAGCCACAGTCATGTGGCAGACCCTGTCGCTGAAATTATGGGTTTGTTAAAGTGTGCATGTCCTGTTTATACAACATAAGGGTGGGTGGGAGGGCCCAAGGACAATTCCATCTTGCACCTCTTTTTTTATTTATCTTTGCATCATGTGCTGTTTGGGGACTATTTTTTTAAGTCTCATCCTGTCTGACACTGCAGTGCCACTCCTAGATGGGCCAGGTGTTTGTGCCGTCCACTTGGGTCACTTAGCTTAGTCATCCAGCGACCTCGGTGCAAATTTTAGGACTAAAAATAATATTGTGCGGTGTGAGGTGTTCAGAATAGACTGGAAATGAGTGGAAATTATGGTTATTGAGGTTAATAATACTATAGGATCAAAATTACCCCCAAATTCTATGATTTAAGCTGTTTTTGAGTTGTTGTTGTTTTTTTTTTTAAAAACACCCGAATCCAAAACGCATCCGGATCTGACAAAAATCCGAAAGGGTGGTTTTGCCAAAACGTGTCCGAATCCAAAACATGACCATGGAACCGAATCCAAAACCAAAACACAAAACACGAAAAATGTCCGCTGCACATCTCTAATACAAACCAGAGAAGCCACAATGTCTACAAAGGTGTGAAGCTCTCTTCCTGACCTGGGACTCACATCTGCCTATTTTGGACAACCCCCTCCTCTAGTTATACTTCATAAATCTGCCCCTTAATCTCCAGCAACTTTATCTCCATCCAAGGCTTAGTAAATACACCCTTAAGTTACAATGACTTGATTAAGTGGATGATGGATTAATTGAATCTGGCAAACAGAGGGTAAAATCCCAAGGGTGGGGGCTTGGGGTAACTGCGAGTTGGGATAAGTACGAGGGACACTTAATACAAAGTGTTCATTTTCATGTGGAGATCCATCGATCAGAATGCAAACTAGCTTCAGGAAGAACTCTCACTTCCGACATTGGGGGAGATTCAGACCTGATCGCACCCAGGCGTTTTTATTTTGCAGTGCTGCGATCAGGTAGTTGCCGCCTACAGGGGGAGGGGGTAGTGGATGTTCAGGGGTGCAAATGCTTGTGCAGAGAGCTGCACAAACAAAAGTTTGTGCAGTCTCTGCACAGCTCAGGACTTACTCAGCCGCTTCAATGATCCGGCCAGGAGCTGACATCAGGAATTCTCCCTCCAAACGGTTGGCCACGCCTGCATTTTTCCGGACACTCCCAAGAAACGGTCAGTTGACACCCACAAACGGCCTCTTCCTGTCAATCTTCTTGCAATCTCCGGTGTGATTACTTTCTTTGTAGAATCCGTTGCTGTCCGGCGATCCCCGTCACCGGCGGCCGATGCGCCTGCGCATAGTTGTGCATACGCATGCGCAGTTCAGACCCGATTGCACCGTTGCAAAAAAAAGCTAGCATGCGATCGGGTCTGAATGATCCCCATTGTTTAAACCATGTCCAGGTGATCTGAACTTTGTTTTTCCCCATTTGTTTTTTTTTTAAATTGTCGTAACATGTGTGAATTTTTTATACTTAATATAATCTTTGTAACCTTTGTAAACATAAGCTTTTAAGTGAGTATTTAAAGTTAAAATCTTATATTTAGTTCTGATACTCTGTCATTCTTTAGCTCATGACCTTCTAAGGCCCTAAGCTACTGATTTAAAAGTATATTTATCAGGTAAAGCGGAACTGAAGAGCTGCAGTGGGCGTGTAATCGCTCAGTCCAATGATAAAGCTGATTGTTTACCTAAGAACTCAAGCTATTTACTAATATCGTGAAGCCGTAATGGCCGCTGTCCCTCGTGCACGTGCTACGCACTTTGTACGCTATTTGCGTACAAAGACCTCGCACGTGGTACGCTAGTTACGTACACACGCTGCGCTGTGAGTACGGAATACACACAGCGAGCGTACACACAGATAATAACCTTTTAAACCTTACACAGAGTATGCTTATACTGTAAATCTTAGTGTTGAGATACTGCAATGATGTTACACTGTTTAACCTTGGTCTATAAGCTAGCTGTTTGAGCGATTGAGATGCTCAGCAACCCTTAATAACAAATGGTGAAACACACTCCTTGCTAAGGTTCCAACACATTTACTAACAATATTTAGCTAAGTAAAAAGGAAAAAAAAACAGTTAACAGTTCATACACTACAGGCTAACATTAAAATCTAAAAGAATAACTAAACAGAAATATACACAATAGCGAACGATCGCAAACACAAATACATCGACTAAGAATTAATGGCTAACATTAAAACGGGTAACAAAGTGGCCACAGAGAAACATACCATACGGGGAACACTCGCAAGCGCAACCAGAATCCAGTCCTCCAATTATCAGAGATAAATGTTGAAGAGAGAGAGTACTGGCCGGTCTGGGGACAGTGACCCTTATATACACAACATACAGTGTACTACAAAGGGCCCTACAATCTTATTGTTCATTGGACACAGGAATGTCTCTCTGCACTGTAACAAAAGGTCATAGGTGGATTTGAACAGGTGGGCTGTGGCTATTACAAACTGCTCAGGTGGGAGGGAATCGCCGGATTCCCGCCGCATGGATAATGAACTGCAAATATGAGAAATGTCCAGAAACTCCTAATGGGCATAACTATATGCAGGAGCGATTAATCTTTACCTAACCAACATCGGATTGTTGCTGTTAAAATACTCTTCGGTTAGGTACCAGACACCACTGTTCAACCTTAATCAGACCCTTTGTACCACGTAAAGAGGGATTCCCAAGTCCGTGAACAAGTCACATTAAACAAACTTACAGTTATCATTAAGGGGAACATTACCTATAAAACATACCATTTGGTTTTATTATTTAACGATTGAGTCGCCCGCTAGACGCACACGAACTCTACCGTAAATGCACATACTATGCGCTCGGGCGCACGCCCGTAGAGGCGCCGTCACGCAACTGCGAATATGTGCACGCACGCCAGAGAAAGTGCATGTGCAGCGGGCAAGCGCATAAGGTGAATTTATGGCAACGTGTAGCATGATATTTTTCCAACTTTGACAGTCCACCCTTTGGCAGTCACCAATAACTGCCACTTCCTAAAACAGTTCAAAAAGAGATAAATATATGTCATATGTAAATACATTTCTATGATTGGGTAAGGGAGAAAAGAGGAAGGTGGGAAAAAAGGTATGACCTAGTGAGATAGTAGAAGCATGTGTGTATGAATCCATGTTTGAGGGGTCATGTATCATTGTGCCGTACGTGTTTTAAATCAAGCTTCGAGGTATTGCGAAGTATACATTTGAATTCCTTCTTATCCCGTATTACGGGTCTGTGGATGGGCTGTCAAACTTTACCGAGCTCTTTTCGGCTTTTGGTTGCAACAAATGGGGGAGCACATTTAGTTGATGATACATGAATGGTGGGATATGTGAGTGCTGATATCTGTATCTATATTCCCTATCGACTATGTGTGTCATTACCTGAAGGTTGTAGAGGTGAAGATAAGAAGCAATTATTATACATGCAGTCGTAAACTATGTGAGTTTAATATGCATTCGCCGATTGAGGTCTTGTCTGATGTCTTGTCTAGATGTACATGTTGTCTGATGTCTCTAGGTGCTTTTGCTATAAATAACGAGCAAACGTTGTTCCATTGTCCATAAAGTTACAGTCTCTAAAGTATTGGGCTATCGTAAAAGTTAAAGTCACTAGGGAAATTGGGGCTTGTAGCATAGTTCATCAATGGTCTGTATAAAAGAGGTTGTCAAATTCTTCTTCCAAGCGGATGTCTTCGTACCTTGGAGGAAAACAAAGGAGAAACGGGTGAAAGAAACGGACCGTGGAATCACATTTTCATCACAACATTGTCTCTATCGTTGGGTCATAAATCAAATTAGTTGTTATTATTACAGTGTCCTCGCTCCTTAAGCTCATCACCCTGGTATTGCTTTTACTCTTCGTTAAAACCCGAACGCATCTAAATATCAGGCCAACCAATATGACGACCCCCAGAATACACAAAAGAAATTTCCCTACATCCATAATAATATCTTGGGCCCATTCTCCTAAACCCGAGAACCAATTTCGTGGGTTCAACCATGACACCCAACTGGTCAGCTCATTACCCACAGCAGCGAGTGTGAGATTGTGTTTCCTTCGAAACTCCCATTTTAATTGTAAAATGTCATCCATCTTTTGGTCTATGACCTCGGCTGGGTCCTCCGTGCTGTTTGTAATGTACGTGCAGCACTTTATTCCATATTGAGTTGCTAGGGTAACACAATACCCGCCTGTCACAGCTGTGAGGTAATTGAGAATCATCCTATGCTGAACCAGTTCTGTTTTATAGGCCTGTAACTCTTTCCCAGTGTACCTGAAAGTGTCGTCATACATTTCGGTGATATTGTCTAATAAATTTGCAAGCGCAGATATATATTTATAATTTATCACTCCTCTGGCGGTACGAGTGATATCTAACGCGAGTAGGAATTGAATCCCGGTGGATTCATGGATCAGATCAGAGGCTGAATGCTCTGTCCTCTCTATCAGGTGCCGTTTAACGACGTGCTCGTAATGAGTGTGAGTATAAGGAGCTTGGGCACTGCGGTGAATATCTTTCATTTTGTTATGGGATACAGTCATTACTTCAGGCAGTACTTTTCCAATATAGCACAATCCCTCTGAGTTTGGGGCAAGCCACTTATACGCCTTTCTCCCGCATATGAAATATGCATCATCAGGGAGAACAAATGGGACGGAGTATGACATTATCATGTTACAAATTTTCCATGTGAAATCTCCTAACCCTAACTCTCCCATCTGTTTAGTACACGTATCTGTTTGTACGATATGTGCACAGTATCCTGGTGATACTTCTCCAACTCGCATGGTCTTACTTCCTAGAGTGTACCTATACCGGAAAAATCTTCCATGGTCGGCTATCTGGCGTATAAGTTCTGTGTCTATGGGCATTCTGTCGGCTCTGTATGAAAAGGTCATGGTTTGATTACTCCATGACACTTCCCAATTTCCCGGCTTTCGGGGATTGGAAATGTTAAAGCACACTAAGGACCTATCCACATGATATTGGTGGAGCTTC
This sequence comes from Pseudophryne corroboree, assembly GCF_028390025.1. Classification (NCBI taxonomy): domain Eukaryota; kingdom Metazoa; phylum Chordata; class Amphibia; order Anura; family Myobatrachidae; genus Pseudophryne; species Pseudophryne corroboree. The sequence continues at coordinate 180,174,726 of NC_086444.1, read as the reverse complement.
AAACTAGGAGGACTAGAGATATTAAACCTCTTGTCCACCGGCCTCCCACCACTTAGCTCAAGTACCTCTCTTACAGTTAAAGGGAATGGTACTAGTCCTGATTTGCTATGACCTTGAGGTACTTGAGAGCATACCCAACAGTCTGTCTGGTTTAACACTTTACCCACTAGGGAGTGGTAGTCACTCAATGGATGCCGGTCCATGTGGACATTAAAACTGGACTGACATTTCTTGATGCACCCATCCTCAACTATATTGTCACAGTGCCTACAGATGCAGTTCTCTTCAGCTAACAATCCTTCACAATTTCTTCTATTATCAATGCTACCAGATCGTTTTCTGATACTCGCCTTTACTCTGAGATTATGTTGCTCTTGGAAATTTACGCCTCCGTCCTGGTCATCAGAACCCATTCGAGATCCTTTCTCGACCTCCATGGTACTCTCACCGAAACAGACTGCTCTGGTCAACATCATGGTCAACAGGAAAATCCGGATCACAGTCTCTTGGGGCAAGTCCATCTTAGAGGAGTAAAAGGAGAAAAATAAGAAGGGGGAAAGGAAATAGGAGGGAGGTGGGAACTGGAGAAAATAACAAATGGGAAAAAGAAATCTGGTTCGACAAGCTTCTGGTCTTATTATTCTCGGCGCTCAGGTGTCGTCTTAATCCTCCCTGAACAGACACTCTAGTGATACAACCTCTACCGTCTGTTCTTTATCACGGGACCTCTCTGGGTCAGTGACCTTTTTACAATGAGACGAATGGACCCAAGTCTCTCTCTCTGCAACCTTCAATGCTGTTGTGCTGGTCAATAAGACTTGATATGGTCCTTCCCATCTGTCAATAAGGCAACCTGAGCGTAGAAAATTCTGTATCATTACATAATCCCCAGGTTCAATGTCATGACAATTACTGTCTGGCAGATCAGGAGTCACCAACTTTAGATTATCATTCTGATTCCTCAATTGCTTACTCATCTTAACCAAGTACTTTACGGTTACTTCATTGTTACATTTCAAATCATCCTGGGGGTTAATCATAACATGGGGTTGTCGACCAAACAGAATTTCAAAAGGAGACAGGTTAAGAGGGGACCTGGGTGGTGGTTCTGATGCTGTATAATACAATTGGCAAAGCTTCGGCCATAACAGTCCTGTTTCAGTCATTACCTTGCTCAATTTATTTTTAATAGTGCTGTTTACTCTTTCCACCTTCGCACTCGCCTGGGGGCGGTACGGAGTGTGCAGCTTACTATTAATTCCCATCAACTTACACATTGTTTGAAAGACTTCACCTGTAAAATGGGTACCCCTATCACTCTCAATGATTCCAGGAATACCGTACCTACACACAAATTCCTGCACAATTTTCTTTGCAGTAAATACAGCGGTATTTGTGGTCGCGGGAAATGCTTCGACCCAATTTGAGAATACATCAATACAGACCAAAACATACTTTAAATTTCTACAAGGTGGTAATTGTATGAAATCAATCTGTATTACCTGGAAAGGGCCATCTGTCGGAGGGATATGGGATGGCTCGGTCGGTATTGCCTTTCCGATATTCTTCCTCAAGCAGGTGAGACATGTCATTGCTCTTTTACCCGCATGGGAAGAAAATCCTGGGGCGCACCAATAAGCTCTTACTAGCTTAAACATTCCTTATTTGCCTAGATGAGTCAGCCCATGTGCCGCTTCCGCTAGACTTGGAAGGTATGCTCTGGGTGCCACTGGTTTACCATGTCCATCTGTCCAGAGTCCTGAGGACTCCTGGCCATATCCTTTTGACCTCCAAACTGCCCTTTCCTGCGGAGAACACAAATTTTGCATTTCACACAATTTCTGTGTGTTTACAGTATTAAATACCATCAGTCGTGTACTATCTGTTTGTATGGGGTTACTAGCTGCTGATTTAGCAGCTTCGTCTGCTCGGCTGTTACCAAGTGATACCGGGTCTTGGCTATATGTGTGAGCTTTACACTTGATAACAGCCACTCTGTCGGGTTCCTGTATCGCTGTTAGAAGTCTTTTGATGTGGGCTGCATGCGCTACGGGAGTGCCAGCTGCCGTCATG